>NC_134808.1:42250892-42263392 GCF_046742065.1 Oratosquilla oratoria
AAACATATAGTGAGCGCTGAAATTATTGGTTGTTTCAAGAGAAGGTTACATAACTTTATGGCTGGGAATGACAGGTGGTAATGGGCATGAAACTGCCTAGTGTAGGCCTTATGGTCTCTTGCAGTCTCGTTCGATCTTATGTTAATATGTTATGAAATATATGTGTACCTACACATATGTATATGCATGCATGCATGTGTGTGTGTGTACAATATATATGTATTTATATTGTGTGTGACTATGTAACATATAAAGATATGCATACATATGTATATATGTGTACTGTTATGTTTCATCACGTACATTTATAAATTTTCTCATTAATCCATAAGATATTAGGGGGGAATGAAAAATGTGATTTTTTCTATTATATTATACCATTCAACTCCCGAAAATTTGAATAGATAGATTTTGCACTGACACTGGGACAACTCCTAAAATAAAATGTATATACATTCTATGGTGAATTCAATGGTTTAGAGCTAATTTAGAAGGGTTTTCCGGCCTTGCCAAAACCACAGCGATACGTCCGTCTCCTTCGACGCTCCAGCCAACACTCAACCTGTGTTGCCCCTCCGTCACAAACGACAACAGTTTATCGACATGGTCCAAACAAAATAACACCGTGTATACATCCACACGAACCTTTAACACCGAACAATATTACATACAACCAAAACGTGATCAACTCAATCCAACCATGAAGATCAATGCATTAATATATCATGCAGACGAAGCCACTTTCGAACGAAAACAGGCAACAATGGGACCACAAAAAACACACAAAAATGTACTCCATAACAGCTGGCTGAGCGGGTTAGGGCGTCGTTATTTGCGGCGAAGGTCGAGGGGAAGGCGGTTCGAATCCTGCCACCGGCGAAGTTGAGTCAAGGACATGGTTCATTAAATTCCACGTTAAAGAGTCCTCTGTAAGGGGCACCGTCCTAGCCTTCCGATGGGAGGTGTTTGTGACGTTAAACCATATCATATTGTGTGTATGGCTGTATAACATATGAAGGTATGTATACATATGTGCTTATATTCAATATATGTTAATGTATAATAGAATTTGCATCTACACAAATGTACCAATGTACATATACTTCTGTAGGGATTGACTGAATTTGTGCGACTTAGATGTACTTGATCTGAAAACATATTTGCAAAAAAAAAAAAAAAAAAAAAAAAAAAAAAAAAAAAAAAACAGAGGGAGGAAAAGGCAGAATGGCAACAGGAAAACAAAACCCCATCTTGTCCTGTAATCAATCCAACGTGACCTTGTTTTGATGGCTTCCCAGAGACAAACATTAAACATCCTGTCACCTCACTCCTCGTCTTTCTCTCAAGACGACAGTTAAGAGGAAGACTGAGAAGAGGAGGAAGAAAGTGTTAAATTTCGGATTACTCGACGAGAGGCACTAGAATTTACATGGACAGGAATTCCGTGTTCAACAATTTTTTATTTCAATGACGACGAGCAAAATACTCTGAGTTTACTTCGGCCGCTGATGAAGACCTGTGACTTCGCAAAGACTTCGTGCATTTCGTGAAAACTTCGGGGGAGTATGTGGATGGCCTCCAACTCGGACTACCATTTCTTCTTCTTCTTCTTCTTCTTCTTCTTCTTCTTCTTCTTCTTCTTCTTCTTCTTCTTCTTCTTCTTCTTCTTCTTCTTCTTCTTCTTCTTCTTCTTCTTCTTCTTCTTCTTCTTCTTCTTCTTCTTCTTCTTCTTCTTCTTTTTCTTCTTCATGATGATGATGATGCCTGGGAGGTTCTACAATCAGAAAAATTCCTTGGTTGTCGTCTTCTTCTTTTTCTTCTTTCTCTTCTTCTTCCTCTTTTTTTTCTTTTCTTTTTCTTTCTCTTCTCTTCTTCCTCTTTTTTTTTTTTTTTTTTTCTTTTTTTTTTTTAAGGGGTCTCTTGGAGATGCCTGGGAGGTGTCTGCAAGCAGAGCAATTCCTTGGTTGTCGGCGTATTCAAGGTTGACAATGACCTCGTGAAGCGAGGGCAAATGTCGGCGTCTTTTTCCTTCCCGGAGAGAATGGCTGACAGATTAGAAACAAGAAGTAAAATTCAAAGGTTTGCTGCTTCCACATCTGTACCCCGCTCTTTTCCTTCATTGTTTCTCTCTCTCTCTCTCTCTCTCCGTCTTTGTCTCTCTTCCTCTCCCCCCTCTTTCTCTCTCTGTCTCTGTCTCTCTCCTTTGTTTCTCTGTCTTTCTCTGCCTCTCTCCCTCTCTCTGTCTGTCTGTCTGTCTGTCTCTCTCTCTCTTTGTCTCTGTCTTTCTCTGTGTGTGTGTGTGTGTGTGTCTCTATCTGTCTCCCCCTCTCTCTTTCTCTCTCTTTCTCTCTCCCTCCTCTCTTTCCGCCTCCGTCTCCTGTTCTTCGCATTTTTTTAATTTCTCTTTTGTTTTCTGTTTGCTATTTTCACATTCATGTCCATTTCTTATTAATATTCGTCTCCTTACCATAATTTCTTTTCCTTTTTTTTCCCTCTCGTTCTTCCTTTACTCCATCAACATCTCAGACTTTTTCTCCATTTTTATTTTTCATGATCAGTTTTTAACGAGTGTATATATCTTTCATTAATTCCACCAAGCTTATCTCTGTCCATTAACAAGGAAAGAATAGTTAAGTCTTTTGTTTCTAGAGACAAATTGATTTGATTTTAAGGATATATCCTTCCTTCCCTTTTTTATACAATGACAGTAAAAGGTCATACAAGTGTTGATGCACAAAATTCTATGTTTTTTAATCAGAAACCCGTTTAACCTCGTAAACTCCCCTATCAGATGGCTAGAACGGTGCCCCTCACAGATGACTATGTCGCGTGGAATTTAATGAGCCATGCCCTTGGTCCAACTCGCTGGCGCTAGGGTTCGTTCTACCGTCACTTCGATCTCCGCCGCAAGTAGCGACGCTCTAATCCGTGCGGGCAGCGAGCATCAAGAACCGATTCAGTGTTTTGCGTAACTACTGTTTAATCGTAAAGTTTCTTGATATTTTATCATTATTTATTGTTATGCAATGTTTCCTTGTCCATGACCCCATCACTGAAAGTCTTGGAAAACGAAGAACATGTTTAGGATTTTATTTATTTATTTATTTATTCACTTATATATTTATTTGTTTATTGATTTATTATTTATTTATATTTATATATATTTTATTTATTTATTTTTGCTTCCCATTCTTTATCGTTCAAACTACTTGGACACTTGGAATGAGTCGGCCGTATTATCGGGTAGTATGTAGATCAATATATGATAATAAAAAATATATATATTTTTTTTTGAGTAACTTCATTTTGGTATGGGAGATCTCTACTGTGGAAATAGAAAGAAATTTAAAAATGTTGATTGTAGGGAGCAGTGGAATGAGCTTTTGAACTCTTAAAGAAGGGTTGTATTACCCTGAGCAGAATAAGATCCTGGCGACAAAAAATATGTATAAAATAGAATAAAATAAAAAAAAAAATGGAATGACCGAACTGCTAAAGATAAGATAACCTGGTGACAGAATAGATAATGATGAATAAATAAAAGTAATATAGAATAAATAAATGAATAAATAATAGAATAAAATATTAAGATAAAAAAGGAAAAGAAATAAAGATAATAAATAAATTAATAAAAATAAGCAAGGAATCCGTGACGTGTGTCTGGACCCTACTTTCGGAATAAAATTTCCAGATAATATGTTTAATATAATATCGAAATAATAATATAATAGATAATATCGAAATTATATAATATAATATATTATATATTAATATATTAATTATATTTATTTATGATATATCAATATATAATATATTAATAAATATAATTAATATAATAAATAATATCGAAATAATAATATAATACCTCTCCCAAACGGGGTAAGATAATTCATCAGCTGATAAATCAATGTTTACACCAGAAATGAGCAATGATTCTTGCTTGATTATAATTCAGTAGCTGTGACGACATTTCTGATTAAATCTCATCACTTACTATGTTTATATTATTTCCAAATGAAATGAGAGAATTTAATGCATACGTTATGTTGGTCAAAAACTTTTTCAAATATATACTTCCTGATTTATATCTATTAATCATTTATTTTCATTGTGCATACATTTGAAACGTGCTTAAATATTATCTTCAGAATTATATTGACAAGTATGATTATGATTTTGTGCATTTAGATAATTTCTGCGTGCACGTGTGTGCATATATATATATATATATATATATATATATATATATATATATAGACATGTACAAAAAACACACACACGTACACACACACACACAAACGTGTTTGTGCATGCATGTGTACATGGCTACATATGTACTTATATTCTTACATCTTTGTGTGCGTTTGTGTGCACGTATGCGTGCGCACACTTGTGTACGCACGTGTTTGCGTATCTGTTCGCGTGTATATACATGTTAAACTTCATCCTACTTTCTCGTCACACCTTAACTAACACCTTTTCTCCCTTTTCAATATCACATCTCTAACATTCTAATTTTTTCTGTTATGTTTATCATACGGCTATTATTATTATTATTATTATTATTATATATTATTATTATATATTATTATTATTATTATCATCATTGCTATTATTATCATTGCTATTATTATTGTCATTATTACTTCTATCGTTATCATTATTGTCATTGTTGTTATAATTGTTGTTAGTGTTGCTATTATTGTAGCTTATATTGTTGCTGTTGTTACTAATATTGTTATTATTATTGCTATCGTTATTATTGTCTTATTGTCTTTTTATTCATTCATTTTAACTCCATCTTATTATTCATCTTTTGATTTATTTATTTTTCTTTATTAATTTATTTATTCTTGTTGATTAGTTGAATCATTCATTTATTTATTCATTATTCATTCATCTATTTGTATATTTATTTACTTGCATATTTATTTGTCCCATTCATTCATTTATTCATTTCTTTTATTCTTTTAATTATTTTCACTTTGTTTTTTTAGGAGTTTTCTCTTTTTCCTTTGGCTTTGTGGAGCTTCATCTATTTATATATTTATCTACTTGCATATCTATTTCTTTATTTGTCTTTTCACTCATTCGTTCATTCATTTATTCTTTTATTCTGTGTGGATAGGAGGTAAAGGTAACACGGGCTGAGGGGAATACTTTTTTCCTGACTAGTTTCGCCTGAGTGGCTTCTTCAGAGGAAGAAGAGGAAGAAGCCACCCAGGCGAGACTAGTCAGGAATAAAAGTATTTCCCTCAGCCCGTGTTCCCTTTACCTCCTATCCACATTAGTCGCAATGTATACACATTATTTTATTCTCTAATTTATTTTCACTTTATTTTCTTAGGAGTGTTCTCGTTTCCCTTTTGGCTTGAGGAGCTTCCACTGTCGACACCTTATAATCTCTAATTCATTCCTCTTGAGGGGAAAGAAGGGGGATCGGATGGCGAGGGTCAAAAAAGGACAGAAGGGGAAGGAATATCTGAAAAGGAAGGCAATATCTGACCGAAGTAAATACCCCTGACACTATATCGCTGTTATGCGTCTGAACATCGTAAATATACCCCAACCCACACCAATCTCTCACTCGCTCACACATAACTAAAATTGTATCGCCACAACGTTCGAAATGTGTACCGCAGCGCTCATTAGAATTTGTAGCAAGAATATGCTGCAATTGTATGAAGTTTGTCCATTAACAAAGAACTTACTGTTCTATTGCACGATGAAACAATAAGGTAGGAACAAACTTGGGATTAGTGGTGTTGCCTGTGATAGCCAATAAGGGTGTTATGGGAATAGCTGGAGGTGATGAATAAGAGTAATGATAGACGGATTTTTTTTAGCTTTCTGTACCTGAGAAAATTATTTATTCTTGAGGAAATCTTTCTTTTATCATGGTTGAGTAGTAGACGGCAGATGGTTACGACACGACCATGTTTTAACTATTTCTAGAAGTCAAACAAAGCAAGATACGATCCAAGGATGCATGTAATTATCTTAATGTAGATCTATTTCCACTACAACAAACTAACTTTTGTGAACAGTTACGTAATTGGCATGTCTCACTACGTCATACTAATAAGTTTTGACGCGCAACTGTAATATAACGCCGACAAGTCTATTGACATAAACACCATGTGGCGCGGTTCGTAGAGTACTGGACTGCCAGTACGGTGGTGCTGGTGGTACCTGGTTCGAATCCTGCCCAGGGCTGAAGTTATTTCAATATCGCTGCGCTTCGATTCGTTACTCCGACTCTCGTGGGCGGGGAGTTGGATGTGTGTGTTCGTGTAAGGTCATAGCATTACCCATAGATCGGTCATACGAGCTCTGAGCTCTCTTCCGGGAAGGAAATAGCTGTCGATCACGAGTCCAACACGTGGTCCAAAGACTAAGGTGAATCACGTAGCCTTTATTAGTACCACGTTTAGCTTGTTACACCTTTTTCAAGTGTATTACGACTATGCACTTGAAAAAATTATCGTCAAATGTAAACTAATACAAGAATAACACTAATAATACAAAAACATGATGAATCTGATAAACAATAGAAAAGCGCAAACAAGGTACACAAACCCTACACACAACACTCAGACAATGTAACCTGTCTGACAAGTCACAAAGACACAAAAAGGCCCTAGTAAACAGACACCTAAAGACAATACTCCAGCTAAGTGCTTCCCGTTTCACGTTCCTCTTGACAAACACGGTTATGTTGTTCCAGGTTGATGGGCCATAGTCTGGAAGAACAAAGATAAGTTCACAATATAGAACAAAGTCATAAGAATATAAGTTCCTTTCCTCGCAAAATGCTTTCTAGAAAATCATTACAAGTTGATGGTCATAGCCTATAGTACAATCTAGAACCTTCATCGTGATATTTTATTTCAAAAGAATAGTTTCTAGAAAGGATTTAAAGTACATTGAGAGTTCTTCCATTACCTTGTTGTAGAAAGTTAAAAGGTGATATGAAATTCAACCGAGCTAATATTAGATAACTTTTTTCATATCCCAGGTTGACTGGAGTGATTTTGAATGATAGATTTTGTTTTTGAACATCTATATGATATTGTATTGTTTAAGGGCTGGTATCTCGACCATTGCATGTCCATTTATTTTTAACTACGAGTTTATATTAAAAAAGTCAAGAAAATGAAAGATAAAGGATAATATTCCTTTGAGACAACATTCTCATTTTCTTTGGAGAGACGATGATATAATTTGATACCGTTTCTTCCGGAAATATAGAGCTATGGGAAAATCCCATGAGATGGTTGATAAGTTTATCGTTCTTCACCGATTTTAGAGAAATGATTGTGGAGAACCACAAAGCAGGCTAGAATTAGTCAAGAATCAGACCAACTCGTGTTAAAGAAATGATATAAGAAACGTTTCATACGATTTTAGATTTTGTCTTTACTAAAACAATATTTCTCTTTTTGTTTATTTTCATTGTTTTCTTATGGGGGAGGGGTTGTTTTCTTCACGTTTTATTCTTTTTTTTTTTTTTTTCTCCTTGCTCTTCTTCTGTATATTCCTCGTTCTTACGTATTCTTCATCGGTAACTATATTATCTTGCTGGTATTATCCTCTTTTCTTGTTTTCTGTATTCCTCGTTTTTGCTTTCTTTCATGTCTTCGTTAAATATATTTATCCTCCTATTGTCTGTCACCTTTTCTAATTTTTTTTCTTCTAATATTAGCTAGATTGAACTTCATATCACCTTTTAACTTTCTACAACAAGGTAATGGAAGAACTCACAATGTACTTTAAATCCTTTCTAGAAACTATTCTTTTGAAATAAAATCTATCACGATGAAATGAAGTTTCTAGATTGTACTCTAGGCTATGTCCATCAACTTGTAATAATTTTCTAGAAATCATTTTGCGAAGAAAGGAACTTACATTCTTATGATTTTGTTCTTTATTGTGAACTTATCTTTGTTCTTCCAGACTATGGCCCATACTAAATCGAATTAATTACCAATATGCTACCAATCAGTGTCCAGCCTCCTTCTCTTTCATTATTCTCTCTTTCCCCCTCTTTCCCACTCTCTCTGTCTCCTCCTTCCCACTCTGTCTCCCCCTCTTTCTCCCCTTCTCTCTCTCTCTCTCTCTCTCTCTCTCTCTCTCTCTCTCTCTCTCTCTCTCTCTCTCTTTCTCTCTCCCTCCCTACCTATATCGGCCTTCCCCTCTCTGTCTCCCGTTTCTCTCTCTCTCTCTCCCTTTGTCTGTCTCCCCCTCCTTCTCTCTCTATTTCTCTCTCCCCCTCTCTCTGTCTCCCCCTCCCCCTCTCTGTCTCCCACCTCTCTCTGTCTCCTCCTTTTCTCCATCTCCCCTTCTCTTTCCTCTGTCTCCCCGTCTCTCTCTGTTTTCCCCTCCCCCCTCTCTTTCTCTCTCTCCCTCTCTCTTTCTCTCTCTCCCCCTCTCTTTCTCTCTCTCTCTCTCTCTCTCTCTCTCTCTCTCTCTCTCTCTCTCTCTCTCTCCGTCTCTCTCTTTCTTCTTCCTCCTATTCTTCTTTTTCTTCCACACTGAATCTTATCTCGTGGCTTCCCATCATTCCTTCACAAAATTTGGGCTCAGGGGAGGCCTGAAGCTTGATCAGGTTGACACTTTTGTTTGTTGTGAGACGTCGACACTGACGTACGAGTTCTTTTCTCTGCTGCTGCTGCTGCTGTATCCAAGATTAATCTTAGGTGGAGTTCCGAAGGGAAATCGATTTTCCGAACCTGTGTTTTGTTGGCATGAAGAATAGAAATTGGTTACCTGGAGTGTTTAGATTTCATTTTCTTGTTTATGTAATAATTTATTTATCTACCTAATTATTTACTCGTTTATCTATCTACTTGTTTATATATTCATCAATTTGTTAATTAGTTGATTAATTAATTTATTAATCTTTGTTTATATATGATTATCTATTTACTTATTCATTTATCTAAATATTTATCCATTTGTATTTATTTGTTTATTTGCTTATTTACTTATTCATTTGTTTTTTATGTTCATTTATTAATTTATTTGTTCATTCACACACACACACACACACACACACACACACAATATATATATAAATATATAAATTATTTAGATATATATAATTTTTTTTACTTATTTATTTGCATTTGTGTTATAAAAAAAACAAAGAAGGATGTTGTTTTTTTATTTTGTCTGTTTGAATTAAGTTTTAGATTATTTTCAGTGGCGGCTAAATAGATATTGATTATGTGCGTGTGTGCCTCTGTGTGTGTGTGTGTGTGCCTGTGTGCGTGTGTGTGTGTGTATGTGTGTGTTTGTGTGTGCGGTCGTTTGTGTCTATGTGAAAAGAAACAAATCGTAATTTCAGACTATAAAAAAAAACTCATTCCAGAAGTTTCTGGAAAATAAACTGAAGACTTATGGAATTCTATTTATATATTTTCAAATTAGATGTACTGAAGTATATTCTTAAAGAAATTTCAGGAACTATTGTATATCATAATGATAGTCTTCCCCCTTCCCCCTTTCACAACGAAGAGTGCTCGACCTACATAAATAATGAATCATAGAAATCATAAACGTTTATTTTGTATTGTTTGTTTGTCATTATTTGTCTGTTTAATATTTGCTTGATTTTCATTTATTATTAGTTATATGTCAATTTATTATTATTTACTATTTACATGTTTATTTACTAAACTATACCTTTGCATTCATTTTATTTATTATTTATATTATTATTATTGTATCTTTTTATTATTATTATCATTAAAAAAAAATTCGCATCCCACCTGGCTATGGACCAAAAGGTCTCCTGTCGGCATGCTCCGCCTTTATAATCACTCCATATATACCTGTTTTACCGAGATATGGTGAAACTTCATAATTACCAAAGAATTTCACAGAAATGTCTGAAATAATCTTTCATGACCTAAACTAGACTGAAACTCAGTGTCGCTTGTCACCGAAAGGCTGAAATCATCATCAGCCAGACTTCAGATACCAGATTTCCGTTGCAGGTCGCTGAAGTAAATGTGATACTTTGTTTATTTGTCTTGTCATCATTTGTCTGTTTGTTTATTATATGCTTGATACTCATTTGTTATTAGTTATGTCAATTTATTATTATTTATTATTTACCTCTTTGTTTATTATTCAACTATACCTATGCATTTATTTCATTTGTTATTGTTTATATTATTGTATTTTTTTTATATTTATCATAATTTTTTTTCGCAACAGACCTAGTTATGGACCAAAATGTCTTCTGTCGGCATGCTCCGCCTTTGTAATCCTTTGTACTTTATCATAACAGAAATGAGAGATCTATAATTCAAAAGCCTTCCTAACAGTGGAAACTGATGATCCACTTAGATCTCTTTTGGGGATACAATTGGAGTTGGAATGAAAGTTTTTTAATTCATACGGTGCTCTTGATTCTGTCAGGATCGGAAATCTACGTTTGAGCGCGAGTTCTTTGTATTTTGACTTTCGATAGGTGCAACATTGCAATTCAAAGTTTTGTATTGAATTCCTGGAAGAGGAAACATTATATATATATATATTGCAGAAACCACAGGGAAAATAAAGTCGGAATACTAAACGTTTTCGTCTATTACGACATCCTCAGAGTACAAGAAAGAGACATAGAACATAATATTAATACAGAAATAAGAAAACTGGAGGAGGTTATAGTCACATAAAAGTTTCGTACAATTTTCCTACGAAAGCTACAATGCAGCAATTATTTTTAAATCACATTTATTAAGGAAGATTCTACAATTTTCCTACGAAAGCTACAATGCAGCAATTATTTTTAAATCACATTGTAGCTTTCGTAGAATCTTCCTCAAATAAAACATTATCCTGACTTCAATACCTCAAAAGGTCAGTGGCCCCCAGATTGCAATACGAGGCTAGCAGTCAATAAACTAATGTCAAGAGCGGTCGGACAAAACACCACCAACTGTCCTTCCTTGACCCAAACATATCAAGGGCATGTAACCTGAGTCCCCCCACTTTCCACATCCCCTTTTCTGTACCCCTCACTACCTCATTTATACCTGTACTCTAACTTCTTGTAACCATTTTGCTGAAGAGGACTACAGATAGTAGTCGAAACATACAGTTTTTCTGTACTTCCGATATTATTGTCCGATAGTGGGTTTAAAGTGAACATATATATATATATATATATATATATATATATATATATATATATACATATACATATATTTACATACATATATGTCATATACAGTATAGATGCATGCTTGTATGCATACATAAATATACATAAACATACAGTAAATGAATACACACAGTAAATGATACCCAATCTGAGAAGTCACTAGTAATCAGCGGTGTCGCAAAGGGGTTTGTCTTAAGCCACTTCCTATTTCTAGTGCTCATCAGATATAGACAAGGATGTAAAGTATTCAGTAACCTCATCCTTCTCTGATAACACGAGGTGTTACGAGAGGTGAGACTCCAGGTGAACACCAACTTGCTGCAAGACGACTTTTAACAAAATTTACTCCCGGCAACCAACAATAACATGTTCTTTTAAAAAGAAGAAATTTGAGTTTCTGTGGTACGCCAGCGACAACACAATAAAAGAGCAGCACCACCCAAGACCCCATAAGAGCTAAGAGTAGCTTCCGTGATCTGGGAGTGATAGTGAGCAACGACGGCAAATTTGGCCAACACATGCACTACATCACAAAGTCTACAAGAAGACAGATGGGCCGGATCCTGAGGACTTTCAGCATCAGAGAGGAAGAATGTTTCCTGACTATGGAAGCATTTGCTATTGTCTAGACTGGAGTATTGTTCTCAGTTGTAGAACCCAACAGCTATTGGAGAGATAGAGGAGGTTTAATCATTACTGAGAAGCTTCATCAGTAAAAAATCTTCCCTGGCTGGTAAACTCTACTGGGAACTCCTAAAGCATCTGAGACTTCATTCTCTCCAAAGAAAATGAGAAAGGCACCAGATTATATATATTTGTCATATTCTGGAAGGACTGATACCTAACACTGGCATCAACGTGATTCTTAACAGTATTCGAGGAAGATCCTGTTATATCAAAGAACCCAAAATGAACTGGCGGGGACTAAAACACTTAGGACTAGTACTTTCAGCAGGACTGGGCCTAAAATCTTCAACTGCCTTCCATCGTGTCTAAGAAACATGTCAGCCTGTGGTGTGGAATTTTTAAAGAAATGCCTGGACAACTTCCTGGAGAAGACAGAAGACACGTTCTCTCTGCCCTCGTACTAAAGATGGACCCACTAAAACCGGGGTTCTCAACCTACTTTCACGTATACCCCGTAATTATGCACTGCTGTTCCTTAACCTACTGGAGATGACTTCAACACTAAATTTAATCGTTTTGCATCCCATAACTGCTAGTGGCTTTTGGTTGGCGGTCCCTTTTATTGACCCTCGTGGACCAATAGAGTTCCATAAACCACAGGTTGAGAACCACTGCACTAAAAGCTGGGCCGGCCCATACC
>NC_134808.1:42275892-42305892 GCF_046742065.1 Oratosquilla oratoria
GGTGTGTGTGTGCCCGCGCGCGTCGGAAATGCACCTTTTCCTTGAAAGATTTATGTTGGGAATGCACGTTTTCCGTGAGAGGTTTCAGCCAGAAATACACATTTTCCGTTAAAAGATTTGTCAGAAATGCACATTTTCATTAAAACATTCCTGTCGAAAATACATGTTAAATGTGAAAAAGTTTCTTGGATATATATTATTCTTGAACAATCAAACAAAACCATAAACAATAATCCTATGTACATGTATGTTCTTTTTGGCTACCCCCCATGTAGGGGGAAAAAGCCTTTGGTATATATATGTATGTATGTACATGTATGTTCATTCATGTTTGTACATAACTTGCTTACGAGGTACGCTATCGCTCACTTGCTATCTCTCACTTTCGATTGAACCAATTGGAGAAAAGAAGAATATTTCTTATGTGCCTTCAGGGGCTAGGGTCCTCACCCTTGCATACTTGTATCATTTTACTTGTACCTGGAACGTGCCTCCCACACTGGACCTAATTAATCTTTTACCCTTGATAGACATTATCACGTGGTCCATTTTGCCGGATCCCCTCGAGTCTAACTTCAAAGAAGATTTGACCAAAAGTAACGATTTTTTAATCCGATTTGCTCATAACTCAGTAATTCATATTTCCACTAAGATTACTGATGCTTCATGCACTGTAAGATTAGATTATTATTATTTTTTTTTTTTAAGGAATTTTTTTTTTTTTTTTTTTTTTTTTTTTTTTTATACGACCTCACGTGTGGGTTATTATATGTATTCTAATTATCAAAGATTATTTATCTTATTTTATCTTTTATTCTTGTTTCGCCCCGGGTTAGATATGTTTCGTAAATATATTTTTGGTACATCCGCAATAAATTTCCAAGTTAATGTCAAAACCATCATTTTCACATGAATTAAGATTTCATCTTATTTACTAATCAGCTTTGCTTGGGATATGACCACGTAATTTTAATATGACAAAGTTACAAATCTATTTGTTATTATTTTAACATAATTATGTCTAAGAAGCCAACTATGCTGAATAAAATCTGTAGATTTTCCCAAAATTAGAATTTGTGGCTTTCTTCCTTGTGGTTGAGTGGTGTAATCCAAAATGAAATAGATTAGATAAATGTGCAAGTATATTTATTTAAGTTACTTATTTGTAATTTCCAGTCAAAGACCAACGATAAGAGGGTCCTGACTTTATCGGTGAAGTTTGGCTTCGTGTTTGTTTTTCTTTATGAAACTGCATCCCCGTGTGTGTGTGTGTGTGTGTGTGTGTGATTCACCATGGTCTTTGGATCACGTGTTGGACTCGTGATCGACAGCTATTTCCCTCCTGGAAGAGGGCTCAGAGGTCGTTTATGACCGATCTATGGGTAATGCTGTGACCTCACACGCGCACACACACCCAACTCCCCGCCCACGAGAGTTGGAGTAACGACTCGAGGCGCAGCGATACTGAAATTGTGTGTGTGCCTGTCTGTGTGTCTCTTGTGTGTGTGTGTCTGTTGTGTGTGTGTGTGCGTGTGTGTGTGTAATAATAATAATACACGGTTTATTGGGTATAGCAGCATTACTGCTGAAAACATACAGCCTACAGAATTATAGAATTATAAAACTATGACAGTGAAAATATGTTGTTACAAGCATTAAAAACAAAACAAAACAGTAAGCTAAGGAATAGCTGTGTTGTATAACATTGTTGTATTTGTGTGTGTGTGTGTGCGTGCGTGTGTGTATGCTTGCATATATCTCATTACGAAAAGCTGCTAGCTTTTGGACAACAATGTATTTCATACACGAACTCATCATTCTTGATGACAATGAATCTTGCCCTGAAAGAGCTTTTACCATCATCAGTGTTTCCCATTAACCATAGTCAGGTTTTGGACTTAATAGAGATCGACACTATCGTATCAGTCAACTAAGGTGAGAAGGTAACGCTATGAGATGCTCTGTCTGTTTACTTGTCTGTCTGTTTGCCTTTCTGTCTGTTTATCCATATATATATATATATATATATGTATATATTTTTTTTTACTTATAGAGGCCGATACTGTCGTATTAGTCAGTAGATTAGCTACGGTCTGTAGAACTACCTTAACCCTGTGTGTTTGGACCTCCAGGGTATGTGGGCCAGCTGTGACTGTCGGGAATTGACCGTTGCTTTGCGTCATCGAAAAGGAATAGTTTCCCCTTCAACCCCCCTCTCTGTCTATCATATATATTTGTGTGTGTGTCTGTCTGTCTGACTGTCCGTTTGGCCATCTATCTGTGTCTGTCTATATATATTTCTGTGTGTGTGTCTGTCTGTCTGCCTGTCTGACTGTCCGTTTGGCCATCTATCTGTGTCAGTCTATATATAATTTTTGTGTGCGTGTGTGTGTGTGTGTGTGTGTGTGTGTGTGTGTGTATTCACTTGGTCTTTGGATCACGTGTTGGACTCGTGATCGACAGCTATTTCCCTCCTGGAAGAGAGCTCAGAGCTCGTAGGTCCGATCTATGGGTAATGCTATGACCTTGCACACACACACACACACCCAACTCCCCGCCCACGAGAGTCAGAGTAACGACCCGAAGCGCAGCGGTACCGAAATAATATCGGCCCTGGGCAGGATTCGAACCATGAGCTGCGGGCCACTATTGTGGCAGCTCAGTGCTCTACCAACTACGCCACCGAGTGTGTGTGTGTGTGTCTGTCTGTCTGTCTGTGTTTGAGTCTTTCTCCTCTTCCCATCCTCATAGTCAGTTATTAACACAAAGGCGCACTGGAAGTCCAGCATGTCAAAATCAAAGATTCAGAGGCAAAGACCAACTTCGATTTGGGGATGAATTTCTGATGAAATATCAAATTTCCTGTCCTTGCTTGATCCAAGTTCTGATGCGAGAATGTAGGATATGATGACAGAATAGGAACATGGAATCTTAGGGAATTAGTAACCGTTTCAAGGGAACCAATCTAATTGTTGTCTTAATTAAGTAATCTATCGAACTCCCCTCCTCCCCCCAAAAAAATCCTAAGATTAGAATTTG
This sequence comes from Oratosquilla oratoria, assembly GCF_046742065.1. Lineage (NCBI taxonomy): Eukaryota > Metazoa > Arthropoda > Malacostraca > Stomatopoda > Squillidae > Oratosquilla > Oratosquilla oratoria. The sequence goes on from NC_134808.1 coordinate 42,278,932, forward strand.
TCCCAAAGTTTATGTTAAAGGTTAGATTTTAAATGTTAATGTTCAAAATTTATATGTTGATTCCTAAATGTTAAAGACGTCTACCTTTTGGCGAAATAGTTTCCTTCGGAAATTGAAATTGAATTGTTAGATTTTTTTTGTTTTTTTTTTTAATTTATTGAAATGCAATGAAAGTTGACCTGGAAGTTAGATAAACTGTGTCAGGATTTCTAGAAAATATGTAAAACTAGTGTAACCCACTGAATTAATTCTGACCCTGTTCTTGATCATAATCTAGAGAATTAGTTCTTAGGAGGCTCGCGGAAGTTGCCGCGCTAATCCTCTAATTCATTATGATTTAGATAAAATCACGACAACTAGTAATCATCTTCTAGCTGACATTTTAATTTCCTTAATCATGCATGTATTTCGAATTTTGTGGTAAAAGAGACACAAACATATACACACATCGAACACACACGCGCGCACACACACACACACACACACACACACACACACACACACACACACACACACACACACACACACTCACAAGCACACACACATGCACTCACAAGCACACACACACACACACACACACACACACACACACACACACACACACACACACACACACACACACACGCACCAGATATGTACATATATAAGCTGATTACAAAGTGTTCGAGTTTATACTTCGAGGAGCCAAACGAGACCACAAAAAATATACAAAGTATTGAGCTATCTAGCGGTAATAGGCATCTTAGGTGAGACTAGCAACGACTCCCATTGAAATTCCCTGTAAGGATCACAGGCAGAGAAAATGGAGTCGCAAGTCTTTGTAATGGGATGTCCATTTTCATGAACATAGCAAAGGCGTTCTAATGATCCAAATACGTTCTTATAAATTGAATCGTAACAGAACGTGTTACGGGAAAACTATTAGCCGTTCAGAACGAGTTATGTTCTTGTCTGAAAGTGGGTCGTGAATTGGGACAAATGGTATCACCCATGACATCTGTACTTTTGTGTTCCAATACTTTCGTCTCCAAGATGGCGAAGATTCCACGCAAGGAATTGTGTAGTTTCTGTCGCAGCTATCGTCTTTGCCCGCCCTGAACGAGTTATTTTCTTATCTGAAAGTGGGTCGAGAATTGGGACAAATGGTATACACCTATGACATCTGTCCCCACAAGTTCCAATACTTTGTCTCCAAGATGGTGAAGATTCTACGCCAGGAATTGTGTAGCTTATGTCGTAGCTTTCGTCTTTGCCCGCCCTGAGCGAGTTATATTCTTATCTGAAAGTGGGTCGAGAATTGGGACAAATGGTATCCACCTATGACATCTGTCCCCACATGTTCCAATACTTTTTGTTTCCAAGATGGTGAAGAGTCTACGCCAGGAATTGTGTAGCTTATGTCGCAGCATTCGTCTTTGCCCGCCCTGAGCGAGTTATATTTTTATCTGAAAGTGGGTCGTGAATTGGGACAAATGGTATCCACCTATGACATCTGTCCCCATATGTCCAATACTTTCTTCTCTAAGATGGTGAACATTCTACGCCAGGAACTGTGTAGCTTATGTCGCAGCTTTCGTCTTTGCCCTCCCTGAGAGAGTTATTTTCTTATCTGAAAGTGGGTCGAGAATTGGGACAAATGGTATCCACCTATGACATCTGTCCCCACATGTTCCAATACTTTTTGTTTCCAAGATGGTGAAGAGTCTACGCCAGGAGTTGTGTAGTTTCTGTCGCAGCTTTCGTGTTTTGCCCTCCCTGAGCGAGTTATATTCTTATCTGAAAGTGGGTCGAGAATTGGGACAAATGGTATCCACCTATGACATCTGTCCACTTGTGTTCCAATACTTTTTGTTTCCAAGATGGTGAAGAGTCTACCTCAGGAGTTGTGTAGTTTCTGTCGCAGCTTTCGTGTTTTGCCCTGTCATGCCCTTGGACTGTTGGATCAGGTAACAGTTACTGCTGGGAATCGGACAGAAGTGCGGGATTCGAACACACAACTAAGTGAATACAAGGCCAACACGCTTCCGGTTACACCTCCAACGCATAATGGAGTTACAGTTTAAGGATTATTTTTATTTATTTATTTATTCATTTATTTATTTATTTTTTAGTCGATTGTTGCCTCAAGTTTTACTAAAGGAGGAACCATAGGTATATATGAATATATATACCCATGAATAATATACTTCATATTTTATCATCACCAGTTCACCTTCCTGTCTTAAATTGAATGAAATGGTTTGTCATTGCCCCCTTAAAAGACAATAATAATAATGATAATAATAATAATAAAAATGCAGCAAAGGAGATAATATTTACCCTCAAACTTAATGTAATTCTCCTTGTATTATATACTTTTTTCGTACTCTTTTTTCATATATTTTCACTCACGCGTTTCTTTGTCTTTAGTTCCGTCCCCGTTTTCTGTGCACCGACTCTCAAATATGTCAGAAATGTGGACAATGTTTCATAATGTTTAATGAGTAATTTTCGTGTTTTCTTTTCCTACGGCTGACGTCTTGATGTATGTGTGGGTCTGTCAAGAGAATTGCAAGGTTAGATACCTTGCTGCGTACTTATTTTATAAACAGTATGTGAAATATTTCTACAGACTAATCCAATAAACTCGTTTGCTGGGGTTGTGGCTGTTTTGTTTCTAGCTGCCGTCAGGCGATTTTATTCAGAATGGGGAGAAATCGTTAGGATTAAATGAGTTAAGAAAGCCGCCAGTTAGGTTAGGTTAAGTTAAAAGTTTAAGTTAGGTTAGGTTGGTTAGGTTAGGTTAGGTTTGGTTTGGTTAAGTTTGGTTAGGTTAGGGTTAGGTTTGGTTAGGTTAGGTTTGTTTTGGTTAGGTTTGGTGTGTTAGTTTAGGTTAAGTTAAAAGTTTAAGTTAGGTTAGGTTAAGGTTAGGTTAGGGTTAGGTTTGGTGAGGTTAGGTTGATTACATCAATACAAGTAGAAATAAATAAATGAAGTAAATAAACATAGATAAATAAAAAGAACATAGATAAATAGATATATGAATAAATGAGCCGAAATGAGATATTGAATATAATATAAATAATAGATGGGTAATATTTTAAAATCAAGTTACTTATTAGTTTATTTATCAGATGGGAGCAGGTTTATTAGTTATGTACTACATAGTCATGTGAGTTTTAATTCAGTCATAGAAAAACTTAATAATAATGATGATAATAGGTTTATTGAAACAGCAGTGATACACTGACAGTAATACAATAGAGTACTTATGTATGTATTCCATGATAAAACAGACATTAAGAAAAAATTACCTCGTATTTCAATACCACAAGTAAAAAAAATAATAATGAATAAAATAAATAAATAGATAAATAGAAAATAAAAAACATGAATAGATAAGTAGAAATGAAATAAATATAATGTAAATAATAGATGGGTAATATTTCAAAATAAAGTTATTTGTTAATTAATAATATGTGAGTTTTCATGTAGTCATAGAAAAAATTCTGTATGTTTTCCATACTAAAAAAAATTAGAGGTTAAGAAAAAATTACCTCGTATTTCAGTACCACAAGGGTACAAAAAAAAGGTTTATAATCAATATATTTATGTTTCTTCTCAGTAATTTGTAAATTCTCTTTGTGCGTTAAATAAAAGGAGGGAAACAAGAAAGCTGGATTAGGAATGGGTAGGAAAAAAATGGGATGTTACAGTACCGTACGAAAAATAAGGAGAAAAACGAAAGCATCTGAAAAGAGGATATAAAGAAAACCAAGCGAGTGATAAATGAGAGACGATGAACGAAAGACTAGAAAGAACATAACTCGAAACATACAAACGAATTCTTATTTGGATTAGAGGATACTTCGTAGATGAGATGAACTATATTCTTTAACCACATGTACATAAACTTCTATAAAGTTCATTCAGTGCTCGCTTGTTAGAAAAGTAACTACTTAGACGAATTACTGCAGGAATTTTTTTTTCATCTACGTATACAAAACTACATGCCTTTACCTTTTTTAGGAATGTCCCCTTTGGGGCTAAAGGTAGCAGGATTCCTAGTCCCATCCCCGTCCCGGTGTTTTTTTTTTTTTTTTTTTCCGCCTCGCACAACTCAAGTGGGAAGACTTGGTGGCAGCATTCTTTTCCCCCACCACAGGGAAATTAATGGGAGTGGTTTCTATGACTTTATTTTTTGGCTACCTCCCTTGTAAGGGGAAAAAAAACCTTTGGTATATGTAGTTATACAAAACTATACGTTGGGGAATCACTGATATAAATGTCCCGCCCGAAATCTAACTCACGAAAGAATTTACATATAAAACGTTCTTAACATCAACTCAATCAGGATCTGTCACCCAAAGTCCTTGTTTCAGTGTCAAGCACTGACAGACAGACCTCCTGCAGGATTCTCTGTGATAAGGAGAGTCCCTCTTGGACCCTGAATAATCCTAGGGTCCATAATCCTCTTGCATTATATTGTCAACTTTTAGGAGACCATGTTACCTTTGATAGGTTGATGGTGGTTCTAATCAAGCGTATTTTGTTCGCAACATGTATGTGACATGCATGGACGTGCCCTTGGATACCTGATTGCTATTGATATGTTACGAGCGCACCAGCTTTGCTTATTTCATGTTTGTAACATGTTCGTGACATGTTTTTATCTTCGTAACATGTGTGTTTGTAACGTATTGATATGTTTGTAATGTACTTGTAACATATTGATAACATGTTTGTAATGTGCTTGTAACGTATTGATAACATGTTTGTAATGTACTTGTAACATAGTGATAACATGTTTGTAATGTGCTTGTAACGTATTGATAACATGTTTGTAATGTGCTTGTAACATGTTGATAACATGTTCGTCGCCTGTTTGTGACATGTTTCTAACATGCAACATGTTTGCTACGTGCCCTCGAAGCCCCTCTTCCTGTCATAATGTTACCATGGTATTATTCGTACATCGGAGTTTTTTCACGTTGGTAACATTTTTGAGAAATGAATGAGCGAAGTATTCTGGAAAAATATGAAGATCCGAGTACCTTTTCTCACCGGGAAGAAGAAGAAGAAGAAAAAAAAAAAAAAGAGGGAGAGGGAAAAGGGAAGAGAATTAGATATGAAATTATGAGAAAACGAATAAATCAGAACGGAAGAAGAAATATAGGAGGGAAGGAAGAGAGAGAGAAAAGATACATGTAAAATAATAAGGAAAGAAGAAATCATAGGAGAGGAATAAGAAGAAGAAGAAGAGAAAAGAAAAGATGAAAGAGAAGGAGAAGGCGAAGGAAAAAGAAAGGGAGAAAAAAAAATAAGAAGATACAGAAGATGAAGAAGAAGGAGAAGATGAAAAAGGAGAAAGAGAAAAAGAAAAAGAAAAGAAAGAGAAGTAGTAGTAAAAGGAGAAGGAAAATCAAGATGAAAGAAGAAAAGGGAAGCTAAGAAAATGAAGAAACCAGCTAAGGTGTAAGTTCTTAGAAACTTGGGAGCAACTCGTTATTGACTCTGACGAAAGGGAAAAAACATCTTTTTTGCAGACTTTGTGCTTGATACCGTCAGAATCGGGATCAGGCGACAGCCCACTGATGGAGCTGAAGTTTAACGATTTATATGCAAACTCCTCCTCCTTTCTGTCGGTGTAGTCAGGAAAATTGGCTTCATTGGACCCATTCTGCTTACACAGAATGTCACTGTTTGTTTGTTTGTTTGCTTTACTTGTTTATTTGTTTAATGATCTATTCATTCATTTATTCATTTAATTATTTTAATTATTTTTCATTTAGGTGCTTATTTATTTAATAGACTATTCATTTATTCATTAACTTATTTTTTTATTTACTTTTTACTGTGTGTTTGCTTTACTTGTTTATTTGTTTAATGATCTATTCATTAATTTATTCATTTAATTATTTATTTATTCATTTAGGGGCTTATTTATTTGTTTAATAAACTATTCATTCATTTATTCATTAACTTATTTTTTATTTACTTATTACTGTTTGTTTGCTTTACTTGTTTATTTGTTTAATGATCTATTAATTAATTTATTCATTTAATTATTTATTTATTTATTTGTGTAATAAACTATTCATTCATTTATTCATTAACTTATTTTTTATTTATTTATTCAATTAGTTGCTTATTTGTTTATTTGTCTTTATTAATCAGTCAATTTGTATATTTATCTATTTTTCATTTCCTAAATCATCTGTTATCAATTTGTTTATCTATTTATTTCATTTCTTTTATATTCATTTATTAATCAATGTATTTTCATATGATAAAATCTAATGAATCGTTTATAGGCTAGTCACTGCCCTAGAACAAGTTATCTGATGGCTTCTGAGAAATTCCGCTTGATTATTCAATTTGCTGTGTATCAACTTATCTATCAATCTATATTATTAATCTATTTTTTATGTATTTGTCTCTTCGTCATTTTCCATCCGCCCGAGCTCTAAACCTGATTATCTCCTATTTGATTACGCTTCAAGTATAATCCAGTTTAAGTGTCTTTGACGTAACAATACACAAACCTATGATCCTCATTTTCTTTTGCTCATTATACCTCTGCTTCATCTCCTTCTTCCTTTTCTTCTACTTCTTCCTCTTCTTTCTTTTCTCCTTCTTCTTCTTTACTTATTTTCCTTCCTCCTTTTCTTTTTTCTTTTCTTTTCCATTTCCTTTTTTTCCTCATTTTCTTCCTTTTATTCCTCATTTTCTTCCTCTTCCTTTTCTTCCATTTTCTTCCTCCTTTTCATCTTCATTTTTTTTCTGCTTCTTTTCTTGTTTATCTTCCTTCTCTTCCTCTTCCTCCTTCTCTTCCTCTTCCTCTTTCTCTTCCTCTTAAACTACCTCTGAAACTATGATGAATGGCTCCATTAGTGTATTAATAAATGATCTAACTTCAGCTCAATTAATTATCAAATGTTTGTTACATTAGACACACTAGATAGATTTAGCAACCTACGACTTTTTCCGCACACTTATGTTCATTAAAGTTTATTTATTTGTTATTGACAAGTAATAAAGCACATATGTGTATGTGTGTATTTATGTGTATGTGTGTATATATGATTTAATGATCTGAGTGTGTATATGTGATTTAGTGTGTGTGTGTGTATGTGTGTGTGTGTGTGCGTATAGCCGAGTGTTTATATGTATGCGTACGCATGTGCGCGTGTACATCCCGCTTGTGTGTTGCATGATGGAACTTCTTTTTGAATACACAATCTGCGGATGGACTCCGGCTATGATATGAGTAATAGAGAAGATAACCCAGTGATTGAGAATAAAAAATAAAAAGAAGTGAATAGATAGATGAGGAAGACAGAATAAATGGAGAAAAGAGACTGAAGCAGGAAAAGGAAGAGAGGGAAGACGAATAGGAGGAAGAAGAACCTATTGATTATATATATATATATATATATATATATATATATATATACATATATATATATATATATATATATATATATATATCTTGATGGCACAATCGGTTAAGTCACTATCACTTGTCGCGGGCTACCGCAGGGTCTAGATCGTGGCTGTCCCACGGTTCAATTTCTGGCTGTATTCATCGTCGAGTGTCTCGATGTTGATGGCTTAGAATTAGAGTGAATTATGGTTATATATATATATATATATATATATATATATATATATATGAGTGTGTGTGTGTGTGTATGTATATATGGAACCATGAATAAAAAACAAATAAAATAAATGGAGACCGAAAATGGAAGAAAGTAAATGGTGCAGTGAAAATCTGAATTATATGAATAGCAAAAATTATTCCCAAAATGAAATTGGAGACATTAGGGGTCAATTTTATAATATCACCAACTTTATCAAGAAAATTAGAATTAAAATGAAACCTTTGAAATATAAAACCGTCAACGGGAATGATCTGGCCCAAGAGAAGGAAAATGAGATGAAGCGTCACACAAATAAGAAGAAAAGAGAAGATGATGATGAAGATGATAAAGAATAAGATGATGAAGATGAAGAAGACGAAGATGAAAAAAAAGATGAAGATTAAAAGAAGAAGATGATGATGATGAAGATGATGAAAAATAAGATGAAGAAGAAAATGAAGATGAAGATAAAAAGATGAAGATGATGATGATGAAGATGATGACGATGATGACGATGATGATGATGAAGAAGATGAAGATGATGAAGAAGATAAAGAAGATGATGAAGAAGATGGTAAAAAAGACGAAGAAGAAGAACTACAACAACAACAACAACAAATGTGAGTTAGATGAAGAAAACAAAAGATGAGATAAAGGTTTATGAAAAAAGAATGAGGTGGATGAGAAGGAAGAAGAGAGTGGGAGAGAAATCAAGAAAGATGAGGAAGTGGAAGAGAAAGTGGAGGAGAGTGAATAAAGTTGCCAGACTCCAAAATAAGCACTTGAAACCTAAGAGTTATCTGAAACGGGCCTAAATTACCCCACCTCGATATGTATTAGTATTTTCTTGGAGTTATCAAGCGCTTCTTTCCTATGGGGTAATAATACACCAAAGTTTGAGTCTCATAGATGGCAAAGAATTTTTTTTAGGACAACAGAAGAACGATTTTTTTTTTTTTTTTTTTCTAATACTTTCAAACCATAAATGACAGCTGGGTGATTCTGGTCCGTAGGGGTGTTACTAGTCCTAAGGATATTGGTTGCATAAAACATAAAATCAGTGCCCTATTCGGTGCCTCAAAATGCTTACACACCATCTTCCACTCGCTATTAAGAAAAAAAGAAGAAAAAAAAAACATTGTCCAGCCTCTGTCTCACACTTAAAGTATGGAAGAGTGGCAGGATGGGGAAGTCAACACAGAAAACAACTTGAGTTTTTATTCCCTGACGTTTCGTCTTTAACGTCTCGCAAAATGAACATACAGGTAGCGGTGTCCCTACTATGGATGTGTTATGTTTTGTTACATTTTTTCTGACCCTGGAAAGGAGGGTGGGATGACTCGTCATCTAAGAGGAACTAAGAGGAGTGGGGAACCAATAGGTAAAAGATGGGAATGGAATAGATAGTGGTCTTGGTAGGATACTATATAAAGGTGGAAGAGGCCATTGTTATATAGAGTGATAGACGTTTCATAGTTCCTAAGGATTGGTAAGGATGCATCGTAAGGATATAAAAACTCAGACAATTTTCTGTGTTTATACTTTATAAAGGGGAAGAGGCCATTGGTATAAAGAGTGATAGACGTTTCATACTTACCAGGAGTTCCTAAGGACTGGTAAGGATGCATCGTAAGAATATAAAAACTTATACTGTTTTCTGTGTTTATACTTTATAAAGGGGAAGAGGCCATTAGTATAAAGAGTTGTAGACGTTTCATACTTACCAGGAGTTCCTAAGGGTTGGTAAGGATGCATCGTAAGGATATAAAAACTCAGACAATTTTCTGTGTTTATACTTTATAAAGGGGAAGAGGCCATTAGTATAAAGAGTTGTAGACGTTTCATACTTACCAGGAGTTCCTAAGGACTGGTAAGGATGCATCGTAAGGATATAAAAACTCAGACTGTTTTCTGTGTTTATACTTTATAAAGGGGAAGAGGCCATTGGTATAAAGAGTGATAGACGTTTCATACTTACCAGGAGTTCCTAAGGATTGGTAAGGATGCATCGTAAGGATATAAAAACTCGGACTGTTTTCTGTGTTTATACTTTATAAAGGGGAAGAGGCCATTGGTATAAAGAGTGATAGACGTTTCATACTTACCAGGAGTTCCTAAGGATTGGTAAGGATGCATCGTAAGGATATAAAAACTCACTGTTTTCTGTGTTTATACTTTATAAAGGGGAAGAGGCCATTGGTATAAAGAGTGATAGACATTTCATACTTACCAGTTCTTAAGGATTGGTAAGGATGCATCGTAAGAATATAAAAACTTAAACTGCTTTCTGTGTTTACCTCTCCATCCTACCAGCCTCTTCCTTCTCTTCTTTCCATCCCCATACTTGCCGTTCTCCTCTTCCAGGTTTTAATTAACTATGTGGGTGGACTCGCTGGAACTGCACGTTTCCAGAAATGTGTTCTTCCAGAATTGTGTTCTTCTTTGTATACATCCTGTTGCTTGATAGACGATGCGTAAATCTAATTAGCTGTATGTTGCAAACATTGTACATAATAGAACCTGGTCGCTTTCCAGGGCTATGCAAAGTGCTTCTTGTCTTTTCCAGACGCTCTCTCTGCTGACTTCCAGGTTTTGTTGACTGTCTTCACGAGTCTCGACTTTTGTCATGGTTTTGCTCGTTATCAGTAAAGGCTTCCATCTCTTAATTATTTAATATATTTTTCTAATCTTATTTGTAAGTCTTGTAAGTCTTTTCCTCATACAATGCTGTTATTAGTATAGTTAAGAGGGAGGGAGGATGCTGGAGGGGAGTGGAATATATAGGAAATGGAATGGGTGGGAGTGGTTTCTATGGCTTTTTCTTTTTGGCTACGCCCCCATGTAGGGGGAAAAAGCCTTTGGTATATGTATGTATGTATTTATTTTTTTGTATTCAATTTTTTTGTAATCTTTTTAATTTTATTTTTTATTATTTTTTTTTCTATTCTTTTTGTATTCTATTACTTATGTGATAGTATTTGTCGGACGGAATTAAGGCTTAATAGTCAGAGGGAGGCGAATCGAACTCTAGGTAGGACGTGGCAGTAGTAAGGGGCTGCGGTCTGCCCCAGGCTTCCAAGTGAAATTCGTGTTTCTTCATGAAATAGATCTTTGCGTAAACCAGCAGTTCTTAACTTGTTCATTTAGGTCTGTACTTTATCATTCCGTGTGGCATGTAAACCTAGAGTATATGGTGGCTGAAGACATCACATTTCTGTTCTTATAGGTTTATTGGTGTGTGGCTATCCGATTGTAAGGGTGGCTAATGATACACACAAAAAAAAACGGTTTAAGAAATTTTATCCAAAGCACTGATCACACGTGCTTACGCTCCGAAGGCAAGAGCAAGACTACCCACGGCAACTCCTTCATTTGGCGGGAAAGACAGGCACGAATCGCCTTGCGATCACAAAATGCTCACAAAATATACAATAACAAATATATATATTAATAGATAAACACGACGGGAAATATATACATAAGAACACAAGAAAGGTCACCATTATACGATTAAATGTATTTGTCTTTTGATTTCGTTGTCTAGAACTGCTTCCATGCACAGTGAAGTGACGACAATTCATGCATAACGTAGTGACGTCATCACCACTTCATGCTCAATATAATGACGTCATAACGTTTCTTCATGGATAACGCAGAGACGTAGCCTCATGAGCAACGTCGTGACGTCATAACGTAATGACGTAACGTTTCTTTATGTACAGTGTTATTATATCATCATACTGATTACTCTTTTAATTTCAGTTCAGCCAACGATTCCATTCTTTTTTATTATTGTAAGAGTAATTAGATTAAAAGAAACAATTTCTAAAATATGTGTGACAACTATCAAAACTATAGTTTAGACCGTTTAATGCACTACAATTCTAATCAAAAAATTTTCCTACTCCGCATATACTCGTATGAAGGAATATTTGCAAAATCTCACGAAATAAAATTCATATAAATTCATGAGCGCTTATTAGAGATCCCTCATTTCGCTTTCCAATTTAACTCGGTGAAATGAAAACCAATAATGAAAACCGAAGTTCGGAAGCTATTCGATTTTTATAATGAATATTATTATTATTATTTATTATGATTTATTATTTTTATTATTTTCATTATTATTATTATAATCATTTTATTGTTTATTATTAATATTATTATTGTATTTATTTTATATATTATATTTATTATTTTTATCATTATATTTGTATTATATATTATTCTTATTGTTTTTGTTTGTTTTGTTAGTATCATTAATACTATTTGTATCATTAATATTATTTTATCATTAATAAACTCATCTGCTGGGATTCGAACCCCCGCCAGAGCGGAATGCTTCATATAAAGCGAGGACTGTACCGCCTGTACTACACTGACCCTTCAAAACAGAACGAATTAGTTCACTGACTAATCATTCTGCCCAGGGCACTCGTGTAGAAAGTGGTATGTACTATATTTCATCAAATCCTTTATGCAGGCTAGTCTTCCGACAAGTGTTTGTGTTATTTTGACAATTGGAAATAAACTCATCTAGTTTATTTCCAATTGTCAAAATGACACAAACATTTATCATTAATATTATTTTGTCATTAATGTTATTTCTATAATATGATTACTATCATTAATATGATTACTATTATCAACACCATTGATATCATCAATATGATTATTATCATCAGTATGATGACTACAGTATAATCAGTGTTTGATCTCATTAATATGATTGCCATTATTATCAGTATTACTACAATTATTGCTATTGTTATTAATAATTATTATTATTATTAGTAATAATTATTATAGTTTTGAGTTATCATTATTATCATTATCATAAAAAAATGCGGGGCTCTGATTCATAAGAAAATTACTAAAGTTACAAAAATATTGACTGCATAAAATAGTAACTTGTACGCAAAGATTAAGAAATCAAGTAGGACAAAGAAATGGAAACACAAGATTGTGCAGAAGCCAGAGGAATTTTTGAGAATTAAATAGCAAAGAAAAAGAAAGAGAGGAAGGAAGGATGAAAAGAAAAAGGAAGGAAATCCAAGACAGATGCATAAGTAACATAGGAAGAAGAAAGAAAAGCATGAATAAGATGCTCGAAGAAAAAGAAAAGGAGAATACGGGGACGAAAGAATATGGAAAGAAACCTAAAGGTAGTGAGAGAAAAAGAAAATAATAATAATAATATAAACATCAGCAACAACAGCAACAACAACAACAGCAACATCAACAACAGCAACAACAACAGCAGGAACAACAACAGCAGCAACAGCAGCAGCAACATCAACAACAGTAACAGCAGCAGCAACAACAACAGCATTAACAGCAGCAACAACAACAGCAGCAACAACAGCAGCAACAGCAGCAGCAACATCAACAACAGTAACAGCAGCAGCAACAACAACAGCATTAACAGCAGCAACAACAACAGCAGCAACAACAGCAACAACAACAACAGCAACAACAACAACAACAACAACAGCACAACAGCAACAACAACAACAACAAAATGGGAGGAACGAAAACGTTAAGCAGGAAAGGGAGGAGAATGTAAGAAAAAGAAAAACAGAAGAATAAAAGGAAGAGAAACAAATAGTTGGACTGTAAGGCGAGGACATAGAAATATGTTCATCATATCGCTTGCTGGGTCGAGTCAGGTCGAGGGGAGCCAGGTAAGGTCAAAGAGATTCGAGGTCAGATGGAATAACCGAATATATAGAAATGAATATATATATATATATATATATATATATATATATATATATATTCATTTCTATATATTCTGGTGACAAATATATAAAGTCATATGTGCAGTATATATGTATGTATATTATGCATAAACATTGTATATATATATATGTATAATATATATATATGTATAATATATATATATATATATATATATATATATATATATAAATTCGTGAAGAACTGGAGTCCAGGAACCATTGTATAAACGAAGAAAATAAAAGCTGGACTCGTCGAAATAAGTTTATTCCTACGTTTCGAACCCTGTCCGGGGTTCGTATATCCCTGAAAACGAACCGCGGACAGTGTTCGAAACGTAGGAATAATTTATTTCGACGACTCCAGCGTTTACTTTCTTCGTGTATATATATATATATATATATATATATATATATATATATATATTTTATATACAGTATATATATACATATATATATATATATATGTGAACGTTCGTTTTCTTTGTTACCTTTCTCCATTTTCTTTGTATTCTTCTCCTCTTTTAACTTTCGAACCTGTGGAGGCAAAAAGACCCGAAACTTTTCGAAAGATGCAAATGGGTTTGGACTCTTTTTGACGTCCAAGAGTGCTTTTCTTCGAAGCAGCAGCAAGTTCTCAGTTTGAATCATTTTATTGTACCTCAAAGACTCCCACGCCCACATGCAGGGTATAAACATGTTGACAAATAATCATTTTTTAGTCCTATTAAAACACGCGATAATTTACTTCCAGTTAATGAGGTCATATTGAAGGATGACAAGGTCTTGATTTCATGTGTCTTGGCTGTTGATTGAATTAAGTGACGTGCATGGGATCTGGATTATTATGTCTAGAATTGATTCAGATTCTGCACAGGGGCGAATATCAGTGCTGTCAAAACAATAGAGGATAGAAGACAGGTATGTAGGTTTACGCACCAAAACATACACACACACACACACACACATACACACACACACACACACACACACACACACACACACATACACACACACACACACATGCACAAACTCACACACACACACCATACACACACACACACACACCATACACGCACGCACACACACACACACACACACACACACACACACACACACACACACACAAGCGCGCGCACACACATGGTAAAAAATGAATTACATTAAAACAATAGATTATGGAACAGAGGTAGAATAGAATCAAATGTCTTTGGATCAGTGGGAATGTACTCGGGAATAATTTCACTCAGCTTCGAAATGGTGACGTCATCCTCCATATGGTGACGTCATTGACAATTCTTTTTCTAAACCAGGACTATTTTCTTCTGTGGCTTTAAAGTAGTATAGGGATTAGTACTCGTTTCATTAAGCCCTTGAACAAAGTAACTTAACCTTTAACTTTATACCTCCCACTATAAATACTGTCTCTTGCTGTCTTACCTTCTGTTCGTCTTTCGCAGTTTTCTTTCTCATCTTTCATCAAAGCGTCGCACAAACAAACAAACAAACAAAAAAACAAAAACAAAAAACGCAGACTAATTGACCAAGTCACTTTGTGGATGACCAACTCAGCCGCATCTGTTTTTCCTTTTATTAAATAACAATGTTTAGAGTGAAGCCATTACTCTTAGCCACTGGTATTCCTTACAACAAAGACAGCGCTTAATGAATATAGGTTTCGTCTAGACAAACTTTAAAGTCGTTGTTGCAATGCTCACTGTAGGGAATGTAGTCCATAGTAGTTGTTTATCTCAACCTCTTCTTGATCATTTAGATAAATGCCTAAGCAAAATATAATGCCTGCCATTTATCTTATTTCATTTGTTTATTTATTGTTTATTATCTGTTTTTCCACTGATCATTTATCATAAATCATTCTTATTTATTTGTTTATATATATTTTTTCGTATCCGACCTGGTTATGGACCAAAAGGTCTCCTGTCGGCATGCTCTTCGTTTGTAATCCTTTGCAATGTAAAGACACGCTCATGAACGAAGACATCTTTCTATGATTATGATAATATATAGCGTTTTGTATCAAAACAGAGAAACTTCAAGTTCGCTTTGAATGTACATACACATTTTGAAATTATGTTAACCAATTTCGTTGTCAATTTATGAAGATTTCTATAATTCATCTAAGAATGGTAAGATGTTGACGCCAATTTACGTTCCTTGTGCCATGTACTCGGAGAAAATAAGACCTCAATTAGTTTGTCATATTGTATATAAAGATCAGAAAGGAACAGGGGCCCAACATTGATCCCTGTGACACTCCACTCGTAAATAAAGCGTCACGCTCCTTACCCCAAATTGTTTTTCCTTTCTTTTCTCTTAAGTAGATATAATGTGCGTTCACACTTGTCACCACGTTCGTTTTGAATGTACATACACATTTTAAAATTATGTTAACCAATTTCGTTGTCAATTTATGAAGATTTCTATAATTCATCTAAGAATGGTAAGATGTTGACGCCAATTTACGTTCCTTGTGCCATGTACTCGGAGAAAATAAGACCTCAATTAGTTTGTTGTCATTCTGTATATAAAGATCAGAAAGGAACAGGGCCCAACATTGATCCCTGTGACACTCCACTCGTAAAGAAAGAGTCACGCCCCTTACTCCAAATTGTTTTTTCTTTCTTTTCTCATAAGTAGATATAATGTGCATCCACACTTGTCACCAAGTTCGTTTTGAATGTACATTCATAATTTGAAATTATGTAAACCAATTTTGTTCTCAATTTATGAAGATTTCTATAATTCATCTTAAGAATGGTAAGATGTTGACGCCAATTTACGTTCCTTGTGTCATGTACTCGGAGAAAATAAGACCTCAATTAGTTTGTTGTCATTTTGTATATAAAGATCAGAAAGGAACAGGGCCCAACATTGATCCCTGTGACACTCCACTCGTAAAGAAAGAGTCACGCCCCTTACTCCAAATTGTTTTTTCTTTCTTTTCTCATAAGTAGATATAATGTGCATCCACACTTGTCACCAAGTTCGTTTTGAATGTACATTCATAATTTGAAATTATGTAAACCAATTTTGTTCTCAATTTATGAAGATTTCTATAATTCATCTTAAGAATGGTAAGATGTTGACGCCAATTTACGTTCCTTGTGTCATGTACTCGGAGAAAATAAGACCTCAATTAGTTTGTTGTCATTTTGTATATAAAGATCAGAAAGGAACAGGGCCCAACATTGATCCCTGTGACACTCCACTCGTAAAGAAAGCGTCTCGCCCCTTACTCCAAATTGTTTTTCCTTTCTTTTCTCATAAGTAGATATAATGTGCGTCCACACTTGTCACCAACATGTATAAAACACAAGAAAATGCCAGCTCACTGCGGCTGTTAACCTCTTGTCGACAGTGAGAGATGTAACTCAACCGTAACCTTGTTTTGTCAGTCTTGTCATATTATCCTGACAAGTGTAGACAAGGCTTGGACTGATGTTTTATCGGGTTATCAAATACTGGAGAAAAGAGTGGCCGCATTTTTAGAGTAAGGGAAATATATTTTCATTTTCTACAAATATCTTTCTCTTCCAGAAACCCACCTTTTCCATTGTCAAGACTTTTATCAAATTCTTATGAAGGAAGGAGAGGATGCAAGAAGATACGGAGGGATAGATTAAGTTATTGGTACAAGATATGAGTTATTGATGACTTATATAAAAAATAACGAAGGAATAGGTAATTATGAAATAATTATGAAAAAATACACGAAGATGGGGATCAGTCGCCGGTTATCAGTGCTTTTTACGTAAAGATAATGATAGCAGATAATGAAGGTTGATAGGAAAATACCTTGGGCTCAGTCCGGGGACCGAATGCCAACCCCTCGGGACTGCTGAGGGTGTTCATGTGATTTGAAGACGAGGAACAGCGAGGAGATAATTTTCTCTGACATCTGATTGCCATTCTATATCTCTACGAGAGAATGATGGCTAAACGTGATGTCAAAAGCTTAATCACTCGGTACAGCGGCCAACACAAAAGACTGGCGTCATTCTGAAGGATGTTTGCTCGAGGTAAACACGATCTGATTAGACTTGAAGCCGGATAATTACTATTCGCAGAAGCCAACTTCATAAGAAGGGGGAAAAGTTTGCGAAATGTAATTTTCACAGATAAAATTTAGCGAAATTAAATGCCCGGCAATAAAATGTAATGAGAGGAGAAAACGGAGGTACCCCAATACAAGAAACGACATGTCGGCTCTTCCAGTAAAAACAGACTCAATTGATAATTTTGAAATATTCATTTACTTGTCAAACAGGAGGAGAATCGGGCAAGGTGAAGAATCTGGAGAGTCATTAATGAAGAGAATTAAAAAAAAAAAAAAAAAAACGAAAAAAAAAACGAAAAAAACAACCGCTGAGGAACTGATAATGAAGAGAGAGAGAGGATAGAGGAAAGAAAAGGGACGAGGGGAGAATTGTTAAAACTATGTGAAGAGAAAACAAAGAAAATTATAAAGAAATGCAAGGATAGCGAGTACTTGTTACTTGAAAAAAACTCATATACAGTAGCCCCATAAATTTGGACAACATTGACTGAGACAACTCAAGTCGCTATTCCTTTTGATTTTGGAAAATCTTCTGTTGGCAGGAACGATTTGTGTTGTTCCTTGATTTCTCTTCGCGAACTTACTCAGACATGAAATCAGATTCTCTTCCATTTCCTCCTCCTCTTGTTTCCCTTGGCTTAACCTCCTACCATACCGCTTGGCACTTTCTCCCTCGAAGCTTACCTTCGCTATTCAATTTCATTCGTCTTCGTAGCGTCTCTTGTGTAGTAGAGAAGTTACAGCCTCAGGTATTCCTTTACGTACTGGATGATATCTGACGTCTTACGAATATCAGTGCTATTAAAAAAAAAATCCTTTTATAAATCTTATATAAGTCATTGGAAGGGAAAGGTTTATATAAGTAAAGATTTAGGAATACCATCATAAGATTTTACAGCCTATTTCAGTTATTCCTATACGTACTGGATGATATCTGACGTCTTGCGAATATCAGTGCTATTCTAAAAAAAAAAAAAAAATCCTTTTATAAACCTTATATAAGTCATTGGAAGGGAAAGGTTTATATAAGTAAAGGTTTAGGAATACCATCATAAGATTTTACAGCCTATTTCAGTTATTCCTGACGTCTTACTAATATCAGTGCTATTCTTAAAAAGAAAAAAGAAAAAAAAGAATCCTTTTATAAATCTTATATAAGTCATTGGAAGGGAAAGGTTTATGTAAGGAAAGATTTAGGAATACCATCATAAGATTTTTACGGTGGTATTCTTAAAAGATATATATATTTCCTTATATAAATTTTTCGCTTTCATGGATATATATAAGATTTATAAGGATTTTTTTTTTTTACTATTATTATTGTTTTCTTTTTTTCTTTTTAAGACTACCACCGTAAGATTCTCACGGCGGTATTCTTAAAAAAGGTATTTTCTTATATAAATCTTTCCCTTCCAAGGATTTATTTATTTGTTCATTTATTTATTTGTTTTTATTTTATTTTATTTATTTATTTATATATATATTTTTTTTACGTCACAAACTCCCCGCCATCGGAAGGCTAGGGCGGTGCCCTTCACAGATGGCTTTGTAGCGTGGAATTTAATGAACCATGCCCTAGGTTCAACTTCCCTTCGCCGGTGGCAGGAATCGAACCGCCATCCCCTCGACCTTCGTCGCAAGTAGCGACGCCCTAACCCGCTCAGCCAGTGAGCTTCCTTCCAAGTTTTTTTTTTTTTTTTTTTTTTTTTTTTTTTTTTTTTTTTTTTAATAAAGAATACCACCGTTAGCCTGTCCGCTGGTTCATTGTTTTATTCAAACCCTTGGTAGCTCACTAGGTAGAGAAAGGGTCAACTCCCTTGGGTCCTCGAGGTCTTGAAGGTCTGTCCAACACCTGAAGATATCCATTAACTGGAATATGTCTGATCAAGAAGAGGTTGAGATAACCTCAAGAAACTTCCTTTCTACAATGGCATTGCTTATTGATTCTATTCTGGTTAGTAACTACGTGCGCTGGTGAAGTAATCGGAAACCTACTGGTGTCACAAAGGACTACAAAGGAAAAACAAACAACAACAGGCCCACTGGCCCTAACGAGGCTGTTTGTGTTTACTATACTAAGCTACATTTAAGAAAACAGGGTAACTAGGCTATAGAAGATGAACTAATACTACTGCTACCACTATCCTATCCAATTACAATTAAATGCCGGGCTGTTCGAATCCCGTATTACTTTTCGATTTCAAATAGCGAATTTTACCTGCCCCAACAGTCCAAACGCACAGGGCAAAGGTCACGGTTTCGGTAGTTCTTCTAAGCGCCTCCTGCCGTAAGCTCCTCACATTCACCTTGTAACTACGTTAATAGTGCTTCAGTCACCTACGGGTGTTGATGATTGTCTTTGAACAGGCCTTTTAATTTCTATTTTCATTAAAACTGAGTAATTTCTTATGTAGATTATATATATATATATTATATATATATATATATATATATATACATATATAATATATATATATATTATAACAGCAACACCATAAAAACATGTTTAAAGGCTACGGCTAGGGAAAAAAGAAGAGAATTTTTAATGTACATATAGAACTTTTTTTTTTATGAGCAGTTTATATTTTTGTCTTTCCAAATATTTTTTATAATCAAGTCTTAGTCAGCTTGGTGTAAGATCTCTGATGAAAAATTGAAACTAATAAAGGGCGAAGATAAATGAAGAGACCTGACAATTAAGAATTAGTGTTATCGAGACGTAGGAGGTAGAAGAGGCAATTGGTAGGGAGGTCAGGGAGTGACAAGAGAGTTTTAAAGGATTTTGAGGGGTGCTGAGAGGCTAACATAAAGTAGACAAAGCGAAGTTGCGCGTTGAGGGATGATAATAAATGTCATTCCTTATCCAATCCATTACAGTTGACTGCATATGTCTTATGTGATTAATATTCAGTGACTTTAATGCTCTCAACGGACCAAAACACTTAGTATTTCTTTACGAATGGAGAATCTAATCCTAACTCAAAATAGGATGCTGGTCACTTTTGAGCTCTACAACCTCTTTGTCTCCCGTCTTGTGTTAAGTCTCTATAACTTCTATAACTCCACGTCTTTAGTGTGATATTACAAAGAATTACAAAGGAGGAGCATGCCAATAGGAGACCTTTTGGTCCATAACTGGGTCGGATGTGAACAAAAACAATGATAAATAAATAGATAATTAAAAATGATAATGATATGAATAATAAGATTTATAATAAACATGTAAATAGTAAATAATAAATTGACAGGTAAATAATAATTAATGAAAATCAAGCAAATGCTAATAAACAAACAGACAAATAATGACAAATAAACAAATAATATAAAATAAATGACATTACAGCATCTTGCTTAGGTGTTTGTCTAAACGAATCTTAAAGCATCGAATTGAACTATATTGCACTGCCTCTGCAATGGGTTCCCATGGATATGAATAGATAACACTGGCAATAGATAAGTTGATTAATTTTGACTTCATATTTCTTTAGATTTTACTAATTCATTACATAACTAGCTTGTACTGAAGAAAAGCTGCGTTTGTGATCTGTGTTTTTTCAATAAGGCAACGGTTTTCTACGTTGTAAATTTCAATCTGAGCAAGAACAAGGTATTCCGTGTTTTCCTGAGAAGTTCTTCTGTCGAAGTAGTTTTCTTCTTCTTCTTCTTCTTCTTCTTCTTCTTCTTGATTTCTTCCTCCAGCCAAAAATCTGACTTTCCACTCGAGTTTTTTCAGGTCATAAAGTCTTCGCCTTTCTTCTTTCCATCTCAAAAAATCGCTTGAAGAAGTCTACCACAAGTCCCTCCACTTTCGCTTTCTTCTTGTCTTCTGACCCCATATGTTTGCATGTTTCCGGAGAAGGAAACTGCTTCTGGCTGTACACACACACAGGAAGCCATCTTGTGTCCCACTATGGAATCGTTTCCATCTTTCTTTTCCGACTTTTTCCGACTCGTGGCACAGGTATTTTGTTGTTTTTGTTTTCTCCTTTTTTTTCTTTCTTCCAGAATTCCTCTTCCTCTTCTCCTGGATTTATCTTCCACAGATTCCTTTGGGATTGTTTTCTCTTGCTTCATCACTTCCATTAATTTCTCTCTCTCTCTCTCTCCTCTCTCTCTCTCTCCCTCTCTCTTTTTGTCTCTGTTGCTTTTTTCTTTCCCCTTTCTTTAGTCTTCCATCTTGACGTGAACGCTTCCGTTTCTTCAAGGTGCTCTCTCTCTCTCTCTCTCTCTCTCTCTCTCTCTCTCTCTCTCTCTCTCTCTCTCACTCTCTCTTTCTGCCTCTGTTGCTTCCTTCTTTCCCCTTTCTTTATTCTTCCATCTTGACGTGAACGCTTCCGTTTCTTCAAGGTGCGCTCTCTCTCTCTCTCTCTTTCTCTCTCTCTTTCTCTCTCTCTCTCTCTCTCTTTCTGTCTCTGTTGCTTTTTTCTTTCCTCTTTCTTTATTCTTCTATCTTGACGTGAACGCTTCAGTTTCTTCAAGGTGTCTGAAATGTCTTACACTTTCTGTCGTAACATTCTCACTATTCTTTCTCTTCTTTGTCTTTGGAAAACCTCCGACTTTGTAAAAGTATCCTTTCCCCCCCAAGAAGCTACCGAAGTGAGTTTGGTGTTAATCAAAACAACCTTTTAGTTATTTTACATGAACAAGTCATGAGATTATCTCTCTCTTTCTGTGTCTCTGTTTATGTATCTCTCTTTGTCTCTGTCTCTCTGTCTCTGTCTATGTCTCTTGTCTCTCTATGTCTGTTTCTCTGTCTCTTTCTCTTTTTCTCTGTCTCGTTCTCTTTTTCTGTCTCTCTATCTCTCTGTGTCTCTGTCTTGCTCTCTCTCCATCTCTCCCTCACCCCTCTCTCTCTCTTTCTCTCTCTCCCTCTCTCTCTCCCTCTCTCTCTCTCTCTTGCTCGCTCGTTCCTTATCCACCTTCTGCTTCTGCTGTTCATCTCTTTCCACATCTTAGTAGCTGTATCCAGATCAAATTTTGTTTGTATTCTATTAGTTCGGTATAACTCATGAAAGCTTTGGTCTCATTTTCGAAATATCACGGTGAAGTCTGTAGTGTTCTGTAGCCAACACCTGTAATTACCCCTATAAGACTCGTGACCGCCAAGCGCAGGAAAAACTATGGTCACCCCTTAGAACATGCATTCAATTAATTACATTTAATATAATTAATTGAATGCATGTTCTAAGGGGTGACCATAGTTTATCCTGTGCTTGGCGGTCACGAGTCTTATAGGGGTAACTACAGGTGTTGGCTATAGAACACTACAAGTCTTCCAAGCTACGGTCGATTGTTTCTTTCAGAGGATGGGTAGGGCAGGATAAACAAGATGGGGGAGAGGGAGGGAGGGGAGATTTGGGGGTTAAGTGGAAGGAAAGAATGAAATGGAAGGAAGTAAGAGCTATGATAGATGTGAGGCAGACCCACTTTCTCGGTTGATTTATAGTCAGGTAACCCCGGACTTTGAAGATCAAGTCCCTCTTGATCCACAGAATAAAACTGTACAAGTATGCTTTGGCTTTTAAAAGCTAACACGATAATCAAGAAACACATTAGAGAACTATTTCATTTACTTGTTTTCAGGAATAGGAATTGGGAAAATAGATCAAGTTGATGATTTCACTCGAATATAGAATAAAGATTGAATAACATAGGGATAACTGAGTCCTGTAATCAAATGTCCTTGCCCACGCACACGCACACACAACCTCGTGGTGCAGTGGTTAAAGTTCTCGCCCGCCACTACGGCGGTCCAGGTTCGAATCCCGCCCAGGACTGAAATAATTTCAGTATTGCTGCGCTGCGAGTTGTTATTCCATATCTCGTGGGCGGGGAGTTGGGTGTGTGTGAACGTGTAAGGTCACAGTATTACCCATAGATCGGTCATACGAGCTCTGAGCTCTCATTCGGGAGGGAAATAACTGTCGATCACGAGTTCAACACGTGGTCCAAGACCATGGTGAATCACACAAACACGCAAATAGAGCTCAGACTAAGATACATAGCTTTGTTTACTACCTCCTCCCAACTTTCTCATTTATTTTTCGATTGTTTCACCTTTTTCTTGGTCAAACTTGGTCTTGTCCTCTGAGTTCCTTTGAGTTGTTTACTTGTTTGGGAACATTTTATCGGTGCTGTCCTGTTCCCTCGAGGCTTTCGCCTTTGGGTTTTAATAATTGCGATAAAGATAATGAAATGTTTTACTGAGATAAGGTTGATCGTAGACTTAAGGTCATGACAATTCTTTTCATATAATGGCATTCTATTAGGCGCAGATATAATTAATGTTTATTTATGATTTATCTATTTACTCATTTATTCATTTATTTATCTATTTATTTATGTATTCACTTATTATCTTTATTCATGTATTTATTTATCTATTTGTTTGATAAATTATTTATCTACTTATTTACACATGTATGTACCCACTTTTTTATTCATTATTTATTCTTTTACTGATTTATTTTCATATATTTAACTATTCATTTAATTTATTTAGTCATTCATTTAGTTATTTAGATATTTATCTGTTCATTTGTCTATTTATTCATTTATCTATTCATTCATTAAATGATTCATTTATTATAATTTTTATCTTTATTAAATAATTTATTGATCCTGTTTTCTTTATTCACTAATTTGTTGATTATTATTATTGTTATTGTTATTGTTGTTATTATTATTATCATTATTATTATTATTATTGTTGTTCTTGTTGTTGTTGCTGTTTTTATTTCTCATCACCTATGCAAGGGATAGAACACCACTTTTTCCTCTTCCTCTCCTCTTCCTCTCCTCTTCCTCTCCTCTTCCTCCTCTTCAGTCTCCTCCTTGTCCTCCTTTTATCTCAGCCTCGTTAGGCAGTTTGCTTCCACTCGGCATCATTTTATTTTATTATTATTTTTTTATAATTTTTCATTCACGACTGGCATGATATCCATGCCAAGTCTTTCGTTGCAGCTTAGATATTTATTTTCTTAGACGGTGTTTTGGAGCTTCTAGATTCCAATGTTTTTGTTTTGTTTTTTACTCGTTCTAATACATTTGTTCATTTAGTATTCCTTATTTCATTATTTTACATTTTTATTATTATTTTATTTATTTTCATTTTTTTTCTTTCCCATATATATATATATATAATCACCCGTTTTGATCAACTCTTTCCCTATTCACTCTAGTTACTTTTCTTTTTTCTTTTTCTATTTCTCAATTCTTTTTATGCTATTTCTTCACCACCTTGAAACTCGTTTATGAGATCATTGTTCCTGCCACCGGCCACCTTATCAACCCTTACTATGTTACCAGGCCCCACTGGAAATCACGTCTCTAATAAGCCTTCTCCCCCTCCCTTTCTTTCTCACTCTCTCTCTTTCTCTATCTTTCTCTCTCTCTCTCTCTCTGTCTCCCTGTCTCTCTTTCTCTCCCCATCTCTCTCCCCCTCTCCCCCTCTCTCTTCTCTCCCCCTCTCTCTCGTTCTCTCCCCCTCTCTTCCCTATCTCTCTCTCTCTCTCTCTCTCTCTCCCCCATCTCTCTCTCCCATCTCTCTCTCTCTCTCTCTCTCTCTCTCTCTCTCTCTCTCTCCCTCTCTCCCTTTTTCTTCCTTTTTCCCCTCTTTCTCTCCCCTCTCTCTTCTCTATCTCTCTATGTGTGTGCGTGTGTGTGTGTGTGTGTGTGTATGTATGTTATTGTGTGTGTCTGCCTCTCCCTCCTCCCTCCTCCCTCCTCCTCCCTTTTTCTCCCCTCTCCTTTCTCTCCCCTTCCCTCTCCCTCCGTCCCTGTGTCTCTTTTTCTCTCCTCTTTTGCTCCCCTCCCCATTCTTTCTTAGCTTCATTCCTCAGCCTTGCCCCAACTCCCCCACGCCCCCGGCCCACCGCTCCCCGGCCCTGCTCCCTCCATTGCTCTATTGTGTCGTTCTAGTTGGTATTCTGGAGCCGAGGACCCGGACCTATGCAACGCGGACACCTCCGGACCCTGTCCCCCAAATGTCCGTCACTAGGTTCCTTTACGTTGACTGGTGCAGTAGTGATGCCGGCGTTGCTGTGGGCGATGAAGTTAGTGTACGTGGTGTTAGGTATGTTTGGAATGATAATGGGACTAATGCTGGGATTTGTGTGGTATGGTACACACGCACGCACGCACAAACACACACACACACACACACACACACACACACACACACACACATATATATATTGTCAGTGTATTTGGGCAGGAGTTTTTCTCTAATGCATGTTTCATTAAAAGTGATGGCTAGTTGTGCATTAATAATTTTCTTAAAGGTATTTTCCATATACCTTATTAAGGATTTGTTTTCCTTAAGAAGGAAATTTATACTGTGTGTATGTGTGTGTGCATGACGAAAATTTACTAAAACACTTCCCTAGGGATATGATAGAGACCTCAAGGCTCCGTATCAGAAATTGTGAAGGAACTTGTTTCTTGAGCTAAACATTGTAGCAGATGTTGAACCTGCCGGTAACAATAATCACCAGTTATTCCTGATATCGTAGCACGTGGGGAAAAGCTAACGGTGGTATTCTTAAAAAAATCTTTCCTTATATAAATTTTTCTTTATATAAAACTTATATAAATCTTTGGAAGGGAAAGATTTTTTTTTCTTAAGAATAACACCGTAAGAATCTTACGGTGGTATTTGAAAAAATCTTTATATAAATCTTATATAAATCCTTGGAAGGGAAAGATTTTTTCTTAAGAATACCACCGTAACAGTCTTACGGTGGTATTTAAAAAATCTTTCCTAGTATAAATCTTATATAAATCCTTGGAAGGGAATTTTTTTCTTAAGAATAACACCGTAAGAATCTTACGGTTGCATTTAAAAAAATCTTTCCTTATGTAAATGTTATATAAATCTTATATAAATCCTTGGAAGGGAAAGATTTTTTTTAAGAATACCACCGTAAGAATCTTACGGTGGTATTCTTAAAAAATCTTTCCTTATATAAATCTTTCCTTATATAAATATTATATAAATTCTTGGAATGGAAGGATTTTTTAAAGGATACCACCGTAGAAGTCTTGGCCTCAGATAAGCGCCTCCTGTGTTAAGGTCTTCATATTTTTACGTTCAAATGGTGATACATTTTTTACATTGTATTTGGGTGATTGTAAATTTCATTCATAAGGAAGTAGACTCCTGAATCCAAATAAAATTTTGAACGAAATATTTTCTTTTTATGTCCAACTAAACAAATTAGTAATTAGATAGATAAATAAGTGAATTAATTCATATGTAAATTGATAAATGTGTACATCAAACTTGAAACAGAGTTTAAAAGGGCACTACAATATGTTTTTTGTATCCAACCATACCTCATCATTTCTCTCCTTTCTTTTGGTCGCTGCGGTAAAGTTCTTCCTTGTTCCCTTTTTCATTTTTTATTTTATATCCTTTTGTCTTCCCGTCTTCGTGTAGAAAATAGTCTTCGAGTTACCTCGCGTTCCTGTTCAGTCACCATTTTCTGTTTTCCTGACTCTTCTTTCTTTCTTTTCTTCC
>NC_134808.1:42313392-42333392 GCF_046742065.1 Oratosquilla oratoria
TTTATTCATGTATATATTCACTTGTTTGTTCCTTTATCTATTTACTTATATATTTGATTATTCATTGATTTATTTGTTAATTGATTTATTTATTCTTTTATTTGTCTGGTCATTTATTTGTTTATGCGTCTTTATCTGTTTATTATGTATTTATCTATTTACTTATTATTATTATTATCATTTTTATTATTTGTATGTATATATATATATATATATATATATATATATGTATATATATTTATTCTATTATTATTATTATTATTATTATTATTATTATTTTTTTTTTTTTACCGGTTTTAGTTTTCTTCTTTAGCCACCCAAAGGATGACCTGGAAGGGAATCCTCTCCCAGTGGACAATCTCGAAGAGGAGGACCACGTTTCTTCAAGAGGATGCCTCATGGGCAAAGGTTCCATCTCCCTGAAGACAAACTCGAAGTTGAGGACTTGTTTTCCCAAAAGACGCGAAGTCGAAACCTCGATATTCTTCTCTTCGAAGACTTCTCCGAGTCTGTGTGTGTGTCTATATATATAAATATATATTGATATATATACATATATATATTTATATATATATATATATATATATATATATACTAGTTCCGAGTTACTGAGTTTATTCCTGACCGGTTTCGCTCTATGCTTCTTCAGAGCGAAACCGGTCAGGAATAAACTCAGTAACTCGGAACTAGACCCGTGACTTCTTTTTCCACCTTCATCAACTTGTCACAATGTACCAACATATATATATATATATAATGTGTGTGTAGTTTTATTTTAGTCATACTACATTTCATTTGTTCACCAATTTTCTCTAGAAGCAGAGGGTTGAAAATGGATGAAAATTGATGAAAAAGGTAACGCCTGGTAGCGAAAACCACACGTGTACCTTCGGCCGAATCTATCACCTTTGCTCTGCTGAGGGGCCAGGTAGCATACTGTTGCGGACCGGAGAGGAGTGCGGGACTCGAACCTGCGGCTAGGGTGATGCAAGACCCTCACGCTTCGACTGTGATTCCAGCAAAGAAAAAGAAGAGAGGAGAAGAGAAATAAAGAGGAAAAAGAGTAATAGATTGGGAGTAAAACCATTCAGTTAGCTGGGGACTGACTTGAATGAATAAAGGTCTGGAACACAGACTGGAAATCCAGGCAGGATGGCTGGAATAATAGAAGATGTGTGGGTAGGAGGGAACAGGGACACTCTAGACAAATATACAATATAAAAACCTTTATATTAACTTGTTACATTGTAAGAGGACACTCTAGACAAATATATAATATAAAAACCTTTATATTAACATGTTAAATTGTAAGAGGACACTCTAGACAAATATATGATATAAAAACATTTATATTAACATGTTACTAAAGTGGTTGGACAAAATATCACCCCTTGTCCTACTTTGGCCCGACCATTTCAAGGGCATGTGACCTGAGCCCCCCCCCCCACTTTCCTCATCCCCTTCTATGTACCCCTTATTTCTTCATATACTGTATACTTGTACCTTAACCTTATGTAAGCATTCTGCTGAAGAGGACTACAGAGAGTAGTCGAAACATACAGTTTCTCTGTACTTTCCGTTATTATTTCTCCGATAGTGGGTTAACAGTGATCTTTTACAAATGTGTTATAACATACTAGTTTCCAATGTTACATTGTAAGAGGACACTCTAGACAAATATGTAATATAAAAACCTTTATATTAACATGTTACATTGTAAGAGGACACTCTAGACAAATATATAATATAAAAACCTTTATATTAACATGTTAAATTGTAAGAGGACACTCTAGACAAATATATAATATAAAAACCTTTATATTAACATGTTACATTGTAAGAGGACACTAGACAAATATGTAATATAAAAACCTTTATATTAACGTGTTACAATTTAAGAGGACAATCTAGACAAACATATAATATAAAAACCTTTATATTAACATGTTACATTGTAAGAGGACACTAGACAAATATATGATATAAAAACATTTATATTAACATGTTACATTGTAAGAGGACACTCTAGACAAATATATAATATAAAAACCTTTATATTAACATATTACATTGTAAGAGGACACTCTAGACAAATATATAATATAAAAACCTTTATATTAACATGTTACATTGTAAGAGGACACTCTAGTCAAATGTATCATATAAAAACCTTTTATATTAACATGTTACATTGTAAGAGGACACTAGACAAATATGTAATATAAAAACTTTTATATTAACATGTTACATTGTAAGAGGACACTCTAAACAAATATATAATATAAAAAACCTTTATATTAACATGTTATATTGTAAGAGGACACTAGACAAATAATATAAAAACCTTTATATTAACATGTTACATTGTAAGAGGACACTAGACAAATATATAATATAAAAACCTTTATATTAACATGTTACATTGTAAGAGGACACTCTAGTCAAATATATAATATAAAAACCTTTATATTAACATGTTAAATTGTAAGAGGACACTAGACAAATAATATAAAAACCTTTATATTAACATGTTAAATTGTAAGAGGACACTTTAGACAAATATAAAATAACCTTTATATTAACATGTTACATTGTAAGAGGACACACTAGAGAAATATATAATATAAAAACCTTTATATTAACATGTTACAATTTAAGAGGACACTAGACAAATAATATAAAACCTTTATATTAACATGTTACATTGTAAGAGGAAACTCTAGACAAATATATTATATAAAAACCTTTATATTAAAGTGTTACATTGTGCGAGGACGTTGATATTTACATTAAAACTCACCAAGATGGTCTGTCCTAATCTAATTAAATATGATATTTGAATATTGATATAAAAGGAAAAGGTATGTGAAATCATAAACTTGAGATGGTTCGGCATCGAGTATTGTTCCAAAGACAGAAAACTGCCGAAGACTCAATGGTTTTTTTTTTTTTTTTTTTTTTTTTTTTTTCTTTCTTCAAACGTCTTATTCTATGTTGAAGTATTTTGGAAAAGCTTCGCAGTTATATGAGATTAATCAGGAACTATCATTCATTCATGGAATTATTCCTTTTCGAAACGAAACTGAATCGTTCTGTGTTACTAAAAACAAAAATCCATTAGACTTAATTCTACTTGGAGAGACAAACACAATTGAAGACCAAAAGAATAAAGAAAGGTAAATGAAATTACAACTTTGTGTCTGCTTCTGTGCCGTCTTGTAAACAAATATTTTTATTAGTTTTTTTGCTGTTACGAACACTAAGAAGTCCAATCATGACTGAGAACTTGCGTATGATTACTCCAAGAGATTTGTAAGTCTATGGTAGTTATTGTATGTTATGTTTTGAAAATCAAATAAGGTTTTGTAAAAAAGAAAAGAAAAAAAAATCCTTTCTTGGGTAGCGTCACATTTCCAAGTCCAGTCATGTCTTAAGAACATATGATTACTCCAAGAATTTTGTAAGTCTGTGGGAGATATTGTCTGTTATGTTTTGAAAAAATCAAATAAGGTTTTGGTAAAAAAAAAAAAAAAAAAAAAAAAAAAAAAAAATCCATTCAAGGGTGACGTCACACTTCCGTTATTATACGTCATGACGTCAGGACGTCAATCAGGCAGCTTGTATTCATGTTTGTCCAAATCAACGACGTGGACTGCCTATTAGTAACAGGCTGTCAATCATCTTTCGTGTAAACGTCAAAAGATCAAATTACTCGCCAGCATGATCTGGAGGACCAAAATAAAACGAAAAATTCACAATTTCAACATCTTGGGTTTCTTCTTCTTTTCACTTTTTTTTCCTCTTTTTTCTCTTTTTTTTTCTCTTTTACTTGTTCTCTTTGTCTTTCTTTTTCTATGTGTTCTCTTTACCTCTATTTCCTCTTCCCCCCTCTTTTCCCTCCTTTTCCTCTTTTTTTTCATCTTCCCTCTTTTTTCTTTTTCTCTTTTTTCTCTTACCATTTTTCTATTTTCTCATTACCTCTTTTTACTATTCCCCCCTCTTTTCCCTCCTTTTCCTCTTTTTTTTCCTTTTTCCCATCTTCCCTTCCCTCTTTTTTCCTTTTTTTTATTTTTTCTTCCTCTTTTCTCTTCCTTTTCTTCTTCCTTTTTCCTCTTTTTCCTTTCTTCATTTTCTTTTTTTTCTTGTACATTTTCCATTCTTTTTTCTTATTTTTCTTCTTTTTCTTTTTTCTTTTTCTTATTCTTCTTTTTTCTTCTTCTTTATAGATCGCAAAGTGTCTCGCATACCCTCCTGAAATCCCCATGTAACCTTTATTCCAAAGTGGTTCCTCCTTATGAACAAAATAAATTTTGAATAGCCACCTTCCCCCCCAAATATATATATATATATATATATATATATATATATATATATATATATATATATATATATATGAGAGAGAGAGAGAAATTCGCTAATGACAACGACATTAATCTGATAATTTTTATGACAGTCGCATGTAGGATTCGAACCCACTGCTATCGGCCACCCGTAAGATTACCTTTACAGTGGGTCAAGGCTCAGTGAAGGTAATCTTACGGGTTCGAATCCTACATGCGACTGTCATAAAAATTATCATATGTACACAAATTTATCGTGTGAACTTGAAGCCCGCAAATGACATCTAATTACAGTCTTCCATGGCGACAATTCAGAGACGTTCAGGAGCCCTTACCATTATCTAGAGAACAAATAATTGATTTTCGAAGAAGCATAATAGTTTCTTCATGGAAATCCCGTCGGTGCGTCAGTCCACAAATGCGTAATCCAATAACGTAAAGCGTAATTGAATTTTGGAATTTGTTGCTCAGAAGCTCCTGCGTGAAGCTTTCACACGCAATATATATATCTCCTGTTGATGGCAAACGTGATTTGCTCTCTCTCTCTCTTTCTCTCTCTCTGTCTGTCTGTCTCTCCTTGTCTCTCTATCTATCTGTCTATCTCTATCTCTCCGCTCTCTCTCCTCTTTCCTCTCGCTCTCCTCTCTCTATCCTCTCTCTCTATCCTTTCTCTCTCCTCTCCTCTCTCTCCTCTCTCTCCCCTCTCTCTATCTATCTCTCTCCGCTCTCTATCCTCTTTCTCTCTCTACTGTCTCCTCTCCCCCTCCCTCTCTCTCTCTCTCTCTCTCTCTCTCTCTCTCTCTCTCTCTCTCTCTCTCTCTCTCTCTCTCTCTCTCTCTCTCTCTCTCTCTCCCTCCCCATGTGAAAACTATCTAACCACTTTCTCAGTAACGATGAAGAGACGAGAATGTATTTTTCAAAAGTCAGTGTGTATCAACAAAACAACATCTGAATGTAATATTTACAGGGGTATCTTCAAAGGAATTACCCACTTCGACATATCTTTCCTCCTTAAGAATTTATTTATCCAACAAGTTCAATTGTGTCTAATTGTGTCTAATTTATTGTTTTGTAGAGTCTGTATGGTGTACTGATTGTATGTATTTGCAGATTATATTTTCAGGAGTTTAATGACAAGCCAAACCAAAGTCATTCATCATCATTTTATGATTAGAGATTCATTTGCACTCAAAATATATATGCATATGAATAAGAGATAGCTGATTAATTAAAGATAGATTAATATACAATAAAAAGGTAACTGAATAAATAAATAAACGAATATATATATATATATATATATATATATATATATGTATTTATGTATATATATAATATGTATTTATGTATATATATAATATGTATTTATGTATATATTGATTGTATATATATATATATGTATATATATATATATATATATATATATATATATATATATATATATTTATATATATTTATATATAAATTTAAATATATATATAATATGTAGATATATATAATGTAAGTGTGTGTGTATAGAAAGAGTGATTAATAAACAAATGAATTATGAAGTAATCAGAAAAAGAATTAAATACGTTAGAATAAAATTCTAATCACTTCTACCACCCCTCCTTATTTGTTCCCCCACCACTTGGATTACAACACTTCATCCGTGCGATAGTGTTTCCGTGAATAGAAGCTCTGTTTAATGTTGACAAAATGTAATTTGATTTCGTGGACGTCTCCCGCGTAATGCGAGAAGTCTTGGAAGCTCTTCGTGAGGCTCGTAAACATGACAGTCATCCTCGTTAAGTGCGTCTCCTGATCGTAATACCATCAAACAGCTGTGATAAACTGTCGTCAAAGGAGGTACTGGCAGCCTTCTTCAGGAGGGAGCAGTGGGGCTTATCGAGCTTCAAGGTTGTCCTTGTGGCCTTGGTAATAGAATTTGGATTTTTTTATTTATTTATTACTATTATTATTATTATTATTATTATTATTATTATTATTATTATTATTATTATTATTATTATCATTATTATTATTATTATTATTATTATTATATATATATGTATATATATATATATATATATATATATATATATATATATATATATATATATATTTTTTTTTTTAGGTACTTTAGGTGTTTACCCTCTCCCCTTTATGGTTGAAGATTATGGACCATCTCTGTCATTAATAGAGTAAATTAGTTACAGCATATGAAAAGGACAGATCGATAGAAAATTATACACATATTTACATATTTATTTATATACTTTTTTTTTTTTTTTTTTTTAAGGTGCTGTGGGTGTTAACCTTCTCCCCTTTAATGTTGAAGAAGATTATGGACTATCTATGTCATTAATAGAGTAAATTAGTTACAGCATATTAAAAGGATAGATTGATAGAAAATTATATACATATTTACAGAAATAAGAAAATTGCTAAATTCTAATACACTAAATGAAATATACCATATAACATAGTTGAAAAATTTGTATATTTTGTATCATCCCCTTAATTATTTTTTAGTTAAGAATAGAATACAAAATTTTTTACGTGATATAGTGCATCAAAAGAAAACGGAACTATTAAGATTGGAATGAATATTTGGAGAAATCAGTTCACCATCTTTGGTCTAAAAATATTCGCACGAAATATTACATGAATGATTGAGTCCATTTCACGAAAGAAAACGTATACAAAATTATAGAGCCTAATTTCATTTGAATATAATATGACCAACACACTAGCATGGCATGTGGATGAAAGGAAGTCTCATTATGTGTACAAACATAAGAAGATGATGTTGCAAGTTGAATTTGGAGGAGGAAATGACGTGTTTGCATTGCCTAACTTAGCTCTATAAACATATTAAATAATTTAGTTAGGTGCAGTGGAAATATGTGAAGGCTAAAGGGACGCTATGATAATTGTATAATTCATTTATGGATAGTAAAATATCATCATTATGAAATGTTCATGATAATGAATGTTATTTTGTATTTATGTATTTAAGGTATTAGGTTTATATATACGCATCCACATGTGCATATGCACACAAAGACGCATACAGAGAACACACGCACACACACACATACACACACACACACACACACACACACAAAACACACTCACACACATTTATAAGCAAACATACAGCGTTATTTGAAATGAAAGAAAATTTGATATTATCCACAAACTGACTAATAGCTTAGGTCCCCCCAGATAACGACAAAGGAAATAAAAAATCATCTAATTTTTCTGTAATTAACTCCCTTCACAGGTAATACAATATGTAATGCTGCGATAAGAGTTCTCTATCGACTGAAATCAAACAAAATTTAATAACATTAATCTATATGAATCTCACAGAGAATTAGAGAAGGATGGGAAATGGCTTAAAGGGAAAAACTGATTCAAATATTAGAATAAAACCTTTAATACGAGTTAAATTCTCGCGGGGAGCATTAGCTGCCTGATGTACGATGATGCATCACAATATTTGCATTATGAAATATTAAGTTACTGCTGTATTATTCGTTCTCTTTCACTCTGGGTATTAATAACCACAGAAAATATGACCAGGCCAGTTCACAGAAAACGGGGGTTATTCAGCCATAACTACAGAATAGATATAATCAAGATGCCTACCCTGGCATCATATACCCACACGTGCCTACATAGGCTTCACCGTATGCAAGGGGTTAAACTTTTCCGCATAGTAAACAATATAAAGTTATAGCTAAGACAGGGCTATTTCTTATAGTTGGACTGAAATTCAATTTAGATATTTCCATTTTCCTAAAATCGTATATTTTTGGGGGACCTTTGATATAATGAATGAAAGCTCATGAAAAGAGAATTATATCGAATAACGTCTCATAAACAGAATTTAGGTTACTGTAAACTTATTCCAATGTAATTGTGTACTTTTTATGATAGTTTAGAAAAAAAATAGACATAGAATGTAGTGTCATTATGTCTATTTTAAACATTTTTTTTCTGTTTGATATTACAGTGATTTATAAGCATATAGTATATAAATAACTGCTAGGTAAATATAAGTACCTTAAGGATGCTCTTTCTTTGTAATCCTTTGTAATTTAATACATCGTCACCAAAGTTATAAATACTCAGTAATCTAAGTATGACATAATTTCACACAATCTTTTTACACGTATTTCTTATGCCATTGTCCATCCATCCTTTTATGTGTATATTACACATGTGTACAGACACACTCATGTACACAAACACTTGCATGTGCACAAACACACACGCTTACACACACACACACGCATACACACACACACACACGCATACACACACACACGCATGCACACGTACACACAAGCTTAATGGTGTGAAGTTTCTAGAACAGGCCTCTAGATAATGATAAAAAATTCGAAGTAACTGGGATATAGTTTTTTATCATAACTGGAGTGATGATAATTACAAACTTTGGGGATATTTCTATATGAATAAACAATCATAATTGATTATGCATTTCTCCTAATTTCCTTTTATAAGTTGAGTAATTTGTATTCAGGAATATCAAAAGACAACCCGTTGCAGTAGGAGTACCATATCACAAACCCCAACACGAGCAAAGAAATTTTATCAAAATAATATGAGTCAACTGTAGCGATGTTATGATAAGGTTTAACGTCACAAACTCCTCCCATCGGAAGACTAGGACGGTGCCCCTTCCAGAGGACTTTGTAGCGTGGAATTTAATTAAACATGCCCTTGTTCATCTTCGCCGGTGGCAGGGTTCGAACCACCATCCCCTCGACCTTCGATTAAGAAAGAAAAGTCTAATCAGAATTGATTGATACATTATTTCCCACAGCTTCTCCTCGTTCAACTCGGACACAGAAAAAAATATTTCTGCCTAAAGCAGGACAGTCGTACTCAGTTTAAATTTGTCTCAATCAATTCTCCGCTATGATGATAAAGCATTGTGCAGGTTTTGCTGCATATAACGAACATACGATTTTATTCAGGTTAAGATAACATGTGCATGAGATGTATATGTTTTATGTGCAAGTGTATGTGCACGTAATATACATGTGTATGTGATGTGCATGTACAAGTACATGTACATACACATATATTCTTTTATGACACCCATGGGGCAATCATGCGGCACTCTTTCTTAATCTGTAGTAATGACAAAGAAAAGAAACGAGGAATATTTACTTCTAACTCTACCTATATATATATATATATATATATATATATATATATATATATATTTATATATATATTTATATATATATTTATATATATATTTATATATATATATATATATATATATATATATATATATATATATATATATAGAGTGTGACAGGTTTGAGGAAGTTGGAAGAGTAAGACACGGGTTTAGGGCCGAGTTTATTCCTGACTAATTCTGCTTAGACTTTGAATCCTCTAAAGCAGTTTTAAGCGAAACCGGTCAGGAATAAACTCTGCCCTAGACAAATTTCTTCAGCTTAGAAAACTATCCTGGTGATAGATTTGAAATAAATAGGTTAATCAGTAAATTGATCAATTTAATTAAGTATATACACGTTTCAATTTCTGCATGTATGCCTCCTTGAGTTTCTCGATGTTGATGGCTTAGAAGTAGAGTGAATTGTGGTTGATATGTATATATATATATATATATATATATATATTATATTAGATGTATGAATGGAAATGGTTGGTTGATGAACAGTACCTTCTCTATTTTGTCTTATTTTATTACATTTAATTTTATTTTATTTTATTTTCATATACTTTTAATTTTATATATATGTTTATATATTTATTTTGGGTAAATATGGTTGAACAGTGTCTGAGAAAAGCAATATGATAAACGAAATTGGAATGTGAGATCGAGACATTCATATGTAAGAAATATTGATATTCAATCTAATATTTGTTGCGTAAGACTTTCAGCTCCGGATCACTGCAACGTGAAAACAAATATTTACTTAAATATTTATTTCTTCACAAAATACTTTCGCACAGTGAGACGTGACAAAAGAAACTCGCAAAGTTGTGTTGGAGATTATACTCGAAATGCCTCCCAAATCGTGCTTCCTCGTGATTCAGTGGAATCAATGATTGTCAATAATGTTTATATTTTGGCGCAAAAATATGATCATGTTTGATTTTGTACAAGATGCGTTATGTGCAAAGTCTCTTATATATCTTATGGTATTAATAGATAAAATATATCTATAACTGCTTTCTTCTAGAATATTTGATCTATGAAAACCTTTTTTAGGCTAGTTGGACTAATTATTAATTAGGAATGAATATAATGTTAATAATTTATTATTATAAAAAGTTTCGTAACTTTGAAAATCAAAATTTGATTCAGACAGAACGGATATTGCTCTTTCTGCCTTGAGGACAAAGAAGAAAATTACAAAAAACCATTAACGCAATTATCATCACTTATCAGAGGAAAGAGGAAAATCAATTCATACGAATTTCAAGGACGGATATAAGAACGACCCGTTATTGGTGTAAAATGGTGCTTGGGAATTATTGCGATTTTTCGCGAGATTTCGTTATTCTCTACGACATGACGTAATGTCGTTCGACATTTCGTTCTCGGTGAATTCAATGCTCTTCCTATGTGTTACGTGATTTTGTTTCCACATCTAAACCTTCGCACTGTATAAGATTCTTTTTTATTAAGAAAAGGTATCAAGATGGCATAAATCCCACGTACAAATAAAAAAAGGATATATTGAAGAAGATAGTTACACTACTGGTTTAGATCAATTAAAATGTAAACAGTAATAAACGAATAAGATTGAAGAGAAAACGAGTAGAAACTGAAATGTAATAATTGTAAGTAAACGTTGATAGAATTTCCTCAGAGTAAACTTTCTTTTGAGGAGAAATGTTAAGGTAGAAATAAAATGCCAAAGCCAATTACAAATGTGAATATCTTTTCAAATGTCTTTTATTGATTTTTATCAGGAATTAGTGTTTTCCTTTCTAAAATCTCATGCTAATTGCGTATGCACAATTTGTAGAAAAATATAAATGCACATATAAATCTTCGCAGTTTTAATCGAGGATAAGTATTCTTGTAAGTCATCATTAGAATATACATGAAATATTCCAGGAATGTAGAAAGTAAATTGTAAACTTTGTTGATTTTTTTTTTTATACTGGAAACTGAGAATTCATCTTTTCATTTTTCATTTATTCAGATATTTACATTTTTATCATCATATAGTTTTCAACAATGTCAATGTTTCGAATTATCTACAGAGATGTAATTTATTTTGATTTACATTTACCTAGTTAGCTTTACATGTGAGAGTAGCTATATTTTTTTCAACAAAATTCAATCAAGTGTTACATGCTTTTTCTTTATTCTTTAGAATAGTGTTTAATATCTATTGTTTGGCAACGACACTCATTTTATCTATCTTGTTTATCAATTTATCTAAATCATAATGTTCACAAGTATTTATTTAACTTCGACAAAATCTCGTGATTACATATTCAAAGAAAACCGTTACAGTACATGTGTACTTCTTTCTACAGAATGCGAGAACAGTTTGCGAACATTTGCGTTGTTACAAGAAGACAGGACCAATCCCTGTCAAAAATATCCAGCGCTACAATGCAAAGCAACAGCTTCCAACATGGCTTTAGTTATCCCAAGAGAATAAAGAATCATGTCTGTGTCTTTCAATATCAAACTGGAAAGATATTGAGTCCCAAATAAAGAAATAACATGACCTGGAGATAATGTACGGGTTATGTGTGAACAGATATACTGTAGAGGCAATCGACAAATTTTCTTCCTGATGAAACAACATCAAATGGACAATGGTCCCCTGACGCCATAACAGGTTTGTCCATCAACAATATCGTACCTATAGTCATCCGCCTAGACCTGAATCTATCATCTGTCGCGCAAATGTTTGACCCGGGGTTAACTTAACTTTGGGGTCATCGCAACCTGGGCTCAAACGGACCACGCACTAGTATGCTTACATCCCCATGTCCCCTTCCATGTATCCTCCTAGTATATACAAGTCCATCCACTCTTTTACAAAGAAGGATTACAAAGGCGGAGCATTCCGACAGGAGACCTTTTGATCCATATCTAGGTCGGATGCGAAAAAAATCATATTAATAATAAAATAAATAAAAACTATGATAATGTAAATAAAAAATAAAATACATAAATAAATGTAATTAGTATAGACGCAGCACAGAGAAGGAGGCCTGGAATGAATTTGGACTCTCAATGTGGTGACCTGAGTGGCAAAGATTAGCCCCTGATCAACTGATAAGCCTAGGTATTGGTAGATACGGGTCCAGGCTAGTCTGACGCCCTGAATCTGTGACATTCTTGGGTGATAACTTTGACCATTTTGGTTTTCGATTTCTCCGATGAGATCTTCAGGCCCATCTCCTTGCATTTCTCAGTGATGAAGTCACATGTCTGCTGTGCACTTATGACTTTGTTGCCCTGTATATATATATATATATATATATATATATATATATATATATATATATATATATATATAATGTGTGTGTGTAATATGTATTCGTGAAGAGCTGGAGTCCAGGATTGTTTTAAGCACATACTGGATTCGTCGTTTGAATTTTATTCCTACGTTCCGAACCCTATCCGGGGTTCGTCCTCAGGGTAATACGAGGTACAGTGTCAGCAATAGGAAATGCTTAAAAAGGGGCATACCTGGTACACTGAGTTAGGTAACCTCCATTAACCGTTACACCCCAGAAAAAAATATGTAGAACACACATATAGGAAATATGTATCCCAAGGACGAAATATAGCATAACCATAAATACCTGTAAATATTTCCAGATGGGCATCATATCGCATAATTCACAAATCAATATTGGTACCAAAGGAAAGGGCAAATAAATCTTAGCTAAAAACAAACTAGACTAGAATTATGCGACAAAACCTCCCTTCAAGTCCAAATATGATTTAACTACCCATCGTCCGTAATGCAATGGAACAAAAACGTATAGTGGAAACATACATAAACGAAGAATTCAAAACGTAAAGGAAATGGGAGTGGGGTCCACAAAAGATGTCCATATGTCAGTAATCACAATACACTCATTAACATAAAACTGAAACGTACAACAAAGGATAAAATAGACACACTACTAAGGACAGAATCCCACATAAAATCAACTGCAACGCTAATTCACTTAGAAAAACACAATTGTGTCTCCATAAATTAAAATACTTCCTCATGGGCACAATATCACACAGTTCACAAATCTATATTGGTATAAACATGAAATGGAATAACAAACGAGATCATTTAGATTAAAACATTGTCCGTAAAAAAATCCACGAATAAATATAGGTGTAATATACCACGTATGGACCAAAAGTTCACATAACAAAATGCCCAGAAAAAAATAAAAAATAAAAAGTGGTATTCAACATATTAATGAAATAAACATACAGAAAGACACAATCCCACCAACCAACAACACAGAACGACTGCATCATTAACTAATAAAAAACAAATCACAGCCAAACATGTACATTACTGTCGCGATGAACAAATCCTCCCCAGAGTTCTTGGCTACCTTGTAAATCGGGTTCAAAGTGAGGCACCTGTTGACGTTGTTCTCGTCATTAGCCCATGTTTCTAGGAACAACCAAACAACTTTGCAATTTCATTTGTATTTAACCTCTGAGTACTGCCAATCCACCACACACACACACGCACGCACACACGCACACACACACACACACACACACACACACACACACACACACACACACACACACACACACACACACACTCTCTCTCTCTCTCTCTCACTCTCTCTCACTCGGTGGCGCGGTTGATAGAGTACTGGACTGCCGGTACGGCAGTACCTGGTTCGAATCCTGCCCAGGGCCGAAATTATTTCGGTATCGCTGCCCTTCGGGTCGTTACTCCGACTCTCGTGGGCGGGAGTCCAACACGCGATCCAAAGACCAAGGTGAATACACACACACACAAACACACACACAGACGCATGTATATATATATGATATAATGTAATATGAGCATGCATATATATAATTTTGCCCAGGAGTGAATTGTCACTTGTAAATATGAACAAAACGAAATCAGAAATGTTGTAGGTGCCATCTGTAAATAACCAGTCCATGAATATGGAAATTCAATCCTATTCGGTAAGATATATATAGTAAGCATTTGCAATACAGATGTTATGCATTTATGAGTAAGTGTCTTTTATAGCAACGTACATATTTCTTTACATTTCGATCATCCTGTCTCTTTCGTTTTTGGCAGCCTTTTCTTGACAAAATATTTCGTCTCTTCCTTTCCTCAATTATTTAGATCTTGTTCAGTGTTCTCTAGTCTCTTCTGCGCTTTCCTCTCTTCCTCTTCCTAAAAAGAAAAAAGAAAAAAAAAGTTTGTTATTCC
The DNA here is from genome assembly GCF_046742065.1 of Oratosquilla oratoria. Lineage (NCBI taxonomy): Eukaryota > Metazoa > Arthropoda > Malacostraca > Stomatopoda > Squillidae > Oratosquilla > Oratosquilla oratoria. The sequence goes on from NC_134808.1 coordinate 42,328,184, forward strand.
CTTTACATTCGCTCAGATTTTGGTTGACCTTCATGTTCTTCCCGTTATGTTTCGATATCTTGTGTCGCCTGAATTCCGTCTTACCTTTGACATCCAACAGCTCCTGACTACTAAAATTGAATTATTCCTTTCTTGTAACTGTTTATATATCTTTGTAAGAAAAAAATCCTCGTCTTATTAGTCATAATATCACCTTACCTCGATTTTCTTTTCCAACAACTCTCCTTCTATGTCCTGTCGTTCATTCTGAGTTTCTTTTCATTTCGTCTCTTGAGCTCAGAGTCCATCCGATTACGTTTTCTTCTCTTTCCTTATCTCAGATTTTTGTGTGTGTGTGTGTGTGTGTGTGTGTGTGATCTCGTTTCATGTTTGCAGGTGTAGATTTTTTCTTCTAATGCTGTACAGGGCGACGGGTGGATGGGAGGAGAAATAGAGGAAGAGAAAAAAAAAACGAAGAGTGAGGAGTTAGAAGACGAGGAGGAAGAGGAAGAAAGAATGGAAATAGGAGGACTAGGAGAATGAGTAAGATCAGCAGGAGAAGGAGCAGGAGTGGAATTGAAAACAGAATCATACGCTGAAGCAAGAGAAGAAGAAGAAGAAACAGAAGAAAGAGGAACAGCAGAATGTCTTGGAGGAAGAGAGAGAACTGAAAAAAAGAGAGCAACGGAGAGGAGGAAGAGGTAAAAAAATAGACAGAAGTTAAAGACTGGAGAGAAGAAAAGGGAGATACAGAAGATATATGGAAATGGCAAACAGGAATGGAATAAAGGACACCGGATAAAGAAGAAGAAGAAGGAACACAGACGATGGAATGACGGATGGAAGAAATACGTCAAGGAGAGGATTTGTGTCCGGGACATGACCATGGTTGCCATACGTACAATAATTATCGTGCATGTACGATTATTTAAACCTCTTTACGATGTACGATAGTGTTCCTTGTTATCGTACAGTTTGTACGAAACTTTTCTGTATTTCGTACGATTTGTACGATAACTTAGATGTTTATTAAATAGGTGTACGATAATATTGGGTTCAGAATCTGGCAACCCTGGACATGACCTACAACTGAAGTTAAGGTTATAGGACATGATGATCTTGTTTAGAAGTGATTTTTCTTCCTTTCCATTCTCTGGACAGCCACATCCAGGTAGTCTTCGTTGATTCTGGAACTGGAATCAGCACATTTATATCCAGGTTACAACAAATTATTGTCAACAATACGCAGCGCCCCTCTCCTTGGGTACAATAACGTACCGTAGAGACAGAGTCTTAGATGTGATGATGATATGGTTTAACGTCACAAACTCCTCCCATCGGAAGGCTATGACGGTGCCCCTTACAGAAGACTTTGTAGCGTGGAATTTAATGAACCATGCCCTTCGTTCAACTTCCCCGGTGGCAGGATTCGAATCGCCATCCCCTCGACCTTCGCCACAAGGAACGACGCCCTAACCCGCTCAGCCAGCAAGCTTCCTATAGACGTAGAGATTTATGTAGGGCAGTAGAACGGAAGAATAGTAAAATTTAATGAAAATCTGTATTTATTTATCTATTCATTCGTTTGTTTATTTACTTATTTATTCATTTATTCATTTATTTTAGTTGTGTTGAGTCTGTAATCATAAAGAAATACTGAGTGACTTATTCTATAAGGAGGTCACTGACGTACCAATAATAAATAAACCATTGGCAATTTTAATAACCAAATAACAAGCAATTTGCGCAAATTGTGTGTACGCCCCCTTTTTATGTTTGTTTCTATCCGAAAGCTCGGGGTATATAAGGAGTCAGATGTTTCTAAAAAAAAAAAAAAAAAAAAAAAAAAAAGTCTTAAAGACTTTAAACTAACCGAGGAAGTGGGTCTGTCCCACATCTATCATAACTCTTACTTCCTTCCATTTCACTCTTTCTTTCCACTAGACCCCCATATCCCCCCTCCCTCCCTCTCCCCCATCTTATCTATCCTGCCCTCTAACTAACAAGTGTGTTATTTCTGAAGAAGCTCTACTAGGCGAAACGTCAAATATATTGGATCCCATACTGTGCGTTTGCCCTCTCTCCTACAATACTCGTAAGGATTACTTTCAAAGCGACTCTCTCACAAACACGAGATGATTTTATTTACTTTGGAGGGAATCTAGATTAAGTCAATTTGTGTCCATGTTGCATAGTAGTTGCTTTGTTTTACCTAACACAGTGTGGCTGAGGACAAGAAAATTGCTACCGTAGTTTCCTATGTGTTTTAAAAGACAAAAAAAAAAAAAAAAAAAAAAAAATAGAAAGAACGACGAGAAGTCAATGTAAAAGTATCCAATTGAAATCTTCGGATTTTATATATGTTAGATGATGAGGGATTCGAGAGAAGGAGAAAATAGAGGCAAAGAAGTGAAATTATGGAGGGAAAGAGATAATGGAAAGGAAGAAATGAGAGAAAAGATAGAAAATATTGAAAATAGAATGGACCGAATTGGGAGAAATTGAGACAAAGAGACAAAAAAAGAAGTATCCCCCCCCCCCCCAAAAAAAAAAAAAAAAAAAAAGAGAGAGAGACAGAGAGATGCAAGCTTAGAAATTAAAGGACAAATGGGCACATCCTAGAACGGGTTTCCTGATTTCCATTTCCAGGTGGACAGAAAACTAGAGGACAGTATACACAAATATACAGGGAGACAACAACCCACACAAAATGAAAATCTTGGAGATAGACACTAACAGACCCCCCCCCCCAAAAAAAAAAAAAAAAAAAATTAAAACATGGACATAAATTAGTTCACGGGAGTTGTTGCAGAGACGCAAAAGAAACTTTATATATCAAAGGAGGAACTGTGGAGGTATAAAAACCAATGGATCGTTCTTGGCAATGTATCAAAACTTAAACGATGAGCTTTGCCTCCGATTTGAAACCCAAAAGAGTTCTTGCCTTTTTTTTTTTTTTCTGGAAGTAATAATGTTGAAAAAGTATTTCCTCTTTTTTCAATTCATCGTTACACTCAGTTGGTTCATCTGCAAGATGTCGTCTGGCTTGTTGGATTTCGCAAGAGAGAAAGGGGATTTTATTGTCCTCTCAAATTATTTCTGCTATAAATACTAATAAATGTATATCTGCATGCATACATACGTATATACATACATATATACTACATACCTACATACATACATATATACTACACACCTACATACATATATACTACACACCTACATACATATATACTACACACCTACATACAACATACATACATACTACATACATACCTACCTACATACTACATACATACATATATACTACATGCATACATACCACATATCTACATACCTACATACATACTACATGCATACCTACCTACCTACATACATACATACATACATACATACATACTACATACGTACTACATACATACATATATACTACATGCATACATACCACATACACACATACATACTTACATATACTTCTATATATCAAACCATCTATCAGTGACACCATCATTTTAAGCATCCTATCTATTTTACAGCGCATTGTTTGATAGTTTAAACATTACCATTGGTTGAAACTTTACAAAGGAAGTCAACAGGAATACTCACATCTCCACTATCGTTAACACTCGTTTGAATGAAATTTTGTTGTCCTCCAAGTTTGTTAAGATTGTTTGTAAAGCTGTTTGTCTTCAGATGTCCTTTTCTTCCACCTCTTCGTCTTTATTTTCTCCACTTTCTCCTCCGAGGCCCTTCTCTTCCTCCTCTTCGTCTTCCATTTCTCCTCTTTGTCCTCCTCCCCTTTTTCATCCCTCTTCACCCTTCCTTCATTTTTTCCTCTTTTTCTTCCTCGTCCTCCTCCCCCTGCCTCCTCCGTTTCTTTTCTTCCTTCATTTTTCCTTCTGTTTTTCCCTATTTATCTTCCTCGTCCTCCTCTTTCTCTTTCCCAAATTTCCATTTCACAGAAACGCCCGGACTCGAATAAATGTGGCTGGCCCGCTCCTGTGACCTTCGATGTGATTGCTGACAGAGTTGATCCTCTTATTTCATTATTATGGTTTCCGTTGCAAGGGTGGCGCCCCGGATCAAATATTGGCCAGGTGAGACTCTACGCCCTAGGAAACCTTTTTTCTCAATGTCTCTGTCTCTCTCTCTCTCTCTCTCTCTCTCTCTCTCTCTCTCTCTATATATATATATATATATATATATATATATATATATATATATAATATATATATACACACATATACACAAGCCGCGGGCTTCGCCCTACCCGGCTTCGCAGGGGGCTTGGTTGCGCAAACAGCGGCCTACGGCCGCAGCTTTCCGCGCTCTAATCCCTCGTTTTCCCCTTCAGCCTCGGCCTCGGGGCGGAACCCCAACACGGGATCCCCAGCACGAAGAACACCACGATGAAGAACGCGAAGAAGAACGCGAGGAAAAAGAAAGCGAAGAAGAACACGAAGTAGAATGCGAAGAAGAACGCGAAGAAGAACGCGAAGAAGAAGAACGCGAAGAAGAAGAACGCGAAGAAGAAGAACGCGAAGAAGATCGCGAAGAAAAACGCGAAGAAGAACGCGAGGAAGAAGAAGAAGGAGAAGAAGAACGCGAAGAAGAAGAAGAGGAACGCGAAGAAGAAGAAGAAGAAGAAGAGGAACGCGAAGAAGAAGAAGAAGAAGAGGAACGCGAAGAAGAAGAAGACGAAGAGGAGGAACGCGAAGAAGAAGAAGAAGAAGAAGAAGAAGAAGAAGAAGAACGCGAAGAAGAAGAATGCCACCTGACCCCGACTTACCCAAGCGCTTTTTCACGAATATTTTTAGGACACAGTGTCACCGTAATACCACCTGTCCCCGACTTCCACAGCGTTTTTTAGAAGAATATTTTTATTTAGACTTAGATATATCTGTCTGTCGGTCTGTGTGTGTGTGTCTGTCTCTGTCTCTTTCTTTTTATTTTTTTTTCTATCTGTCCCTGTCTATCTCATTTTATTTCTTTCTCTCCGTCGGTCTCTCTGTCTGTGTGTGTGTGTCTGTCTCTCTCTGTCTCTTATTTTATTTCTCTCTCTCTCTCTTACAGTAAAACACAGTGAATAGCTGAAATGAAGAAGACATTTTACCTATTTCATAAGTACTATAAGTACATACAAACTCATTTTCTATATCAACTTTGTTTCGATCGAAAAAGAAAAAAATGACGGTAGCTGCTGCTGCAGTGCTACAGACAACCCATCGTC
>NC_134808.1:42335892-42348392 GCF_046742065.1 Oratosquilla oratoria
GAAAAAGTTAAGGTAGGTAGCGTAGAGGTGGGAGAAGAGTGTAAGAGTAGTATGGCAAAGAAAAATAAAAAAAGTTTAGGTAGCGTAGAGGTGAGATAATAGTGTAAGAGTACTATGGTAAAGGAAAAGGTTAAGGTAGGTAGCGTAGAGGTGAGAGAAGAGTGTAGGAGTAGTATGGCAAAGAAAAGTACAAAATTTAAGGTAGGTAGCGAAGAGACGAGAGAAGAGTGTAGGAGTAGTATGGTAAAGGAAAACGTTAGGGTAGGTAGCGAAGAGGTGGGAGAAGAGTGTAGGAGTAGTATGGTAAAGAAAAGGAAAAAGTTAAGGTAGGTAGCGTAGAGGTGAGAGAAGAGTGTAGGAGTAGTATGGTAAAGAAAAGGAAAAAAGTTAAGGTAGGTAGCGTAGAGGTGAGAGAAGAGTGTAGGAGTAGTATGGTAAAGGAAAACGTTAAGGTAGGTAGCGAAGATGTGAGAGAAGAGTGTAGGAGTAGTATGGTAAAGAAAAGGGAAAAATGTTATGGTAGGTAGCGAAGAGGTGGGAGAAGAGTGTAGGAGTAGTGTGGTAAAGGAAAACATTAAGATAGGTAGCGTAGAGGTGAGAGAAGAGTGTAGGAGTAGTATGGTAAAGAAAAGAAAAAAGTTAAGGTAGGTAGTGTAGAGGTGAGAGAAGAGTTAGGAGTAGTATGGTAAAGAAAAAAGTTAAGGTAGGTAGCGAAGAGGTGGGAGAAGAGTGTAAGAGTAGTATGGTTAAGGAAAAGAAAAAAGTTTAGGTAGCGTAGAGGTGAGAGAATAGTGTAAGAGTAGTATGGTAAAGAAAATGAAAAAGTTAAGGTAGGTAGCGTAGAGATGAGAGAAAGAGTGTAAGAGTAGTATGGTAAAGTAAAAGTTAAGGTAGCGTAGAGGTGAGAGAAGAGTGTAAGAGTAGCATGGTAAAGAAAAGGAAAAAAGTTTAGGTAGCGAAGAGGTGAGAGAAGAGTGTAGGAGTAGTATGGTAAAGAAAAGGAAAAAGGTTTAGGTAGCGAAGAGGTGAGAGAAGAGTGTAGAAGTAGTATGGTAAAGGAAAGGAAAAAGTTGAGGTAGGTAGCGTAGAGGTGGGAGAAGAGTGTATGAGTAGTATGGTAAAAAGAAAGGGCTCATAACCTGAGGGTTATTAATGAGGGTCATTAGCATCATGAAGTCAACAGTGTTTTACTATTGAGGTCGATCACCAAACCTAATAACTACCTGATGATTTTATTCTGTGTTCAAGAAATATTTTCGAAATGAGAAAACAGCATCACATAAGTGTCGGGTGCTCATGAAGGTTGAAGATCCTTACTGTTGTAAAGGTCAACAAGAAGAGAAGTTTATGATTTTGCAAAGAGAAGTGAAAAAGGAAATAAAGAGAGGAACAAGAAGAAGAAATAGAAACAAGAAAATATATAAGAGTTTAAAAGAGAAAAGAGACAGGAGGGTTACGTGGGAAAAGAGAAGTAAAAGCAGAAGAAAGAGAAAAGGAAAGAGTACGTGAAATATTAATGGTTGAACAGAAATATCATTTATGGAGGTGAAATGGCTTCATGTAAGGAGAAATGTTAGGAAATAAAATTAAATTCTGAGATATTAGTATTAGTATTTTGTAAGAAATAACCCAAAGCCCTGAAATCTAGACAGTATCACTTTCTAGATTTTTTAAAGAACTTAATGGTTTCCGATGTGTAGAGGTTTCTAATATTCCTATGTCCATGAGATAGTTGAGGTGACGAGTAAAGCAAACACTAGTGTATGGATATTTATTCTATAAATATTAACCCTAAGGCCCCTTTCACACTACGCCACTAGTGACCGTCACTAGTGGCGGTCACTAGTTACCCAGTGTGAAAGTCTCGGGCAACTGCAAGCAACCAGTGACTGTCACCGAGTTGTGGAATCCTTTCTCTTCATCTCATTAGTCGAAAGAATGGCATCAATGGAGGAGGAGGTGCTTCTGTTGGCTTTGCTGGTCAAGAAAAAGAGACGGTCGGTGACGGCAACTGCCAGTGACGGTCACTTGTTACCGGAGTGGGCAACAGTCATAGCTTGTTGCGCAACCGGGCAACCGCAGTGACATAGTGTGAAAGGTTCAATTTAGAATAATGGTAGGCAACTAGTGACGGTCACTAGTTGCCTAGTGTAAAAGGGGCCTCAGGTCCTCTTCAGAGAACTGACCTCACCATACATACATACAAACATACATATACCAAAGGCTTTTTCCCCCTACACGGGGGGTAGCCAAAAAGAAAAAGGCATAGAAACTACTCCCACCCATTCCATTTCCTATATATTCCACTCCCCTCCACCCTCCTCCCTCCCTCTTATCTTGGCACCTCCTGGATGACGGGTCATCGCTGCATCCTGTCCACTGCCCTGGGTGAAAGCCCAAAAATATTATGAATTTTTTATCCAATTGGATCTCCATCGCTTCCTGATTGGTTCATAACCAGTGACGTCATTCGTGTCGTACCTCATCAAAGATAACTTCTCCCTGTAGACCTGTCCTTCTCCAGAAGACCGATCCCATTCTAGACTTAATCTTTTAAACCGACATTTAAGCCATTTCTGATGCTTTCCACGTATATACCCATAATTCGTTACGTGAACATTATGCGGTAGAATTGCCTTGCGTTTCTCTTGTTTCCCTATCCTCCCTCATATGCATCTTCCCTTCCCTCTGTGGACCATTTCCACTCGCTTCTTTTTCCTGCCATCAATTCCACCTCTTCTATACTTAATTCCCTCGTCTTCAAGCGATCCTTTTACTCTTCTTATTGTCCGGACATTACAGAGAATAATAAAGCCTTCAGTCCTTGGGTATATTCAACTCCCCTCTATTTTCTTCTACCAGTTCCATCTCTTCTATATTTGATCTTATTCTCTCCAAGCCTCGCCTCTCCTCTACGCTACTTATGGTCCGGGCTTTGCAGAAACTAATAAAGTTCTTTAAGAATGTTGCTCTTGTCGTTGTTGTCTGGTATTCTGAAAGCGAAGTGCGGGAGTAGAAATTAAAAATGTTGAAACTATTTCGGCTAATATTTATAGTTAATTAACGTGATTGGTAAATGTTATTTAGCTTAGGGATATTCACGTAGAGGGAAAGAGTGACCCCTTGCCCCCCTCAAAAAAAAAAAAAAAAAAAAAAAATGCGATATGAAGACAGAAAACGGATGCAGAAAAAGGTAGAGTTTGATGGACGTAAAGAGTATAAATGGAAAATGGAGATTGCAAGATGAATACCGGAATAAGAACTGATGGAAAGAAATGGAAGTATTAAGAAAGATGAAGAAAATTGAATATACAGGAGCAAACAGAAGAAGAAGATACGGAGAATGCAAATAAAAGTGAAGAGGACGAAGAAAGAAGAAGAGAATAAAAGAAATGAAGAATTGGGAGAGAGTGAGTAGCCTGTGACAGTTTGCGTGGGTAAGTGAATAAGTGAGTGAATTGATGTTCGAGAGGGTGAATAACTAAGTGGATGAATTGATGAATGAGTGACTGGGTGAATGAATAAGTGGGTAAATGAGTAAATGGATGTGGATAAGTGAATAGGTGAGTGAGTTGATGTTAGAGTGGATAACTAATTGGATGAATTGATGAATGAGTAAATGAGTAAGTGGGTGTGGATAAGTGAGTGACCATGTAAATGAATGAGTGTGTGTGGATGAGGGAGTTGAGTAGACAGTTAGTAAACGAGTAAAGGTTGAGTGGACGGGCGAAGAAATGGGTAAGAAAGTGTGTAAGTGAATAAAAACAAAACTGAGTAAAAGAGTAAAAAAGGAACAGTGAGGAGCCTGTGACAGTTTGCGTGGGTAAGTGAATAGGTGAGTGAATTAATGTTCGAGAGAATGAATAACAAAGTGGTTGAATTGATGAATGGGTGAATGAATGAGTGGGTAAATGGATGAGTGGGTGAGTAAGTGAGTGACCATGTAAATGAATGAGTGTGTGTGGATGAGGGAGTTGAGTAGACAGTGAGTAAATGAGTAAAGGTTGAGTGGACGAACGAAGAAATAAATAAAAGTGTGTGAGTGAATAAAAACGAAATTGAGTAAAAGAGTGATAAAAAAGGGAACAAATAGATGAACGAATATACGATTGAATAAGTAAGTAGACTACCAAGAAAATAATTGAAGGAACGAGCAAGAAAGAAAAAAAATAAAAAAAAGGAAAAAAAGGAAAGAAGGAAAGTGAAGGAAAGGATGAAAGGATTCTAGAAAGGAAAAGGTGAACCGTGTCTTAGGATGACTTGAAATGGATTAAGGTTTGCATAGACCTGTAGGATAAGGGGGTGGGCGGGCGTAGAATACACAGGAGGGGAAGGGAAGTCTGTAAACTTAAAGAAAACGGAGAAAAATTGTATAGACTGAAGTTTGTCTACTGTTTGGGATCAGCGATGACAGAAAGCAAGAAGAGACGCTTTTGAAGGGAATAGGTAATTTGAGTAAAGGGAAGAAGAAGGATTTACAGGAGTGGAGTAAAGAAAGGAAATGTGTCTAATGGGAATAATGAAGGAGAAAGGAGGGGAGTGGGAGAGATGTGGTAATTGTTGAAAGAACGAAAGTGAAGAAACTAGTTAGGAAACCAATTATGCGATTAGGGAGACCACCCACCCCCCAAAAAAAAAATGGAGGAGGAGGAGGAGGAGGGAAAGAAGGGGGAGGAAGAGGAGAAGGAGGAGGAAGAGGAGAAGGAGGAGGAGGAGAAGGAGGAAGAGGGAAAGGAGGAGTAGAGGAAGGAGGAGGAAGAGGGAAAGGAGGAGGAAGTGGGAAAGGAGAAGGAGGGGAAGGAGGAGAAGGAGGAGGAGGGGAAGGAGGAGGAAGTGGAAAAGGAGGAGGAGGGGAAGGAGAAGGTGGGTAAGAAGGATGAGGAAGAGAGGAAGGAGGAGGAAGAGGGGAAGGAGGAGGAGGAGGGGAAGGAGGAGGAGGAGAAGGGGAAGAAGGTTGAGGAAGAGGGTAAGAAGAAGGAAGAGGGGAAGGAAGAGGAGGTGGAGGGGAAGGAGGAAAAGGAGGGGAAGAAAGATGAGGAAAAGGGGAAGGAGGAGAAGGGAGAAGGAGAGGAGGAGGGGAAGGAGTAGGAGAAGGGGAAGGAGGAGGAGAAAGAGTTGAAGGAGGAGGAGGAGGGGAAGAAGGATGAGTAAGAGGGGAAGGAGGAGGAGGAGGGGAAGAAGGAGAAGTTAGAGTAGGGGAAGAGGTGCAAAGGGGATTATGACGGAGTCAAGTGGAGGCCGAAGGAGGAGGAGAAAGGGAAGAAGGATGAGGAAGAGGGTAAGGAGGAGGAGGGGAAGGAGGAGAAGAAGTTAGAGTAGGGGAAGAGGTGCAAAGGGGATTATGACGGAGTCTAGTGGAGGCCGAAGATAGATTGGAGGAAGGTGACGTTAGAGAAGGAAGAAGAGGAAGAAGGATGGAGGAAGAGGGAGGAGAGAGGAAGAGGGAAGGGAAAGAAGAAGGTACAAGGAACACGCGAATGGACTGGGAAATGTGTTTGGACGAAAGAGAGAAAAGGAGTGGAAGCAAGAGAACCATAAAGAAAAGAGAAAAAGAGCATAAAAGAGAAGGTTCATAAGGTAAACTTCGAAGGTAGGGAGAAGAGGAAGAGGAGAGGAAGTAGAGAGGGGAACAGTAGAAAGGAGTAAGATGAAGAAGAGAGAAAGGAGGTAACTTTAAAAAGAGTAAAAAAAAGAGTAAGATGATGTGAGGATGAGGAAAGAGTAAAAAGAGAGAAGGACGAGGAAGAGGCGGTAGATGTGGTGGAAAGGGAGGAGGGAAGAAGAGTAGGAGGAGGAGGAAGAAGAGGAGGAAGAGGAGAAGGAGAATGAAGAGACGTGATTGAAAATGACCTTAGAAGAGTAGGACAAAATTTAATGAAAGCCTGACTATAGAAAGTTAAATAGAAATAAATTAAAATGAAGGACATCTTAGATTTCTTAGATAATTAAGACAAGAAAGAGAAAATGTTAAAAGAAAATCTCAGATATGTGAAGAGAGCAAGAAAATTTACTTTAAGAAATATGAGATGATGAACAATCTTAGGAATAAAAAAAAAGTTTATGAAATTCGAAAGAGAAAGTTGAGATAAAAAGAGGAAATGGAAGACAAAAGGGAAGTTTGTAAAGATAAACAATACGTGCAAGGTGGAAGAAAAAGAGAGAGAAAAAGAGAAAAAGGAGAGGAGAGGGGGAAAGGGAAGTCGTTACAGGTTTATGATATCGTGAGAGGTTTCCCAGAAAAGGGAAAATATTGAGTAACCCACGGGGAGAACTAGAATATATAAATAAATAAGATGAAATAAATAAATGAATGTATAAGTATATGAATAAATAGATAAAATAAATAAATGAATGTATAAGTATATAAATAAATGAATAAAATAGAATAGATAAATGAATGTATAAGTATATAAATAAATGAATAAATAAATGAATATGAATATATAAAAACAAAATAAATAAATGAATGTATAAGTATATAAATAAATAAAAATAGATAAATAAAATGAAACAAGAAAGTTTTCTAAATCAACAAAGAAATAATTGTATCAATAAGTAAATAGATGAATAAACACACAAATTGATAAATAACAAGTCAGTCAATTATTTTATAAATAAAGAAATTAATATATAAATGAATGAAGAAAAGACAAGTACATCAGTTAATAGATAAATAAATAAACATATAAATAAATAGACAACACCAAGTAACAAAAAATTCTCTGTTCCTGTCTTGTAATCACTTTTTTATGTTACATAGGTTAAATAAATGCTATTAAACACTTCCAAGTTTGGGTTTATAAAGATTCTAGGATAACCATTAGCATTCTACCTAATGATATTTTAGAATTGCAGTGAAAGCAATTTGTTATATTTTAGAGTGGAATTGGTGCTATATGGTGCTTTTTTTTTCTCAAAATTTGATGGCTATAGCCTGAATTACCCTACTTATTAAATATACGTATATTCATTTAACATGTTTATAATTTATACTTTCATACCTATAAGATCCATATTTTCTGATTGCATACATTTCTATATTTTCAGATGGCTTCAAGGGGGCAGTCGGCACCCTAGACTCCTTCTGTTATATATATATATATATATATATATATATATATATCTATATATCTATATATATATATATATATATATATATATGTGTGTGTGTGTGTGTGTGTGCAAAGAAATCACAAAACACACGTGATGAACTATTTTTGCAGAAACCACCTGGAAATTGAAAAATCTAATACCGAACGTTTTCGTCTATTAAGACATGTTCACCCTTGAAAATGTCTTAATAGACGAAAATGTTTTCTGCAAAAAAAAAAAAAAAAAAAAAAAATATATATATATATTATATATATATATATATATATATATATATATTATAAATGAGTAACAAATAAGATCATTTAAGTAAGACTAGATGAATAAGTGAATGAATGAATAAATAAATGAAAAAACAGTTGAATACATAAATCGATAAAATTAGAAACAGATAAGTAAAGGACTAAATAAGTTATAAATAAATGGGTAAAGAAACTAACAATGTAGATGGATACGTAAATAAATGAATTAGTAATAAGGATATAGAACATTTCAGATAGAGAACATGAAATGGAATAAGATAAGGATAGAATGTGAAAACATGATTGATATATGAAATCACATCACCGTGATAATAAGATGGAAAATAACCACAGGAAAAGGGAAACTTGTAGACACTAAGTACTTTCGCATATTACATCTTCAGTCTGAAGATGTAATATACGAAAGTACTTTCTGTCTATAAGTTTCCCTTCTCCTGTGGTTATTTAGCATGACTAATTACATAGGCAGAATATGCCGACAGGAGACCTTTTGGTCCATATCTAGGTCAGATGCGAAAAAAATTGATAAATGAATAAATAAAAACTATAATAATGTAAATGATAAATAAAATACACGAATAAATGCATAGGTAGTTAAATAATAAACAGTTGAATACATAAATCAATAAAATTAGAAACGGATAAGTAAATGTATATATACGAAATTCTGCATGCAACTGCCAGGCAGCAAAGCTTAGAGCTCAAACGGAAGCAGAATGAATGAGGACACATGGATTTATAAAGTTAATTGCAACGTTTTCATTGCGTTACCCTATAACAGAACCAACGATCACAAAGGAGATATACACCGTCATTATCAGACTTAATCACCTTCATTTTGTGGTCAGGTCCTTGGCTTGATGAATCGCCGATTATTAACACGTAAAAATATTTTGGTCGATGGAATAAGTCAGAGTAATTTTCCTTTTGCACTAATAGTATTGGTTGTTAGTGTGAAGAAAGTATCTAAAACATGTTATATTACCAAAGGCATTGTATTGATAAGAATAGCGAGAAAATAATCGAAATTTATTTACGTAATATACGTACGATATAATATAGATAAATGGTGACATATCATCTTCATTGAGGTGGGTAGGAATTGTTGCTATATTGAACTAATTGTTCTGGGTCTAGTGAAGAGCTTATTGGCCTTTAACATATAATATTGACTTTCACACAGAAAGGAACGTTCTTTTCTGAAAGTTTCGTTTTGAATATTGGAAATTCTCAAATTTTTAGATATATATTAGAAGCAACTATGTAGATTTCGATCACTCCATTTTTCTAATGAAATCAGATGTGATTACGTGATAGGTTTAGCACGAACAAACATTTTAGAAGTTTAATGACTATTGTACTGCGTTATCTAGAGACTACTTTATATAGCCTAGAATAATAGAGACCGTAATTATTATTTGTTAATTAAATCACCCAATCTTTAACCCTATCTACCTACATTTGGGGGTCCAATGATGGATAACTATGTAGTGGTCCTACAGGATGTACAGTGATGCTGCACATTTTCAAAACTCTGCAACCTCCTCACCTCCATCAGGATGTGCAGCCCTGAGGGGCTGATACTCGGTCTCTGGAGAGCTGACAATCAGTGACTGCTCCCCTTATACCACTTTCAGCCAGTGACATAAAAATATCCTAACACTAATAAAACACATATAACAGTACAATGTTCCTTCGTAAGAAAAATATCTGGGAAGGCCTGAGGACTGTTGCCGGAATTGTGGGGCTGCGGGTTTTCTTAGGTCCCGGTCACACGAAGCTTACGACCAGTTTCCGACCACCTGCGACCAGGTGGTCGCCGACCGGTTGCAGGTAGCCTTTGGAAGTCGCTGGTAGTCGGTAATAAGATAGATCAATAGATAGATCGATAGATAGATATATTACAACACACACTGAAAAGTCCCCAGTACATAGATTTTCATCTTATCAACCACATCAACTTTTTCCATTTCAACTCCTTGCATAGATTTTGTGTCGCCGACCGATCGCTTGACTTTCGGTCGTAGATGGTCGGAAACGGGTCGTAGGCTTGGTATGACACGGGCTTATCGAAACTCCCGAGGTCATAAATATTACTCTTACCTCCATTTGTTCTTTGATTGAGACAACTCGGCCAAATGCTATGATTCCTAAATACTTGACGCATCGCAAATGGAAGTAAACTTTTCTCTCTTGTTTTTGATGTTCTTCAGCAAAGTGTGAGAAAGAGGTCCTTGATACAAACTTTTTTATTTTCAACTATCTTTTCGTAAATGAGTGTCTGTAAAAAATCTGGCTATGTAGAGTCTCCTGCTTTCGAAAAAATGAGTCTTCTACTTGACCATTGACGAGAATAAAAAAACAACAAAAACTTGTATCTCTTGACTCGTAATGAATTGTACTCAAATTGTTTTGGGAGTTCTCCCTCTGATGTGTCATATATACATAAAAGACATGATGAGTGCTTTCATCTAGAATATACAGGAAAGGGGTGGAAAACTTAGTGTGTGCGTGTGCGTGTAAGCAATATATATATATATAGTGTGTGTGTGTGTATGTATATATATGTTTATATGCATGTATGTGTGTATGTATATATGTATGTGTTTATGTATGTATATATGTGTGTATGTATGTATATATGTAAATGTGTATGTATTATATATGTATGTATATATGTATGTGTGTATGTATGTACGTATGTGTGTATTATGTATGTACGCATGTGTGTGTATATGTACGTATGTGTGTATATATGTATGTACGTATGTGTGTATATATGTATGTACGTATGTGTGTATATATGTATGTACGTATGTATGTATATATATATGCATGTATGTATTTATGTCCGTGCTTTACCAAGTTAACACATGCCATAACACTTGCGTCATGTTTACTGATCATTCGCGAAGTACAAGAAAAAGTCGCGAAGGGCAGACATGAAAACTGGCTTGAAGTATTCAAGTTGAATAAATAAAATTCGTACATTTTTATTGCTGGAAACGAATGCTTGTAAGCAATAGCATATAAATCATGTCAATTTCCATCGTGCTTGCCCTGAAGTATGTTGACAATATTTGTTGAGCAATTATCCCCAGTGTCTCAATTGGATATGCACTATAGGTCGAATGCTGTTTTTTGTATATTTCATATGACAAATGTGTACAAAGTGTTTGTATTGATTTTGTTCTCCAGTGGCACACATCGGGTACATATTGAGTGTATATTCAATGTTGAAGGTAAACACTAAAGGTGAATGTTGATTGTGGACTAGGAGTTATATAATTAGCATTACGGTAATGAAATTGGTATTGTTTTCTAATGCCTAATCAACTAATTTGTACAATGAAATGTTAGTTACAACTCTGAGAGAAATCTTCAAGCCAGCTGTATGGGGTAAGGACACCTTGTAACCTAATCAAACAAGGTAACATTATGGTAATGAAATTGGTATTATTTTCTAATGCCTTAATCAACTAATTTGTACAATGAAATGTTAGTTACAACTCTGAGAGAAATCCTCAAGCCAGCTTTATGGGGGGTAAAGACACCTTGTAATCTAATCAAACAAGGTAACACCTTTATTAATGAACGGAAGTGTCCGTTGAACAGGGGAGGGAGAATGCGACAGATAGACGTGAGTGGAGAGATGTGTAAATGGATGATAAATTGATGCGGCCCAAAGGGATATGACTTCTTCTCCGTATTACAAGTGAGTGGACAAGGGCGAAGGGTCAAGATGTAATGAAACGGAGGGGAGTTGTGAGGCTTTGACACTCTCGCCTTGCTCTACAGGAGCTGTGTCTTGTTGCATTGCTTAAGCCCCGGGCAGTGAGCGACGGAGGAGCTGGGTGCTTACACATGATCCTTTATTTATGAGAAGCGAAGATATATAAAAAAAAAAAAAAAAAATGCTGGATGGGTGAAGGGTGCGTGTTTACCTTAGCTGGCCACCTTCTTTATAAAATGAAAAGACCTTGTAGTGTGTGTATGTATATATATATATATATATATATATATATATATATATATATATTATATTATATATATACATATGCAAAGTAGACCACTTGGAAAAAGAAACTAACGAAGCAGAGCGCTTTCGTATATTACATCTTCAGTGCAACAAGTACATAGTGATAGGAATACATAGACATTATATACATGATACAAAGGGACCAGGACAGTTTTGAATAAGCATACCGACCAATTACCCCCTAGAGAGCGGAAGGTCATTGTCAATTATCTTACGATGGTCGGGCGACATTAGGTCACAGTCGCCAAGGAGAGCGGAAGGTCATTGTCAATTATCTTACGATGGTCGGGCGACATCAGGTAACAGTCGCCAAAGAGAGCGGAAGGTCATTGTCAATTATCTTACGATTACATTTTACATGATATTATCTTACTAATTTCTTGACAAATGAAATTATCAAGTTTGTACAAGCCTTTATGTAGGTTGGTATTTTGATTACTAGTGGTATGAATCAAACTGCACTCTATTAAATTTCTTGCTATTATGTTGTTGGTATAATAGATTGCCTGGGCATTACCCCAATCAACTGGATGATTATTTAATTCAATATGCTTGAATATACCACTAGAATGATTGCCATCCCTGACATTTTTCTTGTGTTGTTCAATTCTAATGTTTAAGGGTTTGGCAGTTTGACCTATGTAAAATTGATTACACATTTTGCAAGGAATTTTATAAATTCATCCTTTTTTTATTTCAATACTATTGTTGATAAGTTTGTTTTACTGTACTATCATGTTTAAAAACTACCTTTACGTTAAATCTTTTTAATAATTCTGTGATACTTAACAAATTTTCTTGAAATGGTAAAATTAAAACATTATGATAATTGAAAGGTGATTTAGGCTGAGGAGTTAAAAATGATTTCCTTGCAAAATTGTAAGCAATATCAAGGAATTGCTTAGGGTATTTTAATTCTAGCCCAATGTTAAAAACATTTCTGATTTCTTCATCAATAAATTCAGGACTACAAATACGAAAAGCTCTTAAATACATTGAGGCAAATACTGTACGTTTAATATTATTTGGATGAGAAGAATAATAATGAATATATGAACTTACATTGGTTGGTTTACGATATACTTTGA
>NC_134808.1:42355892-42360892 GCF_046742065.1 Oratosquilla oratoria
AGTGGCTCTTTGAAGTAGAAGAGATAATAGAGATTGATTTTAACATCTTGATTGCGGAAAGTTTCCCTCAGCTGAATAAAATCGCCTGACAAATGTGAAAATGAAAAAAGATAACAGGCTCCTCGTTTTGAAAAAAAAAATCGTTAAACAATAGAGTTTTTATGTTTCGCGATAGAGGTATATTCTCAAAGTATGTATGTATATTTGTACGTACGTATGCATGTATGTATATTTGTACGTATGAATGTAAAAACAAAAATTGATAAAAACAAAGTACAGAAAAAAAAAGTAAAATCATAAGTAATCACTGAAAACTTGAAAATATGCGACTTGGGCCTGTGATTGTTTGTTGGATAATTCTTCTTCTGACGAGTAATTAGCAATCAAGTGAATGGCAGTCGGATTTGCATTCTGCTTTGTCCAGAAAATTATCATATCAGCGTTGGAAAATAAACACTAATGCATCAAACATGACACATTATTTCATCTGGCTTCATTAAGCGTCAGAGAGTATCCTAGTTTGTTTTCCCATGGTTTCATTATTTTATTACTTCATATAATGACTAAGGAAAAAAATGTATTTTTACAAAGAGAAGATGTACTTTCCACAGAAAACGAGTGCCCGGTGTTATCGCGAATACAATATTTAGACAACGTCAATACGTGAAGCGGGCCGCATCTCGTGTGAATAAAATCGCAATGAACAAGGGTGGACAACGTAATGTATTTTATACTTAATGTATTCAGTGGGCCAGAAAGAGAAATGAAAAAAGTGTATTTTTACAAAGAGAAGATGTACTTTCCACAGAAAACGAGTGCCCGGTGTTATCGCGAATACAATATTTAGACAACGTCAATACGTGAAGCGGGCCGCATCTCGTGTGAATAAAATCGCAATGAACAAGGGTGGACAACGTAATGTATTTTATACTTAATGTATTCAGTGGGCCAGAAAGAGAAATGTTATTTCTTAGTTTTGGAAATGAAAATCACAGAAGTTCAAGTCAATCTCAACAGTAATGAGTACCAAGACAGAAATGAATAGATATAAACATTAATAAACGAATAAAAAATAAATGAATAAATAATAAAATAAAATAATGATAATAATAATAATAACAATTTCAAGGAAAAATATTGTAAAGGAATTCAAGTCAATTTCAGCATTAATGAGTACCAAGACAAAAACGAATAGATAAAAATTAATAAACAAACAAATAAGTGAATAGATAATTGATAAATGAAATAATAATAACAAAAACAACAATAGCAAGGAAAGATATTGTAAAGAACGAGATGACTGATGTATCGCAACACATGTAGAACATACAATATCTTACCAGTCGCACGACCTATAAAGACATAACGAGTTCTGTCCAAGTTCAGGGCTGTGACGTCCCTGAACCTTTTCTCCTTCCTCACCCCGGCCATGACTTTGTCCGTCTTATTGGAAGGCCACCTTTAGGGGCTGATGCCTTTGACCCTCACTCCCTTCCCAGAAACGCATCTTACGAAGGATTACTGCCTCCTGCGAACAGGGATTTATATTTACAAAATTCATATATATCTTACAAATTTAAAAAGGAAGTACATTTGTCAAACGTTTTAGGTATTATGCGACATATCAGTCTTATTGAAAATAACATTCACAAGTAATTTTTTTATACATACATACACACATACATGCATACATACATGGGTACATACATGCATGTATATATGCATATACACATACATACGTGCACATAAACATACATCCATACGTACAAATATACATACATACAATCATATGTATATGCATGCATATCTGCATATACACATACATCACACGTGCACTGTTAGTTTATTCACTGGAGAATAAATTCCCGCTGTAGCTCTTCTTTATTTGTTTATTTATTTGTTTGTGTTTATCTATTTGTTTTCATTTATCCAGTTATTTTGTTTGTTCAATTATCACTTTTTTCAGAAATATCTTTTATAAAAATAGTTTCACGGACAGGACCCGATAGGTCATAGGGAACACATTTGTGACATTTTCTTCACCAAATCGATGTCCTTGGCTCGACAAGAAAGGATGACTTTAAAATATGTACAAATTGATTTATTCATTTATTTTATTTTTATCTATCTATCTATTTATTTTTTATCACAACCACCACACCTTCCCACAATTCATGAGGAGCTCTTTGGCTAGGCACTGCCTCGAACGGACTGACATTTTGCTATCTGTCCCAATGTAGTACAGTCTTCTTCCATCACGAGACTTCCCTGTATCGTGGTGCATATGTGTGTGTGTGTGTGTGTGTGTGTGTGTGTGTGTGTGTGTGTGTGTGTGTGTGTGTGTGTACAAGGATATGAGTGTCCATGCAGTATGAATAAATATGAATATTACCATATTGCTTATACACACACATATACACATTACACACACACACACACACACACACACACACACACATATATATATATATATATATATATATATATATGTATATGTATACATACACATGAGGGGGGTTCCAGATGTAATGCCACATATTTTTCTATTTTACACTAAGGAATCCAAGGGAATTGTTTATGGCATTATTATGAACCTTCGCCTTTATAATCTAAATATTCATCAATATCTTGTTGATATTGATGGTGTGACAGTCTAATAAAGTAACCTCCGTCAGGGGTGTGCATCAGATTCAGAGATGTGTCAATGAATTTCTTTGTGCAGATGAAGTGGAACCAATCTACAGTCACCGGCGCTTGGTGAACATTTACGGAGTCGAGGCAGTTGATGTCAGCATAGAGATAGGTTCGTCGATTCCGGAGTGGCGACATAGAGAGTGACAAAGCGGGCTCCGAACAGCCATGCACAGGCCAAAGAGCATTAACCCATTCAACTCCAATGACAAGATGTCTTGTCATTTGGTCAAATAAAACAAAAAATCATAAAACACCAAAATGTTTGATCAAACACCAGAAAAATATGACGTCAGTCCTCGCTTCGCTGCGAGCGAAGCGAGGACTGACGTCATATTTTTCTGGTGTTTGATCAAACATTTTGGTGTTTTATGATTTTTTGTTTTATTTGACCAAATGACAAGACATCTTGTCATCGGAGTTGAATGGGTTAAGAAGCGGTATGATTACATGGAGAAATAAATTCCGAAACAAAAACATTCGCTCGTTTTAGTAGTGCTACTTCCGTCTTCGTAACACTTCAACATTTTGAGTTACGAGTTAAAAAATAAATAGGCATTACTCTTGGAAAACTTGTTCGCAAATATCATATGATATTATTATAATCATTACAATTATTAATCATTTTGCCATTACGTGAATCAAATGCTGCTTCATATTCTAAGAATACTCTCAATACTACATTCACAAGGAAATACTATCTCATTGTCAAAAATTATAATTGAAAACTAACAAGTAAAGGAAGAAATCTAGATAAGGTCTTTGTATAGAACTACTGAAATCGGTCTATGCATATACGTATTTAAGAGAATCCAATGGTCGAATACTATGAATACAGACAAATCAGGCTTTGAAATATATTTTCATTCGAGTACTGATATGTGAATAGGCGTCTACATACATCTATAAAGGACGCCATTATATACAATAGTGTAATAGAGGGTTTCAACTCCACTGTCCATACATTATTCATGACACAAAAACTAATTATGTAATTCCTGTCAAAGTCTCATAACTATGCACGGCACGTGTTCATACAGTAGTACTTAACTGTCTAAACAAAAAGTGTTTAGAATTATAAGATATTATGAATGACAGAATATATATCCACGAAAAGTTTTCTATAGCGCGTTCAGTACTCAAATTTATTACTTAACTTAGATATCTAAGCAGCTGATGAATTTAGTATTGAGGCTATACTCTTTTTAGAATGCAGAATTACAGGAATATATAACATGATGTTAATCTAATGTAGGTTTTTATAAAAGTTTTCTGTCAAAATATATGCTGTCATTTAGTTACAACTTAAACTGGTAAATGGAGGAAAATACATTTCTTTGGTGATGTGTGTGTGTATATATATATATATATATATATATATATATATAATATATATATATATAATATATAAAATGTATATATATAATGACACAGAAAATATGTACTATAGGTGAAATTCAGCTGAGAGTGAATGCGCGAATTAGTGCGTGAGCTTGTGTGCTTGGGTGTGTGTGTATGTGATTCACCATGGTCTTGGATCACGTGTTGGACACGTGATCGACAGTTATTAACCTCCCTGTTGAGAGCTCAGGGCTCGTATGACCGATCTATGGGAAATACTGTGACCTTACACGCACACACACACCCAACTCCCCGCCCACGAGAGTTGGAGTAACACCCCGCAGCGAAGCGATACTGAAAATATTTCAGCCCTGGGCGGGAGTCGAACTCGGACCGCCGTAGTGGTAGGCGAGAACTCTAACCATAGCGCCACGAGGTGTGTGCGTGTGTGTGTGTGTGAGAGAGAGAGAGAGAAGAGAGAGACTATGTGTGTAAAAGAGTAAGAGAGAGGGAAAGAGAATGTATGCAACAAGGAGGAACCAGCTCGGCCCACCAAGAACTAAGCGAATCAAGATGAAAGAAAAGAAGAAGCAGTGCAGGCATTGGTGCATGATGTTCATGAAAAAGAAAACGGGGACAAAGAAAATGGATGTGGAGATAACTACAATCAAGAACCTTGCGACTCGATCAATATGTGGGCCATGACCACTTTTATCGTCTAGATCCAAAAACAAAGAAAAATATGAAAAATGAGATGAAACCAAATACACTGGACTGCATGAAAAGAAACTAGACAGCACGTTTAGCAGAACTAAATAACGACAGGAAAAACAAACGTTTTAAAGAAAGAAGGCTATCGCAATTAGCTGCATGTCCACCTAAGGCCAGAGATTTTTATTCAGCACAGAAATGTCCCCAGATGGAAAAGGTCAAAGTAATATCTAGATTATATTTTGATACGGTCTAGA
>NC_134808.1:42365892-42370892 GCF_046742065.1 Oratosquilla oratoria
GTATATATATATGTATACATATACCTGTGTGGATGTGTATACATATATATGATGTATGTATATATTTATATATACCTGTGTATATATGTAATGTATATGCATGTACGGAATATGTACATGTATATGATCAACTTTACTTAGTTATAAACTATATCAACCGGGAATTATCAACATTCATTCCTTTGCAGTAGAATATAATCATGTCATTTTCATTGTCAGAAAACTTACATATAAGCAATTATCATGTGTTGACACAATTAACAAGTGAGATTAGATTAGGACTAGAAAAGTCACTGGAAATCATGAAACCAAACATATCTAAACTCTAAACGGACGAACATGATAGATCTATAATAAATCTCTAACTTTATTCTGGTTTAACGTCGAATGAATTAATTCGTGTCAAAGGAAGTTTCCAGTTTATAGGATCAAACCATCCAGGTCATGGCTTTCCTTAACCTACCTGGAAGCTTCCAGCGTTAACTGGAAGAGAACGTTTGGTGCACATTATCAGATCCAAAGTGTTATTGGAAATCAACATATCAGTCGCATTGCAAGATTGCTCCTAGACTGAATCAACATGTCTTTGGGTTATGGAGAGAGCATTTCGTACGTATTGCATAGTATTAGAGACATAGTTGCTCCTCTGGATGGGAAGATGGTTTAGAAGGAGGGTAACTTCCCTGGAATATTGATAAGGAGCTCCTATGCCCTATATATTGCGTTCTACTCTCTACCCTCCTTCCTCCTTCCTCCTTCCTCCTTCCTCCTTCCTTCATCTTCATATTTCTTCACTCAGTCGTCTTCTTCCTTCCTCTATTTTTACTCTTCTTTAATTTAGCTTCTTCCTTCCTCTCTTTTTATTCTTCCTTAATTTAGCTTTTTCATTTCGCCTCTCGCCTCCTCCCTCCTTCTTTTTTAATTCTTCCTCCTTACTCATCTTTCCCTCTTTCGCCTTCTATTCCATTCTCCGTCTTACTCCTTCCCTTTCCCTTCTTCACCTTCCTCTTCCTCTTCCCCCTTTTCCTTTCTCCTCCCTTCCCTAACCTCCATTCTCTTGCCTTTCCTCATCTCCCTTTCTACTGTAACTCCTTTTCCTACTCTTCTCTCCTCTTCTCTCCTCCCTCTTCCTTTTCCTCCTCCTCCTCCTCCTTCCTCTTCCCCCGTTTCCTTTCCCCTCCCTTCCCTAACCTCCGTTCCCTTGCCTCACCTCCATTCTCTTGCCTTTCCTCATCTCCCCTTCTATCTCCTTTTCCTCCTCTTCTCTCCTCTTCTCTCCTCCCTCTTCCTTTTCCTCCTCCTCCTCCTTCCTCTTCCCTCTTTTCCTTTCTCCCTTCCCTAACCTCCGTTCCCTTGCCTTGCCTCCTCTTCCTTTCTAACTCCTTTTCCTCCTCTTCTCTCCTCTTCTCTCCTCCCTCTTCCTTTTCCTCCTCCTCCTCCTCCTTCTTCTTCCCCATTTTCCTTTCTCCTCCCTTCCCTAACCTCCATTCTCTTGCCTTTCCTCATCTCTCTTTCTAACTCCTTTTCCTACTCTTCTCTCCTCTTCTTTCCTTCCTCTTCCTTTTCCTCCTCCTCCTCCTTTCTCTTCCCTCTTTTCCTTTCCCCTCCCTTCCCTAACCTCCGTTCCCTTGCCTCCCCTCGTCCCCTCTTCTAACTCCTTTTACTCCTCTTCTCTCTTCTTCTCTCCTCCCTCTTCCTTTTCCTCCTCTTCCTTCCTCTTCCCCCTTTTCCTTTCTCCTCCCTTCCCTAACCTCCGTTCCCTTGCCTCTCCTCATCTCCCCTTCTAACTCCTTTTCCTCCTCCTTTCCTCCTTCTTCCTTTTCCTCCTCCTCTCCTTCTTCCTTCTCCTCCTCCTCTCCTCCTCCTTCCTTTTCCCCCTCCTCTCCTTCTTCTTCCTTTTCCTCCTCCTCTCCTTCTTCCTTTTCTTCCTCCTTTCCTCCTCCTTCCTTTTCCTCCTCTCCTCCTCCTTCCTTTTTCTCTTCCTCTCCTCCTTCTTGCTTCTCCTCCTCCTCTCCTCCTTCTTCCTTTTCCTCCTCCTCTCCTCCTTCCTTTTCCTCCTCTCCTCCTTCTTCCTTTTCCTCCTCCTCTCCTCCTCCTTCCTTTTTCTCCTCCTCTCCTCCTTCTTCCTTTTCCTCCTCCTCTCCTCCTTCTTCCTTTTTCTCCTCCTCTCCTCCTTCTTCCTTTTCCTCCTCCTCTCCTCCTTCTTCCTTTTCCTCCTCCTCTCCTCCTACCACCTCGATATCCCTTTAACTCCTCGAGTTCATCGATTCTGCCGAGTCTTTTTGAACTTCGAAAAAGGCTCTGTATCTTTTGACAAAACTTATATGTCAATTGAATTTTTTTTTTTTTATTATTGAAAAGGAGCTTAATTTGAAAAAAAGAAACTTCGTCACCTCATTCTTGTCCTTCTCGTAGTTCGACAATAGACACTCAAAACTTTGTAGATATATTCCCGTCTAGGTCATTTAGTCATACTCGCCTTAAAAAAAAAAAAAAAAAAAAAAAAAAAAAAAAAAAAAAACCAACTTCCATGCAGTGGGAACTGAAAAACCCTGTTATATGCGGCGACAAGACGAAGGATTTCTTTAAGCCGTTGTCGGGTCACCTCCTCACCTGTCCAGGGCTCTCGTGAACCAACACGACATACCTCGCAGCGGGTCCGGGATCGAACTCACGACTGTCTGCTTGTGAGTTCGACACTCTAACCACTGAGCCACCGCATGACCCATACTTGGCATATATAATGAAAATTATTTGTTTTAAGATGGGCTACTCACTTATAGAGAACCCATCTCTACTGAATAAAATCATCTGGATTTAGTTAAATCAAAACATGTTAAGGTATGCTTCCCTATCGAGTGGATCATCTACTTAAAGATTTAGAACCAAAATCAAATTGAGTGGAAATATATGCGTTAGATTGAACTAAATCTATGAAGTACCTATATGTGTTTATTTGTATATGAACGTGTACGTGAATAAATATTATATGTATGTACCTAAGTGTATCTACATAAGTATGTATATGCATATGTATATGTATGCATAAGTATTCACCTTGGTCTTTGGATCACGTGTTGGACTCGTGATCGACAGCTATTTTCCTCCTGGAAGAGAGCTCAGAGCTCATATGACCGATCTATGGGTAATGCTATGACCCATAGAGGTGTGTGTGTGTGTGTATGTTATGTGTATGAATATATTTATAGGTCCAAGCACAAAGGTTTGTTGATGTTCATGATAATGTTAGTGCTAATACTAATGGTAACGGTAGTATTAATGCTAATACTAATAATAATGTTAATGGTAATGTTAATATATAAGTTTGATGTTTTCGATGTCATGATTGATTGGTTGACTGAATGACAGATTGATTGGCTCGTTGGTTGATTGACTGATGGACAGATTGATTGGCTCGTTGATTGATTGAGTGGATAACATTTATTGTGGCCAATGCTTTTGTTCCTCGTACATATATGATCTATTATGGTCGATAAAATAACTTAACATCTTTTGTTTTCATTCTTTTCATTGATTTCATCAGCAGCTTTAATCAAACTCTCTCTCTCTCTCTCTCCCTCCCTCTCTCTCTCTCTCTATCTATCCATCTATCTTTCTATCTCGTTCTCTCGTTGTCTTTTTTTTTCAATGATAGAAAAATGTAAACGTGAATCTGAACTTCTAGAACCGGCTGTTTCAATTCATTCTTAAACTAGATCTCGGTGAAGAACTCCCACTTACATATAACAGATACTATCCTATGTGAACAAAAGCATTAATGTTTAGATGAGTGCTGAACTTAAATTCTAAACCTAAATAACACTGACCAAAATCTGTGACCAGTCTCATGCTGAGTCTCAGCCCTCGCAAAGCGGTCTCGCATATCTAATATGGACCAAAAGGTCTCCTGTCGGCATGCTCCGCCTTTGTAATCCTTTATAAGTACTGTTCAGTCTGAATAAAGACCTGAAGTCTCAGATGACTCCTGAAGCTAAATTCCAAATGCAAATAAGATCCTTGACCGAAGTCATCGACTCACACCAAGAACCTCGAGGAATTGTGACAGGAGTCTTCAAAGGGGGTCGGAGTTCGTAGCCAATAACATTGTCGAAGTTTGAGTGATTTCCTACAAGTTTGTGGACGTGAAGCATGGCACGCAGCGCTGGTGCCAAAGACCATGATGGATAGTGGCATTGCCGTTTCCACCAAATAGTCCTGAACAGGAACTTAACAAGATGGCAATAGATTTAATAGAGGTGTTCAGGGTGATCTAATAGAGGTGTTCAAGTGGAGCAATAGATCTAATAGAGATGTTCAGGGTGATCTAATAGAGGTGTTCAAGTGGAGCAATATATCTAATAGAAGTGTTCAATTGGAGCATTAGATTTAATAGAGGTGTTCAGGGTGATCTAATAGAGGTGTTCAAGTGGAGCAATAGATCTAATAGAGATGTTCAGGGTGATCTAATAGAGGTGTTCAAGTGGAGCAATAGATCTAATAGAGGTGTTCAGGGTGATCTAATAGAGGTGTTCAAGTGGAGCAATAGATCTAATAGAGGTGTTCAGGGTGATCTAATAGAGGTGTTCAAGTGGAGCAATAGATCTAATAGAGGTGTTCAGGGTGATCTAATAGAGGTGTTCAAGTGGATCAAAGGCTTTAACGGTGACGCAAACAAGGTCATCATACTAAAACAACAGGGCAGGACTCGCAGTAATGGATTTAAACTGGACAAATTTAGATTTAAGAAGGAAATAGACAAGAATTAGTTTACTAATAGGGTGGTCAACGAATGGAATAGACTTAGTAACCATGTAGTGAGCGCTGAAACTATCAGTTGTTTTAAGAAACGGTTAGACAACTTTATGGATGGGGATGGCAGGTGGTGATGGATATGGAGCTGCCTTGTGTAGGCCTTATGGTCTCTTGCAGTCTCCTTTATTCTTATGTTCTTATGTTCTTATTAGTTGGGAGTTATTCTGTAGGTGGAAGTGCTGGGGTAT
>NC_134808.1:42375892-42380892 GCF_046742065.1 Oratosquilla oratoria
AAAAAATTGGGTTAAATAAAAAAGTAATCGGAAAAGGATTAGATGGATTAGAAAGATGTGTTGAAGAAGCTGATGGGTAGATGGAGAGAGAATTGAAAGTGGAAACTTGAACAGAAGAAGAAGTACGAAATATGTGGAAGGCGCTTGGCAAGGTAGGTAGGCAAGCCGGGGGATTTGGGAAACACAAAAATAAAATGGGAAGGAAGGAAGAAGGGGATTAGAGAGACTGAGAACCCTTAGTAAGAGAGTCGTAAAAGGAATTAATGAAAATTACGAACTTGGAGGATGAAGAAACAAAAACCTGTTGTATCACGAAAGACAAAAATTTGCGTAAGGAACTGAGGAGGGTTTAGAAGGAGGAAGATTTTGAAAGGAAATTTTTTGCATTGGTGATGTAACATATAATGGAGACAAAGTCCAATTTCTATATAGATAGAAGATCACGAAGACGTATAGAAAATGGAGAGAGGATGTGAGGATATAGACATTGGTGGAGGAAGATTTTGAAAGGAATTTTTTTTTGCATGGGTGATGTATCATATAATGGAGACAAAGTCCAATTTCTATATAGATAGAAGATCACGAAGACGTATAGAAAACGGAGAGAGGGTGTGAGGATATAGACATAAGTGGAGACTAAAAATCATACCATAAAATGGAGGTATAAAGAAGAAAGAGTTGGTTGAGAAACAAGACCTTGGCACGTGAAAGAAGTATGATATAAAAGAATACTGTAAAGATGCGGCGAGATAGGCAGGCTTGAGAAGGACGAAGAAAAGTTAAAAAGGAATATTTCTGTGAAGTTGGGAGTGAAAATATATGAAGAAGGAAGGATAAAAGAGAAGAGCTGCAATAAGAAAGGGAATATGAGAATTTGCAGTGAGAAGAGAAGGCTTAGAAAATATCAACAGGCAAAAGGAGGGAGAGTTGAGATAATACATGTGCATATATACATATACCTATGCATATACATATGTATTATATACATATGTATTATATATTTTTTTATATATAAATATATATTGTGTGTGTGTGTGTGTGTTTAAATATAACACGCTGTCGGAGAAACAAAGGAAAAAAATAGACGATCTATATATTTCGACCACAACTGTGGTCCTTTTCAGGATTTCTTTTTGTAGTTGAAATATATATATCATCTGTTTCTTTTGCTTTGTTTCTCCGACAGTGGTTATATTTAAACATTTTACAAATGTGCAACGACATTTTGGTTTCGTGGATATATATACATATATATATATATATATATATATATATATATATATATATATATATATATCAGATAATTAGTATTTCTGATTTCTTTTCTCCGACAGTGGGTTAACAAGTTTCATATATATATATATATATAAATATATATATATGTATATATATATATATATATATATATATATATATATACAGTACA
This sequence comes from Oratosquilla oratoria, assembly GCF_046742065.1. Taxonomy (NCBI): domain Eukaryota; kingdom Metazoa; phylum Arthropoda; class Malacostraca; order Stomatopoda; family Squillidae; genus Oratosquilla; species Oratosquilla oratoria. The sequence continues at coordinate 42,377,319 of NC_134808.1, forward strand.
TATACCCTATGTTGAGATCCAGTGATGGTTTATTACGAGGGGTTTTTTTAAAGGATGAGATTGACGTTGATGTTAGGAAGAAGGTGAGGGTGAAAAAAACAGTTGAGGTGAAGGTAAGTGTGAGGATGTGAATGAAAGTAAGAGTGAGAGTGAGGGTAAGTTTGAGGATGAGTGTGAGAATAGGGGACTGGGTGAGGGAGAGGAGACTGAGGGCAAAGGACGAGAAGAGAATCACGCGCGTTCACGTTTCTCGTTCGTTCGCTCGTTCGTTCGTTCCTCCATGTCTGCCTGGGCTTAATTAATTAACCTCCGAAACCTTAGAGGGTTCTGCCCCGACGTTTGAAGGCGTAGATGACATCCATAGCCGTCACTGTCTTCCTGTTGGCGCGTTCCGTGTAGGCGACAGCGTCGCGGATAACGTTCTCGAGGAAGAACCTTGAGAACTCTTACGTGACTCTTCGTAGATGAATCCAGAGATATGCTTGACTCCTCCAAGGGAAGATGGATGCAAGAGGAAGGAAGATGGATCTGTAGAGAAAAGTAGGGAAGGAAGAGGAGAAAGAAGAATATCCTAAGATCGAGTCGGAGGGGGAAGGGGAAGGAGGATGAGGGTGTTCTTACATGTCGAGTTCGAAATTCAGGAGCAGAGTCTTCGGAGGAATTCGGTGACACGCCCCTCAGGAGGCCTTGGGTATATTATAGATCAGTGTTTCTTAACCTAGGTTCGATCGAACCCCAGAGGTTCGGTGAGTCAGTTTCCGGGGTTCGACAGTTCGGAGGTTCGGCGCATTTCTGAAATTGTCTCTGAGAAGCAACAGCAAAAGTTACATTGGTTTGCAGTGAATATTCATTATGTTTTTGTTTTATGTGAAATTCATGTTTTGTTGATTTTGGTCTTGGAACACAGTGATTTCGTGTGCAAATGATCCATGGTACAGTTTGTGCACTAATACAGGATATAGTTCCTATGTTTTGAATTTGAAGAAAAAAAAAAGCACATTTTACTTTTCCAACTACGAAGGGTTCGATGAATGCATGCGGGGTTCAGTACCTCCAACAAGGTTAAGAACCGCTGTTATAGATCTATCTTGAGTCTGTTCACCAATTTCGAAAAGTATTTGAATCCACTCTCCCTCTCTACTTTTTTCTTTCTTTCTTATCTTTTTTACAATTTCTTTTTCTTTTTTCTTCTTCATTTTTTTGTGATTATTCTTCTATTTCTTCTTCTTCTGTTTCTTCTGCTACTACTTCTGTTTCTTCTTGTTCTATTTCTTCTTTTTCTATTTCTTCTATTTCTCCTTCCTCTTCTTCATCTTTTTTTTCTTCTATTTGTTGTTGTTGTTCTTCTTCTATTTCATATTCTTCCTCTTCATCTTTTTCTTCTATTTCTTCTTTTTCTTCTATTTTTTCTATTTTTTCTTCATCCTCTTCCTCTTTTACTATTTCTTCTCCTGCTCTTTCTTCTACTCTATTTCTCCTCTATTTCTTCTACTCTTCCTCTTCCTTTGTTTCCTTTTCTTTTATGTATATCTATTTCAAGTGTCCTTTCTACTCCATCGGTCCTTGACTCATCGTCATTCGTCTCACGTTCTCAGAATTCTACCTCTTTCTACCTTTCCATCTACTCATTTTTTATTTCTCTTGCTTCTCCTCTTTTACTCACTCACTCACTCACTCCGTTGGATCTTGAACCTCGTGTAGATTCTGACCCGCCAACAGTAATCCTCTCCATACCCTTCGGTCCTGTGCTGCTTCCATCCAGGTTATTTTAATTATTCCTCTTCTGTCCATCTCTGCATCCACTCCATCTATCCATCTCATTCGAGGTCTCCCTCTGGGTCTTCTTCCAGGCATTCTACCCATCATAACTCGTTTTGGAATTCCATGGTCCTCCATACGCGCCACATGGCCAGACCATCTCAATTTTGTTCTACCTATAACATCTGTTATTTTCTCTTGTTTAGTGATTTCCCCTCAGCTCATTATTGTGTCGCCCTCTCCACTTATTCTCATTTCCTGTTTCTCTTGCTTCTCTCCTTTTGGAGTGACTAATCTCTTTCCAGAACCCTCCGTGTCTCTTCATTTTCTCCTCATCTCCTTCAGACACTTGATGGAATCTTCAAGAGTCTCCTAAGCTCATTTCAACTGCGGAATATTGATTCCGTCTTGTTTGTCTTATTCCGTCGTCTTAGGGACGGCTCAGTTGATTGAAATCCCTTGAACAGTCAGAGGGAAATGTATTTATGGATTACTGTTGGTTTTATTCATATTATTCTTATCTTATTGGTTTGTTTTCTTTTTGTTTATTTTGATGTTTTTGTTCGTGTATCTGATCGTCTTTGATAATTTGTTTATTAACTCATTTACTTGTTTATTTTATCTGTTTCTTTGTTATCTTGTTTTTCCTGCTGTGCTTATCATTTATTTTTTTATTTTAGTTTACACTCGAACTCGCCACCACCTACTCATGAGTTCGGTAAGATATCCAATGGGCTACATATATTTCACTCTGGGTACAAAGATCTTCGTGAAGCGTCAAGCTAAGTTAACAACATTAAAGATAACACAAGCTGAACGTCTTAGCAATAGCTTCTAACACTTAGTAGGCATTATGGAAGAAATGATTATTTATTTCTCAAAAAAACAATATCAGTTCTTCACAGGGCCAAAGGGTGAAAAGATCTCCGTAGAACGTCAAGCTAAATTAACAAAATTAAAGTTAACACAACCTGAACATCTTTGTAATAGTTTCTAACAGTAGACATTCTGGAAGAAATTATTGTTTATTTCTCAAACTAAATATTCCTTTTTCATAAGGCCAATGGGTCCTTGATTACATAAACCAGATTATATTTCGAAGTGAAATTTATAACAGACCACTAGTTAGGTCATGTTATCTGACCTATTATGGTTCATATGTGTGTTATACATAGTCTAATGAAGGGTCTCAATGTAGAGACAGAAATACATAGACTACTCGCTTCATCTGTATGTATTTTTCTTCAAGTGTGGATTTCTTTCAGATAACACGCATGTATGATGAAATATTGGAAATTTGATAGTTGTTATTGACACATTCATTAGTTTGATTTGCAAAACAATATTAAAGGGGAACTTGTTGTAGGACGTCAGTCTTCACGAGCACAGATGAAAATATATATAATTATTTGCAACTTTTATATGTTGAAAAATAATGGCAAGATCATGTTTAACAAGTCTCTGGTAAAGATGATCAAAGTATTCAGAAAATCAGAGAGAGAGAGAGGGAGAGAGAGATGAGAAAAAAGAGGGAGAAGGAGAGAGGAAAAGTGAGATAAAAAGAGGAAGATAAAAAGAGGAAGAGAAAATAGAGAAGGAGAAAGTGAAGGTGAAAAAGGAGGAAGAAAAATAGATGAAAAGAGGAAGAGAAAAGATGGGAGAAAAAGAGAGAAAAAGGCAATGATAAAGGAAGAAAAAAGGATAAAAAGAGGAGGCAGAGAGAGAGAGAGAGAGAGAGAAAGTTAGTAAGAGAGTAAGAAAGTAAGATTTAAAAAAATGTGAGAGTTGTTATTGACGTATCCATTAGTTTGATTTA
>NC_134808.1:42393392-42420892 GCF_046742065.1 Oratosquilla oratoria
TATGGATAATGTCTGACATGAGATGAATGGTTTGTGGTTATGATTTTTTCTCAGAACCAGGAAAAAGAATACACAGGGGAAAACGGAAAATTAATTATTATGAGGGTACAAGGAAAAAAAAATCTTCCATGCAAAGGTTAAAAAAAGAAAAAAAAAAAAAAGATTCTCGGAAATCTTGAGTACCCACTTCTAGGAAGATCGCTTTTTTTGCTAGAAAATATAAAAATAGATTTGTAAATCTGTTGAAACAATATAAAAAGAATAACAAGAAATTGAAAAATATATCATCACTGAATATTTGCCCGTCTATTAATCCCTTCTTTTGTTCAAACGCCCTTTCCATCGTTCTTTATCCATTTTCTCTTTTTCTTCTGTTCTCTTATTTTTGTATCTTAACTTTTTTTTTCTTTCTCTTTCCTGTTTCATCTCTCCTGTTTACTTTTTTCGTTTTTCCTCTCTCCTTTCCCTTCTCTTATTTCTCCCTTCTCTTCTATCGTGTCTCTCTTTTTCTCTCTCTTTTTTGTCTTTCCATTCTGCTCCACCGTGCTGGAAACGAATCTCCCTACACAGAATCATCTCGAATGATGACCTTCTACAGTTGCCAAATCGAAACTAGGTTTTTAGTGCACACTGCATCGTGAAACAACTCACTAATTGTATCCCAGAAATAAAATTCAACTCCTCTATTACCACACTAACAATCAAACGTGTCTTGGTTTTGTATGTCCCTATAAACACACAAACAAGCACACACACACACACACACACACACACACACACACACACACACACACACACACACACACACACACACACACACACACACACACACACACACACACACACACACACACACACACACACACACACACACACACACACACACACACACACACAAGCGCACACGTACACACACACACACAAGCGCACACACGCACATACGCACACACACACGCACACACACACACACACACACACACACACACACACACACATATATATATATATATATATATATATATATATGTAGTTACGGAAATTTTCAATATAACACACAAATCCTCACAAAATTCCCAACAGATCAACTAAAGTGAGGTCAGGTAGGGTCAACTTTCCTACTTGCATTCCTTCCTCAGCAATTTTTCATGAAAAAATGAAAACGATGATAATAATGATAAAGATAAGTAAATGAATAAATAAGAAAATGATAGATTACAATGGTGATAACAATAAACATATAAGTAATAATAAAAATTATGATAATGACAGTAATAATAATGATGATGATGATATTGCCAATAATGATAAAAATGATAACAATAATAATATGATAATGATAAAGATAAATCAATAAATAAATAAAATGAGTAGATAGATGATATAATGGTGATAATGATAACAATAAATATAATAATGATAATGATGATAATGACAGTGATAAAAATTACAATAAGTATAATAGTGATGATGATGATAATAATGATAAAAAACAATAATTACCATAAGGATATTAGCCTAATCCTTTTCTGGTTAATATTTTCTAATCAATTTCAATGAAATACATCGAATGAGATTGTACCTGATTCATTACTACACGAAACGCGTCTGCCCTTCCTTTATTTCCGTGACAGATTTGTTTGTCCGAAGCCACTGTGGATGTGATCCAATTTCTGTGTATCTTATCCCTTTCATTACTGGAGTATTGGCTTTGGCTCCAAGACTATTTCCAAAGGTGGTGATCGTGTAATTACATTTCTCTCGTCACGCAGCTGACCTTGCTTTGTCTTTTCCTCTGGGATTGACAATGACAAGAACACATTTCTCTTTTACTTAACCTAATTTCGTTCTGATGTCAAGAATGGATTTTCTAGAAAAGCTGAACATAAGCACATAAATAGACACGTGTTTACTTTACCTAATTTTGTTCTGGTGTCAAGAATGGCTCTACAATAGATTTCTAGATAAAGCTAAACATAAGCACACAAAAAGACGTACGTGTTTACTTAACCTAATTTCGTTCTGATATCAAGAACGGATCTACAATATTTTTCTAGAAAAACTAAACTTAATCACATAAATAGACGTATATGTTTACTTCAGGGAACCCCCCCCCCCCACACACACACAGACCCTTCCCGAGGGCATTTACTCGTATTTCCCCAAATTTTTAAACATCTAATCTTAAACCTTTGTAAGAGGCTGGTAGATAAATAGGTTGATAGAGGGGTAGGTGGCGAGAATTTTACTTTTTACGAGTTACATGTTTTGAAAACAATAGCCGCGAAGGAGTTGAGGAATTGCATAATCTCGCTCGCCATCTAAAGTTTATAAACAACAGCTATGGTACAGGTTTTAATGCTGAGGTGACAATATGTAAACTAGGCCATTCCGCTTCGATGTTGAGATTGCTTGTGTAAGCAGTATCGCCTAAGACGGTGTAACAGTCTTTCTGATTGGAGAAGGGTAGAGGAGAAAAAAATTATTGTTACATGGGAGAAAAGTCACGTCCTTAAGGGGAGGCACTTATTTGTAACGGTCAAGATTATTGGATGAATTAAATAGTGACGTCGGAACAGAGATGGCTTAGTGAGTGGATTGAGGATCCCAGGTGGGAGTTCTCTGGTGTACCTGAGAAAATAACGTTGTAGAGATTTAGTGAAGAAACATTAATTACATAGAGACGAAAGGAACTGAAATGAAAGTGATGGGGTCGACACCTTAGCTATACTAGAATCAAACTTAGAGTAGTTAAGGCCAAGAAAACATGTGAATATTCTTCTAGAGACGGTGAGGATTAATGAGTGCTAATACTTGCTTAAAGACGGTGGTGGTATGGATCTAGAGTCAGTCTGGGAGCTAGTAATAGTTAATGAAGAATGGTAAACGCGTTTCTTTTATAACAAAATTAAGAGATAGGGGATTTAAATGAACTAAGAGGGCTTTGTCGTGGTGATAGAGGTAAACACGACTGTATTTTCCCTCTCTACTTTCCTCCCACTTCCTCCCCCATTTCTTTCTAAATATCTTTGTCCCACCTAGACCAATCCACGCTCCCACCAACCCCATCGTATACCAGGAAAAGCTTTTTGTCAAATTATTTGTTTTTTGCTAAATTTCTAGGAATCTGTTGCTGTTTTTTTTATATTTTAGGAAATTTGGCTCTATATCTGTGTGTGTGGTATTGAACTTTGATCCTTATCTCTGACCTTTTCAGATACATGATGTTCTGCATGGATTTCCTATAGACGAAAGAAAAATAGAATTAATCTCAATCAGTCGGGACTTGTTTTAGTATCAATATTGATGTTCTCTAGATTATACTTCATAAAACGGTAATAAGTAGATTGATATGTTTATTTCTAATATCTCAACTACTACATGGAAAGAAATTTAGAAATAATAAAATCTATACTTAATACATTCAACATCATCCGAAGGGAAATAGAAATAGAACGAATTAAAAAGAAACGGAAACATGCGATACCAGTACTAAAATTCTTATTTTGAAGACCCTTTCGGATGTGATCAAATCACGAAAAGAATTAGGACAGTCATTGTGTAGAGAGCGGGAAGGGCACAAGGGAAAGAATAGGCAAGGCTCCACCAAAGAGAGAATCGAGGACCAAAAGAGAGAAAGAGAGGAAAAAAAGGGTGACTTCACCACAAGGGAAAAAAATGGAGAAAAAAAAACATAGAAAAGGGAGAGAAAATTGAACGAGCCAAAATCCCTTCAGAAGGAGAAGGAGACTGAATAGAATGAATTGATTCAATTTGATTTCCAATGGCAGTCCAATGTTAGTGTGATTTAAAAACCCGGACGCCGTAAAGAGAGATAAATGAATAAGTCGTTTTATACAGTTGCAGAAGACTAAAATACTTTCTAAAACTATTCTTAGATACATACTATAAGAGTATCTGGTTCAAGATATCTAGGATCTAAGTTAATGCTTATTTTAACACGCTTGAGACTTTATATATACTTGACAACAGCCATGCAGCCTCACTAAGTTTGATGCAACCATTGTGGGCAGGTACTGAGGCTGTTGTGTCACTTAACCCATTGAACTTGTTCATGCCAGCCGGTTGTTGTGTAGATACGAAAAACCGTATATGGTAATGTACTTTATAAAACACATATACATATGTATAGGTTTTTCCTCTGTAGTCATGAGAGACACTGAAATGCTCCCATATTCTTCATGCTAGCCCTTGCTATAAACAATTGGATACTAGATTTTTAGATTTCAAAGTATGTCCTTTGTTTCATCATGTCATCTGAGGTTAAAGGGTTAAGGGCTAGATCAGCGTTTCTCAACCAGGGTTCCCCGGAACCCTAAGGTTCCGCAAAAGGTCCCTAAGGGTTCCGCGAGAATAAGTGAGATAAGTTAATGAAGTATTATAAGCGTCAATATGAAGTTCATTTAGCGTTATCAAATTTGACAAAGAAATTTGAAATTTTTCCTTAAATCAGTTATTCAAAAATATATATACTATGATATTCACCACGTGAACTACGATGAAAATAAAATGAGAAAGATATGGGATATGTTTTTTTTTATTTTTTTACGCAAGTTTTCCTTGAGACACGCAATTTATTTTAAAGGTTACGCAAGGGTAAAAAGGCTGAGAAACGCTGGGATAGAGTGTTGGTCTTGCCGTGGACCATCAAATCTGAATTTTTTCACTTATGATGTCATCAAATCATTTCTATAGTAACCTTTATAGATTTTCTGCTGTTATTGACGAAGTTGACAATGGTGAGGAGGCTACGCCACGAGACGAGACGAGTTGATTTCATATAATGAACTTGAGTTGATTTCATATAATGAACTTGAGTTGATTTCATATAATGGACTTGAGTTGATTTCATATAATGAACTTGATTCAGTGACGTGCAAAAGCTTTATGGTTTGTCCTAAGAAGAAGAATCCCCTATCCAATAGGAAAAGTGATAAGCGAACGTCTTTCATCTCAACCTGTTAGTTATGTTAAAAACTTAGACAAAATGGAGGAATTAACTCGAAGTTAATGGTCTTCGACCAAGACGACTCGAATCCAGTTCATGTGTCACATTTGTTGTGTTTTTTCTTTCTTTTTCTTGAAGAAAATTTTGGTTAAAGTGTCTGTAGGAAGCCTCAAATCATGTCCTCGTGATCACATTTGTTGATATGTCTGTGAGACGTGTTTTCCTTTTTTTTCAGAAAGATTCTAGTATTTTTCAGAGAATATAGAATACTCGTCACGAAATAATTAATCGTGTTTAACTTCTTCGATTGAGACGAAATATAAAAATCAAACTTCAGCTTTGTTATTACAGCAAACGCGTTTCTTAAAAAAAATCTAAGACTTTATTCCTCTCATGATTTTCAGCATCAGTATTAGTTGGCAAGCTTTATGCTTACAAGATCCATTCATAATTAAGTTTTAATAATATGCAAAGATGAACGCCTATTCATTCAGCTATCAAGATTTTTTTTTTCTAGTTATTCATCTATTTTTGTACTTGTTTCCTTGTTGCCTTTGAATTCAGGGAACCAATATAGTTTGCCACGTTCATTAATAGTTACCTATTTTCCGCCGGAAACATAGAGCTTACCACAACCCTGGTTACTAGTTTGTAGCTAGTGGTTCCACAACAATTCCACATACATTCCGTATACATTCCACATGCATTCCACATACATTTCTCTTATACTAGCTTAAGCCACCGTGAAGAAGTAACAAAGGCTGCATAATGCCCCAGGGGTTAGAGCGAAGATCTTGCAGTGAACCAGCAGCCCCAAAGATTTTCACCTCTTGAAAATCTTAAGTCCGAAGACGCTTACGGTGGTATTCTTAAAAAAAAAAAAAAAAAAAAAAAAAAAAATATATATATATATATATATATATATATATATATATATATATATATGCACATTTCCTTGTATAAATCTTAATAAATCCTTGGAATGGAAAGATTTATATTAGGAAAGATTTTTTAAGAATACCACCGTAAGAATCTTACGATGGTATTTTTAAAAAATCTTTCCCTGTATAAATCATTTCTTTCCAAGAATTTATATAAGGTTTATATAATATATTTTTTTAGGAAATCCACCAGTAATTGTGACCCGAATTGTCACCTTTGCCTTGTGTGTTTGGGTTGCTGGAACATACATATGTTAACTCGATATCTTGGATTAATTAATCAACTAATTATCTCAATAATTACCGAGCAGTAAGCAAATGTGTAGACAGATTGGTAGATAGATGAAGAATTAAGCTAAGAAAATAATCAGTAAGTAAAAAGAAATAGATGTACGAGTATACAAATGTATCGAAAAAGATGGCAACGACGAATTTGACAACAAGAGTGAAGATGGCGACAATTAGGGAATATATTATAAAATATTCCCATCAGTTACTGTTAATGTTAAATCACTGTCATTATTATCACCACTACCACAGCCAACACTACCACTATCACCGTCACTACCGTTGTCACCACCACTGCCACCATCATCACCACCACCTTCATCACCACAATCACTATAACCACCATCTCGGCTACCACCACTACCGCTGCCACCACCACCAACTCTATATACCGTCACTACCACCATCACCACCACCACCGCCACCACCACTACCACTAACTGCCACCTTTCACCATCTACGGTCCTTCATCATACCAAAAAAGATATGCCAACAGCAACAGCAATCCATAACACATCTGGGCAACTCGATTAATGTCAGTCGTCAAATTAGCATTCCAACAAGGGGGAAAGAACGACCAGTTCGTATCAGATTACAGACGGCTGACTGACTGCCTGCTCCTATGCTATGCATGAAACATTTTGAAAACCGGTACATTATACCGCATGACTACCAATAGATAACGATCACGCGCAAGCAGTGCACATGATTATTCATTTCGTTAGAGTGTGACGTTTTCGTTCGCACTCTTTCGATATATCGTTCTCGTCATAGCCGTGCATGGGTTATAAAATTATATAATACAACAGCCTCCGATATTTTATTCATAAGTATGCAAAGAATATAAAATTAATAAATTTTCAAATAGCTCATCAGGTAGTGAGGGGGGCCAATTTCGGCTTAACAGAATCGTTTAATGTGAGCCAGAGAGAGGCGATACTATTCTTGAAAGGGGCTTCCCCTTCCCTGAATAAAATCACGCATAAGTTGTCAGTAGTACTAAAAGTGTTGAATGTTATTATTATCAGTATTATTATTGATATTATTATTATTATTATTATTATTATTATTATTATTATTATCTTCATCGTCATCACCACCATTATCATTATCATTATTTTATCATTTTATTATTTTATTATTATTGTTAAAAAAAAAAAAATATATATATATATATATATATATATATAACATTATGAGCTAGTTGGTATTTCAAGTTGGGTTTGATGGGATGGCTTGTTCAATAGCTTGTTTCATTAGGCTTGGTATTAACTATATCAAGTGTAAAAATGGGCGATTTTTGTATATTTTCCATTGACTTTTCACCCTTATAATCCAGCGACAGGATATCCCAATTAATTTTTTTGATATTTTATTCTTCGTTTATATTTCACGGTTCAATTTTCTTAAGATGTAGCTCATGGGCATTTAGACAGTCAAACGGTTTGACAAACCAAGTGTTTGAAGTGATGTTTGACCGTGTGAATAGGGTATTTGGTTGCCAAACACGTTCGACAAACGTGTTTGACGACCAAATACCCCATTCACACGGTCAAACATCACTTCAAACACTTGCCTGACAAACCGGGTTTGTCAAACTGTTCGACCGTGTAAATGGCCCTTTAGTCTACATAGTTCTGAGAGTGGTATACTGTGTCAGATATATTAGTTCCTTGTTACCAAAGTTGTGTAAATTAAACAGTCTTAACTTAAGGTGTCCATGTTCATATATTGAATCGAATATCTGTATTATCTTCATAGCATAACTGTCCTTGACTACCACAGTTAATTTTGTTGACAAGAGTACTAATTGCACAGCAATTAACATTTACATGTAGGCTTGTTCATCAGGAAGTATACGTATGAATATGAATGTGTGTATGAGGATGAGATTGACTTTGAACGTAAATGTGACCTTGATTTTGTGAGCGTCGATGAATGAGTTTGGTTTTGTGTGTGCATTTACCTATTTGTATCCTACAGGAAGGTGAGCTACACTCGTGGTGTCCCGCCTTTGTATTTCACAGTGTCTTGTTTGCTTTTAAATTCGTGTATGGTTTTTGCACACACTATTGTTTCGTCCAGTTTGTTCCAAGTCCCCACCACTCTGTGCGGAAAACTATGTGTGCGATTCACCTTGGTCTTTGGATCACGTGTTGGACTCGTGATCGACAGCTATATCCATCCCGGAAGAGAGATCAGAGTTCTTATGACCTATCTAAGGGTAATGCTATGACCTTACACGCATACACACACCCAACTCCCCGCCCACGAGAGTTGGAGTAACGACTCGAAGCGCAGCGATACTGAAGTAATTTCAGCCCTGGGCAGGATTCGAAAGAGGTACCGCCGGTACCGCCATACTGACAGTCTGGGACTCTACCAACCGCGCCACCGAGTCGTGTATGTGTGTGTGTGTATTCTCCATGGTCTTTGGATCACGTGTTGGACTCGTGAGCGACAGCTATTTCCCTCCCGTAAGAGAGCTCAGCTCGAATATGACCGATCTATGGGTAATGCTGTGACCATACACACACACACACCTAACTCTGCCCACGAGAGTTGAATGACGACTCGCAGCACAGCGATACTGAAATTATTTCAGCCCTGTGTGTGTGTTTGTGTGTATGTATGTATGTATGTATGTATGTATTTACCTAGTTGTATTTTGCGGGAGAAGAGCTATGCTCGTAGGGACCCGCAGTTGTATCTTTCCGCATCCAGTTCTTTCTTAAAGTCGTGTATAGTTTTAGCACTCACTGTTTTCTCTTTCAATTTATTCCATGTATCTATCACTCTGTGTGTGTGTGTGTGTGTGTGTGTATGTTTGTGTTTGCATTTGCACATGTATGTGTGCTTGTGTGGGCATGTGTGAAAATTATATAACCCTGAAATATTTAACAACACAATTACACCTAAAACAAGCCAGAAAACAGGAACGTTGTTGCAGCAACTTCAGTTAGGATCTATGACTGAAAACCTACTGATGTTTGTCCTCATAGTGAGAAAGCGTTCATTTATCGTTGTTGTGAAAATTAAGATTGAGGATCATGTCATGGTGGCATTTGGTGTGATATATAGGCGGTTGGTGTATCCACACGAAGGCCGGTAATGAAAATATTTGCACCAAAACAAAGAAGAATGGTGTCAGTTTAACCATAGGAAACGCAGCGTTTGGGGAAGACACGTTTAAGGAATAATGAAAACCAATGATATAAAAGAAAGATATTTTTAGAGTTAGTAGTAAACTCGTTCGTACTCTGGGGGTACTGCAACTACTCAAACAGGATAGTAACAATAGTATTGCAAAACCAATGATATAAAAGAAAAATATTTTTAGATTAGTAGTAAACTCACGCAGTTGGGGTACTGTAATTACCCAAACAGGATAGTAACAATAGTATTGAAAAGGGATGTTTACCAATGATATACAAGAAAAATAGTTTTAAATTAGTAGTAAACTCATTCGTACTCTGGGGGTACTGCAACTACCCAAACAGTATAGTAACAATAATATTGCAAATGACACTCATTTTGGGATGTTTACCAATGATATAAAAGAAAAATATTTTTAGATTAGTAGTAAGCTCATTCGTACTCTGGGAGTATTGCAATTAACCCAAACAGGATAATAACAATAGTATTGCAAATGACACTCATTTTGGGATGTTTACCAATGATATAAAAGAAAAATATTTTTAGGTTAGTAGTAAACTCATTCGTACTCTGGGGTACTGTAATTACCCAAACAGGATAGTAACAATAGTATTGAAAATGACACTCATTTTGGGATGTTTACCAGTGATATAAAAGAAAAATATTTTTAGATTAGTAGTAAACTCATTCGTACTCTGGGAGTATTGCAATTACCCAAACAGGATAGCAACAATAGTATTGAAAATGACACTCATTTTGGGATGTTTACCAGTGATATAAAAGAAAAATATTTTTAGATTAGTAGTAAACTCATTCGTACTCTGGGAGTATTGCAATTACCCAAACAGGATTGTAATAATAGTATTGCAAGAGGCACTCATTTTGGGATGTTTCGTAGTGATGTTGATGACAAAATAAGCTGATTTCTTCCTTTGGGCAGTTTTATTTAAAATAAAAATAAAACAAATGAGTTCTCTGAAATCTATAAAATATTTTCTGTAGATAATATATTCTTTATTTATGGTAAAAGACCTAATATGTCAATTTATTATTATTTACTATTTACCTGTTTGTTTATTATTTAACTATACCTATGCATTTATTTATTTTATTTATTATTATTTACATTATTATAGTTTTTATTTATTCATTTATTTAAATGTTTATTTATTTTCTATTATTATAATGTTTTCGCATCCGACCTAGATATGGACCAAAAGGTCTCCTGTTGGCATGCTCCGCCTTTGTAAATCTTTAATACTTTATATTAGCCGTCACTAATCCTTCTAAATGGATGTGAATCATTAATGCTTAATTCATGTAATGTGTTATATCAACGCTTCCCTCTCTCTCTCTCTCTCTCTCTCTCTCTCTCTCTATATATATATATATATATATATATTATATATATCACTCTATCTTTCTCTTATTACTTCTCTCTGCTTCGCCAAAATATTACACTACATATGATTCAGATCTCCCATTATTGTTATTCATAGCTAAAAATATATTTTTAATTTTATTCTTAGTTCAGCTAGTTTTATCCCGTCTACAGCGTAGGATTTGTATATTCCCTCATTCTTAGTGAATCTAGGTTTATCCTAACTCTTGCAGCATAGCGTTCCCTTATCTAGATAAAAGCCACCGGCTGTACACCCATACAGCACAACGAAGGTGCTTCTCAAGATAAACTTAACCATTTACGAAATGATTTCACTCCTACCGAATAAAATTATGCTCTGACCCAAAAATACTTTCGTATTGAAATTACAAAACGAAACATGGAACATATGAAAGCCCAGTCATTATGAGAAATTTTCTTTTACAGAATTTCTTAAAACATAGATAAACACATACAAAATAAATAGATACACATCGGCAATTAATATGGGTACAAAACTGTCATCTCGAAGTAGGGCGGTCTCAACTCGAAGGCTCAGACTAAGATCAAGCAAACCAAGATGAAACGCGGCATGAAATGCGCTCTGCAGGCAGTTTAATCATTTAAGAAAACAATGTACCTCTCCCTCATCCTCTGCTTCAATCAGAATTGCTTCATGGCTGTCATTCCTTTCAAGGAATTGTGTTTCACGAGCACAAGTGATGTGATGGACGTCATATATATATATATATATATATATATATATATATATATATATATATATACATGTATGTGTATATGTGTAATATATATACATATCACGTAGAAACCACTGTTGGAGTAGAAAATACTGGAAACGGGGAATCTATATATTTCGATTGCAAACTGCAATCCTCTTCAGTAGATACAATTAAGGTTGTGACTTAGTTTACATCGGACAGACTGGAAGGGATTTGAATACTAGGATGATTGAACATAAACGTTCCATTAAATATGGACAAGAGAGCTCAGCTGTGTTCCAACATGTTAAGCAATTTAAACATTGTTTAGATTGGGACAAAGCTGAGCTTATTTATAAATCCAGATGTGAGTTCAGGAGAAAAATGGTAGAATCTACTATCATTGAATATCAGCCCAACATGAATATTTCAAAGGGGCAATGGTCCCCGGATATAATGTCCGGACTCTTCATCACCAACCTATTGAAAACTCATTTGCCTCCTGACCTCACATACGGAGTGAGCCGAGGGTAGAGACCTCTTCCCATGTTCCCCTTTCTTTTGTTAAGGGTGCTACTTAAGCAGCACGCTCTCTCTTAATTGTATCTACTGAAGAGGATTGCAGTTTGCAATCGAAATATATAGATTCCAGTCTTTTCTACTCCAACAGTGGTTTCTGCGTGATTGACAAATATGTGATCACATTTCTCACCTGTAATATATACATATGTGTATATGTGTAATATATACATGTGTATATGTGTAATATATACATGTGTGTATATGTGTAATATATACATATTTGTATATATGTAATATAAACATATGTATATATATATAATATATATATATGATTATATATAATATATATGTATATATATATATATATATATATATATTGAGACATTCTGACAGGTTGATGTAAGCGGAATAGGAAACACAGGAGTCTTAGTCTTGAGTTTATTCCTGACTAGTTTCGCAGGAATAAACTCAACACTAAGACTCCTGTGTTTCCTATTCCGCTTACATCATATATATATATATATTATATATATATATATATATATATATATATATATAAATATATACAAATGGGTATATGTATAATATATACATGTGGGTATATGTATAATATATACATGTGAGTATATGTATAATATATACATGTGGGTATATGTATAATATGTACATATGGGTATATATATATAGTATATATAATGTATGTGTGTATGTGAAAATATATATATATATGTATATATGTATACATATAATAAATATCTTATATTTAGCGGAAACCGCTGTGGTCTAATCTGTTTATACCTCAAGTCATTAGTGACAGTAATTAAGAAAAATACATAACCATAAAAAAAACTCATGAAAAAGTTTTCATGACATACTTTGCCAAAATATAGCTTGAAGACACTTTCAATTATGCCTTAGTAGAATTTTGATTGATTGTACACCAACTTACCTTTTGTTTCCATGATGTTAACCTTATCAGCTGTCAAATTAGTTTCACCCTCGTACTTAACCCAATAATGAATCTATAATGACTTTTTTTCTTCATGAAATTTGGATCCCAACAAGCAACACAATCGTCAACTTGTCCCTTGGTTTCAAACTGGATCGCCGATTCAAATCTAATCGCTAACGTAAATAGCATATGCCCCCTTATGAACTAGCATAATGGATGTAATCATCTCGTAATGATTCATTAATTGCTTGCAAATTAATTGCCAGATATAATGAATGCCTAATACATGGGCTGTTGAGGCGACTACACCAAAGTTAAGATGTCGTTAACACTGTTAATAGGCGATTCCTTCCCCTCGTTTATGTGGTCGAACCAGTCTCACTAATGAGGCCATCAAAGCAAGGGAGGTCAAATTTGGTTTCTTATTTTGATATTTTGACAACCTCAAACCCCCCCTCCCCCCCTTCCCCCCAAAAAAGAAAAAAAAAAACTTGAAAGCCCTGATTACATTAGCAGTCCAAACCACCGTGGTTTGAACTGTGGCGGTTCAATTACAATGTACATCAATAGAAGCGTTTACACACAACCGCGCAGGTTTTCGTTAACTATACTGTACAAGCAGCTAGTGTAAACAGGTAGTTAACATTTTGACCCATTAAACTCCGATAGCAAAATTCTTGTCTTTTGGTCAAATAAAAAAAAATATAAAACACCAAAATGTTTGATCACACACCAGAAAAATATGACGTCAATCCTCGCGCGGTCAAGCCGCATCAGATGATATTCGGATGTACGGGCCGGCGCGAGGCCTACCATATCCGGTTTTTCGTATCTACACCACAAGCGGCTGACATGAGTTGAATGGGATAAGAAGTCCAAATAAACTCTGAAAGCAATATATTTTATAACACGTATTCTATGTAGGTTAATATCATATACAATTATTAAGATATCTTAATTGCGAAAGATTTCAGTTTATCTCCAAATAATTGTCGTAAAGCCATGTAGGATATTTGTTGAGTATAACCCTTTTAAACCGTTATGCTATGGAAGTGTTCTACCATATGTTGATACATACCCATTTTATAGAAATCTTGATATTGCAAAATAAAGTTATTTCTACATATACCAAAGGGTTTTTTCCCCTTACACGGGGGGGGGGTAGCCAAAAAGAAAAAGGCATAGAAACCACTCCCACCTATTCCATTTCCTATATATTCCACTCCCCTCCACTCTCCTCCCTCCCTCTTATCTTGGCACCTCCTGGATACTCATATTTTAATTATGCTAGCACTGGTTTTGTCTTGTTAGAAATAACTTTTAGTAATAACTAAAAGTAATTTGTAAATAGACAAAACTAGTGCTAACATCATAAATACAAGAGTATCCTTTTTTCTTACAAAGATTTTCTAACGAAAAAGCTGAATCGATAACTTTGACGATCCAGTAGATAACTTGCGACCAAAAGGGTACCATGAAATTAGTCTTGTGGCAAAAAATAAGTATACCAAATAAATAAATAAGTAAAAATAAATGAATAGATAAAATTAATATAAATGGAAGAAAACAGAAAGGAATAGATAAAATAAAATAAATGAGTTAAAATAAATAGATAAATAAAGAAACAAACAATGCGTTACCTTTTTTTCATTTCCAATTTTTTTATTATTATTACGAGTATTATTATTTTTTCTGTGTTCTTTGTTATTTCCTCTTTACCTTTATTTCGTTTTTACTTTCCTCTATCTTTCTCTCTCTCCTACTATTTCTATTCTCTTTCACCCTTTCCTTCATTTACCTCCTCCCCCTTTTTCTTCCTCCTCCTTTACTACTTTGATTTTTTCTTCTTTTTTCTTTTTCTCTCTCTCCTGACATCTATTCAACTCTTCCTTACCTTTTTCGTTTTTGGTTTGACGCAGCCATTTCTTTCCACTTTTTTTTTTAATTGACTTTTCTTCTTTTCATCCCTCCTCTTCTTTCATTTCTATCTTCTGTATATTCTCCCCATCTCTCTCTCTCTCTCTCTCTCTCTATTTCTCTTTTTTTATTTTTATTATTTTTTATTGTGTGTGTGGGTATGTGTGTTCCCAGTAGTGTTTGCATGCCTTTGCTTTCTACATTTCCCTCGCTTTCTCCATAATTTTTCACATCTTTTCCTCTATATTACCCTTACTTTTTTCTTTTTCTTTTTTCTTTTTTTAATATTTTTTTTCTGATTCCTTTCTCTTCCGCCTTCTTCAAATGGCGTCTCCTAATTACTCTTTTTCATTGTTTCCTAACCTTTGTTTCACTTGTTCTCTTTTTTATCCTTGTATCTTTTCTTTCTCTATTCTTCTTGTAATATTCATTCGTGAATACTATTCCTTGTTTAAGTATTTTGCCTTGCGGAAGTAAAAAACCATGGGACGGAGAAAGATTTGGTCAAATTCACTCGACAACTTTTTCAAGTTCGCCTTCGTTCCTATAGTAAAGGTTTCGTAATGTTTCCTCTAACAGACACTGTCGGTCATATTACTTGTGTACATTTTTACTATTTTCAAGATAGTCTCTTCAGGAGTGAAGCTGTTTCCTTCTTGACTGAATCCCTTCGTATATTGAAAGACAAGAGTTTTAATTTGGAAAACAATCGAAATTTTAATCAGCTGTGTAGAACCTGTTTGGAATCGTATCCAGGAATAATAGAAAACGGGAAGAACAAATGTTGGCATCCGTGGTTACCGTCCCAAGTTAGAAAAATGAAAAAATAGAAAAGAAAAGGTCTCTATTGTTTTGTTCTCATAGTTTCCAATACCTTTGTTTCTGAACAAAAGTTTGTTTCGTAAATGCTAACTCCTGCATGGCCCGTTTTGGCTTATTTTCAGTTTCTTCCCGTTTTTCCTCTTCACTTCATCGTTTAACAATATCCTTTTGTTTTCTTTCGCCAAATTTCGAGAAAACAAACTCGATACTCTTGCAGAAGCTTTGTTTTGGCGCCACAATTCTCCTGCATGGTGGCAGAGGTTTCACCTCGTCTTGATATGAGGTCATCTCTCTCTCTCTCTCTCTCTCTCTCTCTCTCTCTCTCTCTCTCTCTCTCTCTCTCTGTATTTTTCTATATCTTTATGTCTCTTTGGACCTTTCTCTCTGTATCTCTCTCTTTGTATTTCTGTACCTCTCTTTCTTTCTCTCTCTTTCTCTCTCTTTCTCTCTTTGTATCTTTATCTCCTTTTGGATCTTTCTTTCTCTCTGTATCTCTCTCTTTGTATCTTTATATCTCTCTTTGTATCTCTTTTTGTATCTTTTTCTCTGTATCTCTCTATTTCTCTTCGTCTCTATTTCTCTCTCTCTCTCTCTCTCTCTCTCTCTCTCTCTCTCTCTCTCCCTTCTTTCTCTTTCTTCATTCTCTTTCTTCGTTCTATTTCTCTGTCAGCGACCAGAGTGGACAACGTGTAATAATTCCCCTTCCAGAGCTCTCGTTCACCTTCCTTGAGTTTTTGCTTGAGTTGGTTGAGTGCTGAAAATTATACTTTGAGTACTTATTAGGTCTTAAGGTAATCAGTGTGATAAGGATGATTAGGATGTCTTTGATGTTGGGGTTCTTTAGAGGTTTGGGGTTGAGTGTATTTGAAAGGTTTGGAGGATAGAAAGGTTTGGATTCGAATATAAGAATTCAGAAGTGGCCGGAAAAAGAGGTGGAAAAGTAAAATAGAGAAGTTTGCAGGAGTGACGTGGCAGAGGTGGCGTAGTCATGCTGTCCATGGAAATGGAGGGGAAGACATTCACATGTGGATCTCACAGGACACAAGGAGATTTAGGAATGTTAGGATTTAAGCTGTCAGAATAATAGTTGACATTGACAATTGAAGAGTAGAGTGAATGGAATGGAATATAACTAAGGATAATGTGGAATCGCAAGAACGTTGATTTAGTTATAAAAAAAAAAAAAGTGAAAATAAAAGTCGACCAGGCACGCATAACACGGATTTTGACTCGAATGGAGTTTTCTTTCAAAATACCTGTTGCACAGCGATGCAAAAAATGTTTTACTTATGCAAGAAATGCAAAAAATGAAAGTAAAAATGTATATGTGAATAAAGAATATGGATGACTCACACCTTGCAAGAAGGTATATACATGCATCCTGAAGTGTGTGTATATATGTATATATATATATATATATATATATATATATATATATATAATTAGTGTGTGTGTAGACAAGATTGATAACATCCTCAATGATACAACAAAGTTTAAAAAGATAAACAGAGACCCCACAGAATTACTAAAGAAAAAAGTAAACAGACTAATAGAAGGGAATAATTCGATAAACTTTCAGCCGATTATGGTATGGATTACTGCTACGGGATAGTCAAAACACACAAACCTGGAAATAAACTCGGACCCATAATCTCTCAGATCCCTGCACCAACGTACAAACTCGCTATGAAACTGTGCACTGTCCTGACCCTTTACCATCTACAGTCTGCTTTCTACATCCGACTTCTTAGACATTCTGAAGATAAACTATGCTAAAGGAAGTATTGCTTCTATTGACGTGGAGGGGTTATATACTAATATTCCCGTAAATCGCACAATCAATAACATCAACAGAGAGTGCCACGATAAAACCAACCCAAAACTAGACATCCCAGAACCTACACTACGCGAACTGCTTGAATGCTGCACTATGGAGGTCCCGTTCATTTGTCCCCACGGAAACAAGTACTGTCAAATTGATGTAGTAGCAATGAGATCCCCCCTTGGAGTACTAATGGCAAATTTCTTCATGGGCTGCATAGAAGAAGTATTCAGAAAAAACAGACATTTACTGTCGCTACATTGATGATATTTTCTTAAAGACCAAGAACAGTAATGAAGCTGAAATAACCTGACGCCTACTACAAGAGAACTCTGAACTTACCTTCACCATGGTAGATAGTATTGACGGAACTTTGCCCATGCTCGATATCCTAGTGACATAAACTGAATGTTCATTTAACACAGATGTGTATACTAAACCCACAAACCCTGGACACAGCCTTAATGGTTCTAGTGAATTCCCTCAAAGATATAAGGACGCTACCATCGGTGCCTGTATCCGAAGAGCACTCACCCACTGTAGCACATGGTAACAAGTACACAATGAAATCGAGAGCTCTCATATACTTATATACATCCTTTCATATATGCACATGCGTGTGTGTGTATACTTGAATGTAAAAATGTATATGATCCTGAATACCCATGTGAATATCGACTTGAATATACATGGTATCAGAGATGAAAAATATTTTCACTCGAATAAGCTGTAACATCTAAGAAGATTTTAAGTCATTGATCTAATTGTCCTTAAAACTGATAATTAATTATTAGATAATTAAACAATTAAATAGATAAATTAAATAAAACAGTGAAAGAGCCTGAAACACAACAATTGTCCCTCAAACCTGCGCCAAAAGGACACAGGAACTACATAAGATTTATCTCATGTAGGACGACGCGAAAGCGACTGGCATGTGATCAAAGCTATGATCCGGCCTTAAGTCAGAGACGCGGTGCGGGTATCCAATTTGCATTTGCGCCTTCCAGGTTGACTGAGAGTGACGCGATCATGCCTCTTGTAATTGAATCGAGGCATCAAAGAAGTAACTATGTCTGCGGCGCGGGATTGACCGCGACAGAGTCCTTGTTCCGCAGTGTCCACGTTTGCGAGTCTCTTCCTCGTTTTATCTTTTGCGGCGTATTATCATTATTATCACTTACTGTTGTTGTTTTATTATAATTGTCATTGTCGTTATTTTCATCATAATATTATCATTATCATTATTCTCATTATTATTATTATCATTTTTATTAGTGTTATAATTGCTTTATTACTATTAATATCATTGATATCATTATCATTATCATCCTTATTATTTTTATAACTTATTATTATTATTGATATTATTATCATTATTATTATTATTGTTATTATCATTATTTTATTATTAATATCACTGTTGTTATTGTTAAAACTATTGTTATCATTATTGAAGAATGTAAGATTAACTTCAACATTTTAGTGGCAAAGTAAGGTCTGTTGGTTGCTGTTGTCTCTTATGAGCCAGACAGCTCTCTCTGGCCTACAAATACAAGGCAAGTTCCGTTCAAACCTCAGAGAGTTGCCAGAAAAAATTAAATCTACATATTTACAGGGTTGTCAAATCATGGTATAAGGAGGCTGTTGCCATATTCACATATAGAATATTTGAAAGGTAGGTCGCGTCGGATGGGCGACGCGACGAGAAGTGCCGGATTGAGCGTTGATTCTATTGTATGTAAAAGAAAACGTGAGATTCTTTGACCCACACCGTTTCAATTGTTTGTCTGGAAGGCGCGAGGTCCGTTCTGCGCAGGTGTTAAGGCGTTGACTGGACAGTGACTGTTCTGGTCTCTGTTCAGGTCCGGATGCGATGGCAGTGACCTTTGGGAGGAAAATCCGGAACAATAAAAGATCTCTCTGGAGAGTTGCCCTGAAAACGTCAGAGTTCACTCTCGTAGCATATGCGTGATTGCGCGCGTGTGCACGCTAAGCATCGAAGGGAGATGACAGACACACTAAATATCGAAGGAAATGATAACAGCGAAAGGAGATGATAACATTATCATTGACCTGTCAGATTTTTTTTTTAGTAAAGTAAACTTTATAGTAAAACCTGTGTGGAATGCAGAGGTGGATGCAGGGGGCGACCGAGGATGAGATGGATGGATGGGGGTAACAGGGGGGTTGAGAAAGAGGATAATGTCTGTTGAGGAAGGACGGGAGAGGACAGAAGATAGGGGTGAGTGGAGAATGGTTGTATATGGATGATGCTGTGATGCATAGAAGGAAGTGGATGGGGGATGGGGGGTTAGGGAGTCGTTATGTGATATTTTGACGCAGCACGAAGGGATTTCCTACGTCTTCTCTTTTTGCATGAAGGGACGAAGATGTGGGGGGGGGGTCGCCGATTAGATAAAGTGGCCTTGCTGTGAACGTGCTGTGTGTTGCTTCATTGCTTCTGACTCACGGCAATGGGCGAGATGCAGGGATGACCTGTCATCCAGGAGGAGCCAAGAAAAGAGGAAGTGAGGGAGGGAAGGAGGGGTAGTGAATGAGAGTAGAGAATGGTGGGACGAAATGACTTTGGCGAACTATTATGTAAGGGGGGAAAACCCTTGGTAATTGTCTTTTTTTTTTTTTTGAGTGTGTGTGTGTGTGTGTGTGTGTGTGTGGTTAGTGATTGTAATAACTGTACTATTTTGGGAGACGCCTAACTGATCCCTAATATTAAAAAAATGTACTTAAAAACATTCTTGACTGTTTGAATTAATGTTTCTAATAATTGAAAAAAATATATATATAAACGAGAAAACAGAGAAAAATATATCTATGTAATTATGAAATGTTATTGGTGTCCGTACTAATTCACTCATTAGAGTACATATTGTTGATATAATGAATAATTACATATTTTTAGTAAATTTCTTTTATTAATAATTGTTGGTTCCTAACAATCTTTTTTCCAATTTTGACAATATTTCAGCATTGACAGAAACAGAATCTAAGAAGATGAAACAAAAAGAGAGTAGTGGCTTTCAATGTGATATTTGCTTTTAACCAAACACTCTCCTACACAGTTTGTATTCGAAATGGTTTCTTCAATCCCTTCCATAAATCCATCCATTTGTGAACATCTGAGGAGATTGAATAATTTGGATTTCAATCCTTTGTCAATCAAAAAAGAATGTAGCTCTTTCACATAGATCTCTGTTCAAGGTTACCACCTCGACACCAAACAACAGTGCATGAACATATGTTTAGTCCTTTCGTATGCAGAGACAAATCATGATAGTCAAGATATATCTCTCCTGAAATTGTCTAGTCAAATATTAAAAGAATCCTCTTGAAAACTGTTCCCAAAGATTACTGTTATTAGTGTAATTGGTAGGAAATGAAAATATGTGAACGTAAAAGAACTTTGTCGATGTATATATGTGTGTGTGTGTGTGTGTGTGTGTGTGTGTGTGTGTGTAGAAAATAATTTCTTATGAAAAAGAGTACAATCTCCATCAATATGTGCTAAATCTACAATCACATAATATTTTCGACAGAAAGATCAACAAAGCCATTTACTTCTAAAACTTTTTGAATAAAAATGGATGAAAAATGACATCCGATTTATTGTAAATCTCTTTCACAGATGATATTAGGTTCTTTCGTATCAGCTGTGCTCCGAAATTTCAAACAAAATACTTGGGTCAGTTTTTGAAAAAACTCCACAAAGTTTTTGTTTCTTTCTCCCTCCTCCTCATGCACCCCTTCTTGTTGTTTTTGTTCTTCTTTTTATTTTTCTTCCTCTTCTTTTTCTACTACTTGTACTTCAACTATTTTTGTTCTACTTCTACTACTACTTATTCTTCGTCAACTTCTTTTTCTTCTTCTTTTTATATTTCTTTTAGCTCTCCCTCTTCTTCCTCTTCTTCTTCTTCTTTATCATCTATTTATTCTTCTTCTACTCCTACTTCTACTACTTCTACTTCTTCCACTTCTCCTTTTTCTTCTTGTCTTTCTTTCTCTTCGTCCTCCTCTTCCTGTTCTTGAAAATATTCTCCACGTTTGTATTGTCTTCTTTTTCTTTCTTTTCCCCTTTATTGTTTCATTTTGTTTTCTGTCATACCTTTTGTATTTTCTCCTTTCTCTCCAGTACACTTTTATATCACACTTCTTTGTTCTTTCTCTCGATCTTCCATTTTCATCCCACCAACACCAATTTTTATTTCTATATATTTATATATATTATCCTCCTTCTATTTTATGACCTCATCTATTATTCTCCTAGTTTCCCAATTCTTTCTCTCTGTTATGCTACATTTCTCTCTCCCTTCTTCCCTCTTCCTATCTTTCTCTTCAGTCTTCCCCATTTCCTCATTTTCTGCCCTCGCCCAAACGTCGTTATTCGTGATTAAGGAAAGCCTCATTTTGAATCTAAATGTATTTTGTTTGGTGTCTGTTCCTCATTCTGCTTTTCTCCCTCCATCTCCTCACCAACTCGTCTAATATTCCTTTACTTTACTTCTCTCTCTTCTCTTCTCACTCCTTCTTCTATTCCCCTTCCTCCTCCTCTAAGAGGTCTAACGGTTCGTCGAACGCGGTTCGACAGACACGTGTTTAAAGTGATGTGTGAACGGGGTATTTGGTTGTCGAACACGTTGGGTAAACCCCAAATACCCCGTTCACACGTTCACACATCACTTTAAACACGTGTCTGTCGAACCGCGTTCGACGAACCGTTCGACCGTATAAACACCCTCTTACTCTTCTCACTCTTTCTTCAATTCCCTTTCCTCCTTCTCTTACTCCTCCATCTCCAACTCTTATATCTCCTCCTTATCCATCTCCTCCTATCCTCATTCATACATTTTTGTAACTTTTGCTTCGTACAGATCTCTTTCTGTTTCACCCTATCCTCCTCTTCCTCCTCCTTCCTCCTCTTCCTCCTCCTCCTTCCTCCTCCTCCTCCTCCTTCCTCTCTCCGAATCATATCCTTTTGTGTTTCTCCTCCTCCTTCCTCCCTCTGAATGATATCCTTTTACGTTCCTCTTTTTCCTCCACCTCCTCCCTTCCTCCCTCCTCCTCCTCCCTTCCTCCCTCCTCCTCCCTTCCTCCCTCCTCCTCCCTTCCTCCCTCCTCCTCCTTCCTCCAAATCTTGCCTTTTTTCACTTCTTCCCCAGATCCTTTCCTCTTCTTCTAACAACTTCGCTCAAGAAAACAAGAAAGATTTGGTTGAACAATAGCCAGAACGATACGAAAGCTCGACTACTAACAAGATTAAAAGGATTTTTGCTCTTGTTCCGAAAGTGGCTAATTAATGTGTGTCCTCTTTGCTGTTGTGGAGTATCTCACAAGTGAATATAATCATCTGAGTTTAGAAAGAATAAAACAGCAAAAGGGGGAGTGGAGGGCAGACGACCATTAGGGAGACCCAGGTACAAATGGATGGATGGCGTCAGGAAGGACACGGAGAGGGTGGCACCAAGAGAGGACTGGAAAGAATTGACAGAAGATCGAACCATCTGGAGAGGCATAGTGAAAGCGGTCATTCCCCATTATGTGTGACTTACAAACACACATGCATGTACAAGAGTTTACGGACACACGCACACACACACACACACACACACACACACACACACACACACACACACACACACTACAATAGTTCACACCCACAAACTCGCGTGTATATATATATATACTGTATATATAATATATATGTATATATGTATATGTATATATATATATATATATATATATAATAGTTACTTGAACATACGTTTGTAGAGTAAAGAGAGCAGTTAGTTTATCACTTCCAAATACAAATTGGTTTTATCAAGTTCTGATCGAAAATTTATTCTGCTCAAGAATATTGTTTCTATCTAAATAACAGTTTCTGTGAGTTACTAGAACCTAGAAATCCCTTTTAAAACAAATGAAGTTTCCTTCAGCCGAGAAAAACAGCCTAAAAATAATAATTAGTAACACATGGTCGGTGGGTTACTGTTTTGCTGTATTGCCTTTAACAAGAAGAGTGTGTGGATTTAGGGATGACCTTTCGTCCACAGTGTACTCTGATCAGAGGGGAGTTAATTGAATTCTAATATGAATATATTGAGTGTGTTTCACGCGACCTTAGTCCTAATAAGGAGAAATTGTCCTTGGAATATATTTGTGTATATATGTACTCGTATGTATTCATTTATGTACGTATATATGTACGTATGTATATATGTATGTAGGTATGTATGTATTTATGTATGTATATATATGTCTATATGTATTTGTACATGTATATATGTATTTGTACATGTATGTATATATGTATTTGTACATGTATGTATATACGTATGTATGTACATATGTGTATATATGTAAACATGTATACCTTGTATACTAACGCCAGAACTTTAACTGATGTTGCGTTGCCAGGCCTGGTTCGCACAGGTAATGTCCTTCTTGCCCTGAAAATGCGGTTGGGCTAAACGTGGCGAGCTCGCTGTGGTTGGGACTCGCTTCCCACCTTCTCAACAGAGGCCTGTCAGCTGCCGGTGCCTCGTTTACAATTCTCCGCCACTCCGTTCTATACATGAATATTTGATTCGATTGGAATCCCTATTGAGGTAATTTGTTTGTAATGTAGATATACAATTCAACTCGTCCAATGTGTGAAGATGCACATTAAGTATTGCCCATAGAGTAACTATAATGTAAAATTGAGTTTTATATCGATATATCTCCCACTGTCTCTCCCACGCAGCATATATTTCTGTCTACCTTCCCCTCCCCCGCCATAGCCCCCCCCCCTCTCTCTCTCTCTCTCTCTCTCTCTCTTTCTCTCTCTCTCTCTCTCTCTCTCTCTCTCTCTCTCTCTCTCTCTCCCTCTCCCTTATCTCCTACTTTGTATTGACATAAAAACATTGAACTTGTCATGGATTTTTTAGTCTGTGGTAAGAAAAAATTTCTGAATATCAAAATCAGATATGTATTTGTTTCATCGCTTAGTTCACTTCCAAATCTTCATTTTGAACACGATGAACAGTGAAACTGGGTAAATTTAATATATTATACCCGTAACAATACATCTTAATTTACATTACAGTTACTGTATGGGTAATATCTAATGTGTATCTTCACACATCGACTAAGTTGGATTGTGATTCTACATTACAAATGAATGACCTCAATAGCGAGTCTAACACACGCGAATGTCAATCACCTCGTTTAGGCCAGCCGCCTTTCAGGGCAAGAAGAAATTAACATGTCGAGTTCTGTCTGGCAAAGCGACACCCGTTATAAGTTCTGCCGACGGTACGTATGTATGCATGCATGTATATTTATTATAATTTATTTTGTTGCATTTTACATTATTCATTTTTATTGATTATTTTCCGTTTTCTTTTCAAATTAGGTCGATTGTAGAATTCTACCCCTCCCCACTTTGATAAACTGTAGAATCTCCATCACAAGTTCACTCAATTGTAGAATTTTCTACACACACACACACACATACACACACACACACACACACACACACACACTCGGTGGCGCGGCTGGTAGAGTCTCCGACTGTCACTACTGCGGTCCGGGTTCGAATCCTGCCCAGGGCTGAAAAAATTCAGTATCGCTGGGCTTCGAGTCGTTACTCCAACTCTCGTGGGCGGGGAGTTGGGTGTGTGTGTGCGTGTAAGGTCACAGCATTACCCATAGATCAGTCATACGACCTCAGAGCTCTCTTCCGGGAGGGAAATGGCTGTCGATCACGAGTCCACCCCGTGATCCAAAGACCAGGGTGAATACACACACACACACACACACACACACACACACACACACACACACACACACACACACACACACACACACACACACACACACACACACACACACACACACACACACACTGATCATCTGTAGGCTCCCTACCATTACATAAGCTAGGTTAGGTTTGTTTGGATTAGGTCAGGTTAGCCTAGGTCAGGTCAGCCTAGGTCAGATCAGGTTACGTATCATGAGTCATAATCAACTGTGGAATATTAGGTTGGGTCAGGTTAAGTTGACTTAGCTAAGTTTAGGTTAGGATAGGATATGAATTATGAGCCATAATTAACTGTAGAATGTTCATTCCAGCAACACTCAATTGTACAATCTCTACCTGAAGTACAAGCGCGTGCTTTTGCGCGAGGTTGGAGGGATTCATCATGTGATCCTTTTTTTTTTTTTTTTTTTTTTTTTTTTTTTTTTTTTTTTTTTTTTTTTTTTTTTTTTTTTTTTTTTTTTTTTTTTTTTTTTTTACACCCGTTTTATTTAATCTCATTTTAATTATTTTTCTTTTAAATTATTTTATTTTATTTTCATTTTGCATTAATTTTCTTTTATTTTTATTTATTTATTATTATTATTATTATTATTATTATTATTATTATTATTATTAATTTCTCTCTCTCTCTCTCTCTCTCTCTCTCTCTCTCTCTCTCTTTCTCTCTCTCTCTCTCTTTCTCTTAAAGAAGTAACGACGTAGTAGTGGCTGGGACTAGGAGAGCCGACATTCACACCATCATATTCAGAATTAAGTTAAACATTTCATTCTATCTTCGTACAAAAAATAAATGTGAACACAGCTCTCCTATTGCAAATGCCGAAAGTTACACAGTCATCTTGTACTGTGTACGCATTCAAGCTTTGAATTGTATATCTACGACAAGAACAACATTGTCGAACAAGTCTTTAACAATTCGTTCTATTTGGATCTTACCACGCGAGTGCATTCAACCAAGCGTCAGCTTATGTGCAAGTGTCATCTGACATTGCCCACCTGATGCGCGATACTCGTCAGCTTGATGTTTTTTGTCCCGTGTCTGTCAGCCAACTAGTCAACATTTATTGAACATATGTTTGCTCGTTGATGTAAACGAAAACAAACAATGGAATCTGTTTACCAACGAGGGTTGAATATGCTCCATTGCCTATGTCTATTTGTGTGTGTTTCAATCTGACCTGTCTTCTCTCTGTCCATTGGTTACCGAGACAGTAACGGCGATATCCCTGTCCATCTAGATTTGGCTTGTTAGAATCAATTAAATTTCCATTTTGACTCAAAATAGATTACATGTCACCTATTCTATTGCCTCGGTACCATTTTTTTTTATATAGAATAATTTATGTTTTCATAGAATCAATGTATTGTAGCCAATATGAATAGTTGTTTTATTATTTGTTGTATATTTTCGTTGAATCATAAAGTATTCATATTTAGACAAGCATCCAGAAGAAAGCAATGTCTGTTGTCCTTTTCAGTAATCCTTTAAGATTTCAGTGTATTTTGTTCAGTCAATTTCAGGAAATGTGGACCAAGTCGCTATTCATTTTGTTTATTTTTCCTATTGAAAATTCATCTCCACTCAAAAAAAGAATACTGAACACTTATCGCTGTTCTGTAAATGTATATATATATATATATATATATATATATATATATATATATATATATATATATATATATAATATGAATGTATGTACAACATTGAATGGGCTCCAGTGCACAGCGGAGGCTCGAGTCCTTGACTGTACCACATTTCAATTTCTGCATGTATGCCTCCTCGAGCTTCTCGATGTTGATGGCTTAGAATTATAGTGAATATATATATATATATATATGTATATATACATATATAATGACATTCAAACATTTTCCTCTGTATTGACATTTTCAAAGACTATACCTAACAAATTATGTAAAAACAACAAAGGAGAAAAGGGAAGGAAATTAGTGAGGTCACAAACTGACCTCACTTAACCTGAGTCTGAGTAATGACTTCCTGTCGGTCTGTCACAGGATATCTTCCTCTTGCTGAATCATTCACAATATTAATAATGATTGAGTGATATGAATTATACAATATCATACTAACATTCATACATTGATCAGAGAATTTCATTAATAATGTAAAAGGATTCAGTAATGTTTTTCTTTTCTGTAATTGAGTGGGACAGCACGACATTGTACCTTGCACA
>NC_134808.1:42423392-42440892 GCF_046742065.1 Oratosquilla oratoria
TCCTGTGCCAGTCCGGTTTCTCTCCTGTTCCAGTCCGGTTTCTTTCCTGTGCCAGTCCGGTTTCTCTCCTGTGCCAGTCCGGTTTCTCTCCTATGCCAGTCCGGTTTCTCTCCTGTGCCAGTCCGGTTTCTCTCCTATGCCAGTCTGTTTTCTCTCCTGTGCGAGTCCGGTTTCTCTCCTGTGCCAGTCCGGTTTCTCCTCTGTGCGAGTCCGGTTTCTCTCCTGTGCGAATCCGGTTTCCCTCCTGTGCCAGTCCGGTTTCTCTCCTGTGCGAGTCCGGTTTCTCTCCTGTGCCAGTCCGGTTTCTCCTCTGTGCGAGTCCGGTTTCTCTCCTGTGCGAGTCCGGTTTCTCTCCTGTGCCAGTCCGGTTTCTCTACTGTGCCAGTCTGGTTTCTCTCCTGTGCGAGTCCGGTTTCTCTTCTGTGCGAGTCCGGTTTCGCTCCTGTGCGAATCTGGTTTCCCTCCTGTGCCAATCCGGTTTCTCTCCTGTGCGAGTCTGGTTTCTCTCCTGTGCCAGTCCGGTTTCTCTCCTGTGCCAGTCCGGTTTCTCTCCTGTGCGAGTCCGGTTTCTCTCCTGTGCCAGTCCGGTTTCTCTCCTGTGCGAGTCCGGTTTCTCTCCTGTGCGAGTCCGGTTTCTCTCCTGTGCCAGTCCGGTTTCTCTCCTGTGCCAGTCCGGTTTCTCTCCTGTGCCAGTCCGGTTTCTCTCCTGTGCCAGTCCGGTTTCTCTCCTGTGCCAGTCCGGTTTCTCTCCTGTGCCAGTCCGGTTTCTCTCCTGTGCCAGTCCGGTTTCTCTCCTGTGCGAATCCGGTTTCCCTCCTGTGCCAGTCCGGTTTCTCTCCTGTGCGAGTCTGGTTTCTCTCCTGTGCCAGTCCGGTTTCTCCTCTGTGCGAGTCCGGTTTCTCTCCTGTGCCAGTCCGGTTTCTCTACTGTGCCAGTCTGGTTTCTCTCCTGTGCGAGTCCGGTTTCTCTTCTGTGCCAGTCAGGTTTCTCTCCTGTGCCAGTCTGGTTTCTCTCCTGTGCGAGTCCGGTTTCTCTTCTGTGCGAGTCCGGTTTCGCTCCTGTGCGAATCTGGTTTCCCTCCTGTGCCAATCCGGTTTCTCTCCTGTGCGAGTCTGGTTTCTCTCCTGTGCCAGTCTGTATATCGTGGAAGAGTAAATCACCAGTCACATCAAGCTTACGACCTGTTTCCGACCACCTTCGACCTAAAATCAAACAATCGGTTGGCGACACAAAACCTATGCAAGAAATTAAAATGGAAAAAGTTAATGTGGTTGATAGGATGAAAATCTATGTACTGGGGAACATTCAGTGTGTGTTGTAATATATCTATTTATCGATCTATCTCTTTATCTATCTTATTATCGACTACCAGCGGAAACATGTCGTAAGTTAGGTGTAATTGGGCCCTAAGCATGGATGTTTGTCTCATGCACATTCATGAACAAGTCTCGAACAAAGGACAATCACTAGCTGAATGGAACAAATGTCTTTCTACCAACGAATAGGGAAGGAAGTATGACATCACCACCAATGCTTCAATTTCATAAACGTTTTATTTGTATTAAATTTTTAAACTTTATAAAGTTTGCACTTCTTAGGCGAAGAAATATCGTATTGTTTGATCTTGAAGTGTTCATAAAACTATCATGCTGTTTCGAGGAAAATATTAAGATTTTTTTCGCGCTTTGCAGGCATAACCATGCACACACATGCATGTTCGTGTGTGTGTGCGTGCATGTGCTATTAATATCCTCGTTTCTTTGTCCAACAACTCCTCTTAAAGATAATTTACAGTTTACCACTTCATAAGTAATGAAGAACATTTTGTGCCTGAAAAATAACTGACTTGTTCATGCCATGAACTGAGATTCCACTCCTCTTTGTGTTTAATACTCACATAAAATTCATAATCCATCATGTCGTCCAACTTTTCGCATCACAAAACAATTCCTCCACAGATATCTTTCTCTTCCTCTTTCTCGAGTCTCGTTCTATCTCGTTTGATTTTATGTATTACCAACTTTTATTTTTTTCATTTGTTATCCATTTGTGTTTGGGTTTATACCCTTTCAATAAACGTTCTGTGTAACATCTCATGTACTTTCCCTTGCTCATATTATCATTTAACTTTATTATCACTTCTTTTTCTATTTCTATTTCTTTCATTCTTGGTAATTCCTTCCTGAGCGTTTGTTCGGGTATAGATATGTTCTCTTTGACACTAATTCAAATTCTATTAGATCAATGTCTTATACACCGTACTTTTTATCTGCCTTACGGAGATGACCCTTACGGACCAGAGTCTCGCATGGCACTGTTTTATGATTGAGGCAGATATCTACCTATAAAAGAATGTTGACAAGTTTTATCTTCTATCATACCTCCCTTTTGCTGCATTCCTGAAACCTTTCGTGTACCACTTCTGTAACTTTACCCCTTTGGTGAGATATTGTCCCCAAGTATGAAAGCCTTGGTTATTATGAAAATATATAATAATAAAAATCACTGGGATGGTTCTGTATCAATTTGGCCTTGATATATAGAGCGAGGAACAGTGGTCCACTTAACTTCAGGGCTAATTAGGTTGGGTCATTCTTAACGAGGTTAGGTCGTGGCCGCTGGGAGATGATCTAAAGCTTTCCCTCAATCAACAAAGCAGGCATATACATTCACAGCATCTTTAGTATTTAGGTTTTCGTAATGAGCACGTTGGTGTAGAAGATGGTTCTGTGCTTAATTGCAACGAGTGATTGTGAGTGTATTCATTTTAAAAAACACGATGTATTCATTTTAATAAACACGTTGAGAGACTATATTAAGCTTGAACATAATCAACAGAGTAAGTACATTCAAAGCGTTTTTTATAATAAACACGTTAATCATAGGTAATACTACTTCGCTTGTTTGTAATGCATGATTGGGCCAAACGAGGTCAACATGATACACCGTAAATTAATTTGTGACCTAATAACACAGAAACCCACATCAAGAATTTCAGGTCCTAGGATTTAATTGGGTGAACATCCAAGAAATTTTCTATTCTTCTCCCAATAGGTTGTTTAGTTATGCTTATAATTTTATTATTATTATTATTTTTTAATCCAACTATATAATGTCATTGATAACCAGTACGGTCCGTTGCAGATTTATGCACACGCACATATGTATGTGTATATATTTTATATATGTATATATATATATATATATATATATATATATATATATGCTAATAAGAACATGGGTACGTGTATTCTCTTATGTAAAGTAGACCACTTGGAGAAAAGAAACAAGCGAAGCAGAGCGCTTTCGTATATTACATCCAGTGCAAAAAGATATAATATACGAAAGCGCTCTGCTTTATTGGTTTCTTTTTTCCAAGTGGTCTACTTTGCATATATATATATATGTATATATATATATATATATATATATATATATATATATATATATATATGTGTGTGTGTGTGTGTGTGTGTGTATTTACCTAGTTGTGTTTTGCGGGAAGGAGAGCTATGCTCGTGGTGTGTGTGTGTGTGTGTGTATTCACTTTGGTCTTTGGATCACGTGTTGGACTCGTGATCGACAGCTATTTCCCTCCCGGAAGAGAGCTCAGAGCTCGTAGGTCCGATCTATGGGTAATGCTATGACCTTACACACACACACACACACACACACACACACACACACACACACACACACACAACTCCCCGGCCACGAGAGTCAGAGTAACGACCCGAAGCGCAGCGGTACCGAAATAATTTCGGTCCTGGGCAGGATTCGAACCACGTACTACAGGCACCACCATGCTAGCAGTTCAGCGCTCTACCAACTGCGCCACCGAGTGTGTGTGTGTGTGTGTGAGAGAGAGAGAGAGAGAGAGAGAGAGAAAGAGAGAACTTGATTATGTCCCGGCAGTGAAAACAAATGACCTTGATCTCCGGCTTCAGAAATGTAAACAACAATTTTGCTAGACGCCATCGATGATTGATCAAAGAGAACCATTTCAATCGTTGATTGAGTCCTTGTCTGAGCCCGTTCAGTTCCTCTCTCTAACAACGACAGCTAACACGACAGAAGAACCGATTTCTTATGAACTCAGGAAAAAAAAACATTGCATGAGGCACAAGCAGACTTCGTATTCATCTTTGGACTTTGGAAATAACCCGACTTATTAAGTAATCATTGTATGTAGGGGATGGAAAGGGTGGGAGTGGTTTTTATGCCTTTTTATGCCTAAATATCCTACCTCCCGTGTAAGTGGGAAGAAAGCCTTTGGTATGTGTTTGTATGTATTCAATAATAATATACACACATACACATACCAAAGGGTTTTTCCCCCCTTATACGGGGGGTAGCCAAAAAGAAAAAGGCATAGAAATCACTCCTACCCATTTCATTTCCCAAATATTCCACTCTCCTCCACCCTCCTCCCTCCCTCCTATCTTGGCACCTGGATGACGGGTCATCCTAAAAAAAAAAAAAAAAAAAAAAAAAAAAAAATAAAAAAAAAAATAATGATAATAATAATAATGATAATAATAATTAATGATAGTAATTAATGATAAAAATAACCAATAATAATAATAATAATAATAACTAATAATAATAATAAAAATAATTATATAAATAATAATGATAATAATAACAACCACTATTTACATATCTTTATCATACTTGCACTTCCATTCATCTCTCAGTCGTTCCCAGATTATTCAATTTTCTGTCTACATCAATCTCTATCCTTCCTTCTTTTTTTCCTTTTTTCTTCCCTCAATTTGTGGCTCTCAACACATTTCTTCACTCTCTTCATCTTTCTCTTATCTCTTACTTATTCTTTTCTTCATCTTTCTTTTATCTATTACTTATTCTTTTCTTCATCTTTCTTTTATCTATTACTTATTCTTTTCTTCCCCTTCCTCTTAACATCTCAATTTTCTTTGACTTAATCTGCGCCGTACAAGATAGAGTGCTTACAATTCATAAGGTCAGTATTTATGGAAAGCTAATAATATCCCTACGGATCAGAGGCACCCAGCAATATCTTATGCTTGGGGATTAACATTTTCTCGCAAAATAATGCTGTTCATTTTCATTGTTATTCTTCTGTCTTGTGATTCTTCTTAAGTCTCTACTTTACATCTTCCCTGAGTGCACCAGTTTTGTGTTGTATTGTCCAAAACAATAGGAAAGCTGGTTATTTCCAACAAAATTTAACACGTATAAACACACACACACACACACACACACACACACACACACACACACTACATTATATATATATGTATATATATATATGTATGTATATTGTATATATATGTATATATGTATATATGTATATATATATGTATATATATGTATGTATATATGTATATATAATATATGTGTGTGTATATGTATATATATGTATATATATATATATATACATGTATGTATATATATATATATATATATATATATATATTTATACATATATATTTTACAACTTTCCAATTTCTAGGCTCCTTTTTCCTGTGTTCCTGTTGTTTTGTAAAGCTGCCCACCCGAAATCCAACCCACTTACCTTTCTTCCTTACCTTCTTCTCCATCAGGAGAAAGCTGTCTAGAATCTTCTCCCGAGTAGTATGTTCCAATTCACGCCTGGAGGGTGCCACGGTATTGAACAAAATCGTGTTCCTTTGGGATACAATAAACGAAGACATGTTACCCTGTACTGAACGAATTAACCGAAATTTTTAATCAATGGCTTCACTATACCAAGGAAACTGTGGCCGAATATGAACGAAATAGCGTGACTGTAGGAGAAATAAGTGTGTAAAAGTCACGCGGTGTGGTAGAGGTCCATTGGTAAAGGTTGGAGGTGATTTCCCATAGGGCGGATGTCGGGTCCGTGCCTTCGAAGTCGTCACCCAAGTGTTGGCGTCGACTTTCGACTTAGGCTTCCATGAGGTGGCTGGAAGCAAACATGCTGCAGAGTCCTCTTCTCCCTTTCTTTCACACCTTCCTTCTTCCTCCTCCACCTCCTCCCTTCACCCTCCTCCCTTCTTCTCTCTACCTCCTCCCTTCTCCTCTCTTCCTCCTCCCTTCTCCCTTCTCTCTACATCCTTCCTCCTCCCTGTCATTCTTTCTATCTTTCCAATTTTGAGTTTCGATTATTCTCCCTCCCCCCCCTCCCTCCCCCTCTCTCTCTCTCTCTCTCTCTCTCTCTCTCTCTCTCTCTCGCTCTCTCTGCCCTCTTTTCATCTCCCCCGTCTCTTTTTTCCTTCCCCTCTCCTCTTCTTTCGTCTACTTTTAATTTCTCATTTCCTCTCTCTTCTCTCTACTATCTCTTCTTACTTCACTCTTCCCTCCACTCTCCTCTTTCCTCTCTCATTTTTCCTTCTTCCTCACTCCTTTCTCTTCCTCATTCCTTCGTCTCTCTTCCCTCTTCTCTTCTCTCCTCTCTTTCTTTGTCCTCTCCCCTCTGTCCTCTCTCCCCTCTCTCCTCTCTCCTCTCTCCCCTCTTCCATCCACTTTGTTCCGTTTCTCCTCTCTCTTTTCCCCTCTCTCTTTTTTCCTTTATTTTTCTCTCCTGTGTCCTTTTTTTCTATTGTTTCATGTCTACCCCATCATTTTCTCTCTCCTCTCTACTCTATTCTCTTTTTCTCTTTCCTCCATGCTCTTTCTTCTCTCCTATCTACTGTCATCTCTTCCCTTTCCTCCCTCCTCTCTTCCCTTTCCTCTCTTCTCTCTTCCCTTTCCTCTCTTCTCTCTCCTCTTTTCTCTCTCCTCTCTCCTCTGTCTTTTCTCCTCTCCCCTCTTTCCTCTCCTCTCTGCTCTCTGCCTTCCTCTCTACTTTCTCCTCTCTCCTCTGTTTTCTCTCCTCTCTTCCCTTTCCTTCCTCTTCTCTCCTCTTTTCCCTCTCCTCTCTTCCCTTTCCTCTCTCTTCTCTCCTCTTTTCTCAATCCACTCTCCTCTCTCCTCTGTCTTCTCACCTCTCTCCTCTCCCTTCTCCTCTCCTCTCCTTTGACTCCCCCATCCCGTATGCAGCCCGTTGATCCAACGTTTACGGATTCAGAGGCAAACACTTCCCTTCATTGGACTCGGGACCAAACAGTTCATTTATGCGGACCATTTGCACGTTATCAACGCGTCCCCGGACATTTCATCCGGGGGCGGAAGACTCCCTAATCCCACCACTTGCTAAGGGGAGCACGTGCTACTAGGACATAATCCCACTCAAAAAAAAAGAAAAAAAAAAAAGTGGTCAGGATATGGAATTTTGGAAGAAGAAAAAAAAGTTTCTAGGTCTGGAAAACACTCTACCTGGAAATGGGTCTCGTGGTAAACATGTCTATCGTGAAATTTTGGTGAAATGACGCATGAAGAACTCGAAATTTTGAAGTCCTGACGAGTGGAAAGTTCAGATTTTCAGACCTTTACTCCTTATTTTTCCTTTTTTTTCAGAATTGTACTTCGTATGGTGTGCAGAGTAGTATTATCCATAGGTTGAAAAAAATACAGTAAAATAATGTGTGTTTGTGAATAATTTCTAATCGAGCTTTCATCGGAAAAAATATACATGGTCCATGATATTCCGGTTATCAACCAGAGTATCACATTGAAATATATAGATTAAAAAAAAAAAATTAATTAATTAATAAATAAGTACATAGTAATAATTGATAATAGTATATTAATAATAAAGTAAATAAATAATAAAAAAAATAACGAAAATAGATACAAATAAATGAATAAAATATTTACTGATATGTTTATGGATCACTCAAGAACTCTATCTCTTATGTGGTTATTTGTTATTTTCGAAACTAAGACAAGACACCACATCCACCCACAACCCTAGAGTCTTCGGCATTATTTACCAAATTCTGAACGATATAAGAACATAAGAATAAAGGAGACTGCAAGAGACCATAAGGCCTACACTAGGCAGCTCCGTATCCATCACCACCTGTCATCCCCATCCATAAAGTTGTCTAATTGTTTTTTAAAACAACTGATAGTTTCAGCGCTTACTACATGGTTACTAAGTTTATTCCATTCATCGACCACCCTATTAGTGAACCAATTGTTGCCTATTTCCTTCTTAAATCTAAATTTGTCTATATATTTTATGTTTATATAAAAAAAAATATAATGTAAACGTTTACGCAAGACATCCTATGCCTCACCACTATCTTATCTGATTTTCTCAATCTATTAATCTATTATCTATCTATAAATCTATCTATCCATTCATCTGCCAATCTTTATATAATTATATATAATTTTTGTCTATCGATCTATCTATCTATATCTATATATATGTACCTTGAAAAAGACAAGAGTGTCGAAACGTCGGTAATAAAACTCAAAGCTCTTCTCGTGTTTCCGTTTCCTCACTGCCCTCAAATTTGTCACGATGAATAATTATCACTATCTATCTATCTGTATACCAATGAATACAGCTAGACAAGACGTGCACACACACACACCACCCATCACACACGACTCGGTGGCGCGGTTGATAGAGTACTGGATTGCCAGTACGGAGGTGCGGCAGTACCTGGTTCGAATCCTGCCCAGGGCCGAAATTATTTCGGTATCGCTGCGCTTCGGGTCGTTACTCCGACTCTCGTGGGCGGGGAGTTGTGTGTGTGTGTGTAAGGTCATAGCATTACCCATAGATCGGTCATACGAGCTCTGAGCTCTCTTCCGGGAGGGAAATAGCTGTCGATCACGAGTCCAACACGCGATCCAAAGACCAAGGTGAATACACCCATTCAAAACAAATTTGTTTTCATTTTTATCTGAACTCCTAGTGGAATAAGAGCCACCTCTTCCTTCTTGTACAGTACGCTTACCAGAGTCGGAAGCAATTTAGCAAAACGTAGGAAGTAGTCTGATAAACTTGGAGCCTACCCTAATCTCCACCCAGACATGAAGTCCCAAACTCTAAACGAAAATTAACTTTCGTGCGTTCATTGCCTTCCTCCAGACGAGAAGCCGAATGCAACTGAGAGTTATATGGTTGCATAATGACTTGAAGGTTGCAAAGGCTCAACAGACATTGTTTTCGGGGTAAAGTCATGAAAACCAACATG
The DNA here is from genome assembly GCF_046742065.1 of Oratosquilla oratoria. Lineage (NCBI taxonomy): Eukaryota > Metazoa > Arthropoda > Malacostraca > Stomatopoda > Squillidae > Oratosquilla > Oratosquilla oratoria. The sequence continues at coordinate 42,432,473 of NC_134808.1, forward strand.
GCGGAACCACCGAAAGACCGGAAGGGCTACAAAGCTGCAAGAAAGGGCGATCGACTTTCGTACCCAATTTGAGAAACTTTCGAATTTGAAGTAAAGCGTATGGAAACCAGTGTGTAATTGATAAGCTTCTGGTTTCTCTTGTGGGACAATATACCCAAACAAAGGCCTGTGAATAGACGCAATTATGAAGGACAAAGATATAAACGTTTGCTAAATAAGTTGCCAACCAAAACGGTCTGTTTGATTAACGTATTAAGGAAAGAGGGAACTTGAGGACAAGTGTTCATTCGCAAATAGGAATTTGTGTTACCTCAGGGACTATGACCATTAAGACTTGTATTATTCTGTGGGATTTCTTCTTCTTTTCTTATTTTTCTTTTCTTCTTTTTTTCTTTTCTTCTTCTTCTTCTCTTCCTCTTCTGCTTCTTCTTCTTTTCGTCTTCTTTTCTTTTTCTTCTTTTCTTCTTTTCTCCTTTTCCTCTTCCATCATTCACTTCACTCTGACAGTGGTAATGAAGGGAAGTGATACATATATACATACTGTACATGCACACACACATGCATGCATACATTCATATATATATATATATATATATAAATATATAAATATATATATATATATATATATATATATATAATATAATATATATAATATATATGTATATGTATATATAATGTGAGTGTGGTGTGTGTACGTGCGTGTACGTGTGTTCCTTTGAATATCTTACTGACAATTATTTTTATATGTTAATACTATCACTGCATTGTCGTGTGCCGACTGTACAAATCCTTTCATAATATGACAAACGATCACATTGATGTCCTTCAATTTGTGGCATTGTTTTACATGTGTACGGTATATTCCAAACAAGAGAAAACATTGCAAAAATATTAAAAGACTACATGTTCCCACGATTTTTTGTAAATACTATTCTACTACCTTGCTAATAGAATTCAGGCATATAAGCTTTAACAAAGAAATCAAGGATAACAAAATGACTATAAAGTGTTCAAAGCCACCATGAAACCTCACTCACCCAAATATATATATATATATATATATATATATATATATATATATATATATATATATATATATATTAAAAAAGAATAAGATCAAATAAAACAGGGATTCCCTTTAGAACTGAAATTATTCTAGACACCCCTCCCTCCTATGAAAGAAATTTCGGGTTACCAGCTCTTAACCCCCCCCCCCCCAAAAAAAAAATCTCGGATATCAACTTTATCAAAAATTCATCCAACATCCATCCATCCATCATCCATTTGTTATCCCTTAAAAGGACTTACCCCAGTAAAACGGACTAAACTGTATTCAGGAATATCAACTTAAAAAAAAAAAAAAAAAAAAAAAATTAATAAAAAGAATAATAGCCCATTAGAGATTGATAGGCGTTTTGAACCACATCAATGAGTGGAAAGCGGAAGCGGAGACCCTCCCCACATTAATTATGATTAACGAGGTTGCATCCACACATAGAAATCCATGGATTTTGTTATTACCAAACAAATAGATCGTCGGATATTTTCCATTTTACGGCATGCAGTTGATTTCAGGAACTTGAGAGAGGTGAGAAATAAATATTAATCTGAAGCCTAACCTGACCTAACTTAACCTGACCTAACCTGACCTAACCTAACCTGACCTAACCTAACCTAACCTAACCTGACCTAACCTAACATAACCTGACCTAACATAACCTGACCTAACATAACCTGACCTAACCTAACCTGACTTAACCTAACCTGACCTAACCTAACCTGACCTAACATAACCTGACCTAACATAACCTGACCTAACATAACCTGACCTAACATAACCTGACCTAACATAACCTGACCTAACATAACCTGACCTAACCTGACCTAACCTGACCTAACCTAACCTAACCTGACCTAACCTAACTAACCTAACATAACCTGACCTAACCTAACCTGAACTAACATAGCCTGACCTAACCTAACCTGACCTAACCTGACCTAACCTAACCTAACTAACCTAACATAACCTGACCCAACATAACCTGAACTAACATAGCCTGACCTAACCTAACCTAACCTAACCAAACCTAAAGATTGTGCATGCCGTTAAATGGGAAAGACCCAGATCGTCACGGAAACAAAAGGCCATGAGGCATATGTCCATCCATCCAACATCCATTTGCATAATATACATTCAACCTCTTATTTTATTATCATTATTATAATTATTATTTAATATTCCTCTCCCCCCCCCCCCCACTTTTTTATTTCTTTATTTTTTTTTCTTCGTCTTTCGCTCTATTCATGAACAACTGGAAGGGTTAAGGTGTCTGAAAGCAAAGGCAATGGCTCCGGCCGTACGCAATTGGCTCCTGGCTTGGGTTTCTGGAAACCCGTTTTTTTTCACTTCGTACCTGATATCATCTTGCAATGCATCTCTTCCACCCCGTTTTCTTCCCTCAGCGTTATTCCCAATCATATCACGTCCTTCTGGCCGCTTGAAGGAAACTCTGCCGAAACTGATTTATGTCCTCGTCGTGTTCGATCTCTTCCTTAAATTTTGACTCAAAAAGAAGTAGAAGAAGAAAAAGAAGGCTCAAAAGAAGAAAAGATGAAGAAGTAGAAGAAAGAAGAGGAAAAATAATAGACAAAAAGAAGACAAAGAGGAAGAAAAATAAGAATAAGAAAAGTGATAAAAGACAAAGAGAGAGAAGTAGAAGAAGAAGAAGAGGAAGATGAAAAAGAAGTAGAACAAAAAAATAAGGAAAAATGAGGAGAAGAAGAAGAGAAAGAAGACAAAGAGGAAGAAGAAGAAGACGAAGAAGAAGAGGAAGAAGAAAAAAAAAGAGATAATGAGGAAGAGGAATAAGAAGTTGTCTTTCTCTTTCATGTTCTACATTTACAAACTATTTAAGACTATTTTCCCATATTTATAAATATATAGAACTCTTAAATAAAATATTCCATTTCTACTGCGATAGGAGTTTTGTTTCCCTGTAATAAGGATAGTTGTCTATATTCCTAAGTAGCAGATAGAATTCTGAAATAGAATATCCCGATTCCGCAGTGATATTAGTCTTGCTTTTACCTGCCAAAACTGGTTTCTATATATCTGGATTGTAGATAGACTTCATAAATAGAATACTCCGCTTCCACCATTATAGCAGTTTTACTTTAACAGACGAATCAAGACTATTTTTCTCGTGTTTCTGTGTTATGAATAGAATTCTGCAGTGATGGCAGTTTTACTTCCAGAGGCAAAGTTGGTAAGTCCATGTGACCTTGAATTTTAATGAACGAAGTTAAGCTGCATAGTTCTGGGTTTGATGATGCCATTAGCAAGTTTTATGCTTGAGGTGGAGAGCACACTTGAAGCAAAATGGCGTCTTGATCGATTAATCTCATCTTGCCTCGTGTCTATTCCTAAGATGAATGGAAACGTCTTGTATTGTTCAACACAAAAGCTGTAAATGGTTTTAATGTGTGTGTGTGATTAACCATGGTCTTGGATCACGTGATGAACTCGTGATCGACAGCTATTTCCCTCCCGGAAGAGAACTCAGAGCTCATATGACCGATCTATAGGTAATACTGTGACCTTACACGCACACACCCAACTCCCCGACCACGAGAGTTGGAGTAACAACCCGCAGCGCAGCGATACTTGGAGCAAAATGGCGTCTTGATCGATTAATCTCATCTTGCCTCGTGTCTATCCCTAAGATGAATGGAAACGTCTTGTATTGTTCAACACAAAAGCTGTGAATGGTTTTAATGTGTATTTATGTGTGTGTGTTTGTGATTAACCATGGTCTTGGATCACGTGATGAACTCGTGATCGACAGCTATTTCCCTCCCGGAAGAGAACTCAGAGCTCATATGACCGATCTATAGGTAATACTGTAACCTTACACGCACACACCCAACTCCCCGACCACGAGAGTTGGAGTAACCCGCAGCGCAGCGATACTTGGAGCAAAATGGCGTCTTGATCGATTAATCTCATCTTGCCTTGTGTCTATCCCTAAGATGAATGGAAACGTCTTGTATTGTTCAACACAAAAGCTGTGATTGGTTTTAATGTGTTTCTGTGTGTGTGTGATTAACCATGGTCTTGGATCACGTGATGAACTCGTGATCTACAACTATTTCCCTCCCGAAAGAGAGCTCAGAGCTCATATAACCGATCTATGGGTAATACTGTGACCTTACACACACACACCCAACTCCCCGACCACAAGAGTTGGAGTAACGACCCGCAGCGCAGCGATACTTGAAGCAAAATGGCGTCTTGATCGATTAATCTCATCTTGCCTCGTGTCTATTCCTAAGATGAATGGAAACGTCTTGTATTGTTCAACACAAAAGCTGTAAATGGTTTTAATGTGTGTGTGTGTGTTTGTGATTAACCATGGTCTTGGATCACGTGATGAACTCGTGATCGACAGCTATTTCCCTCCCGGAAGAGAACTCAGAGCTCATATGACCGATCTATAGGTAATACTGTGACCTTACACGCACACACCCAACTCCCCGACCACGAGAGTTGGAGTAACAACCCGCAGCGCAGCGATACTTGAAGCAAAATGGCGTCTTGATCGATTAATCTCATTTTTCCTTGTGTCTATCCCTAAGATGAATGGAAACGTCTTGTATTGTTCAACACAAAAGCTGTAAATGGTTTTAATGTGTGTGTGTGTGTTTGTGATTAACCATGGTCTTGGATCACGTGATGAACTCGTGATCGACAGCTATTTCCCTCCCGGAAGAGAACTCAGAGCTCATATGACCGATCTATAGGTAATACTGTAACCTTACACGCACACACACACCCAACTCCCCGACCACGAGAGTTGGAGTAACAACCCGCAGCTCAGTGATACTTGAAGCAAAATGGCGTCTTGATCGATTAAATCTCATTTTTCCTTGTGTCTATCCCTAAGATGAATGGAAACGTCTTGTATTGTTCAACACAAAAGCTGTGAATGGTTTTAATGTGTGTGTGTGATTCATCATGGTCTTGGATCACGTGTCGGACTCGTGATCGACAGCTATTTCCCTCCCGGAAGAGAACTCAGAGCTCATATGACCGATCTATAGGTAATACTGTGACCTTACACGCACACACCCAACTCCCCGACCACGAGAGTTGGAGTAACAACCCGCAGCGCAGCGATACTGAAATTATTTCAGCCCTTGGCGGGATTCGAACCCGGACATTCGTAGGGTTAGCCGGGAACTCTAACCACTGCGCCACGAGGTGTGTGTATGTGGGTTTTGGTTGTGGGTACATATGTGTATTATGTGTGTTATTGTCAAGTGCACATTTAAAATTCTATTTGAATTGTTAAAGGGATAATTGTGGTTGTAAAACCAATTCAATTATCAAATGTGATTTTGGAAGCAAAATGTAATAGATCGAATCATACAAGTATATCAACGTACCACATACAAATCTCAATGGTTCTTATTGACTCGTGTTGTTCATACTCAAAATATTTTTTATAGAAATGAGTATATGAGAAAAGGGATTCAGACAATGAAAAATAGAAGAAACAGAAGAAAAGAGAAGGAGAATTATGAAGAAAAGGAAGATTAAAAGAAGCTGTTGACAAAGAAGAACTGGATGAAAAGAAGATCAAGAGAAGACAATGAAAAACAAGAGAATAATGAGAAGACGAATAAGAATAAGCAAAATACGAGATAAAACGAGGAAAAGACAAAGTAATATAATGGAAAGACATAGGAGAACAAAACAAAGGTGAGCAAGTAGAGAAGGAAGAAGAAGAAGAAGAATGAAAAGAAAAGGAACAAAAGATAATGAGAATAGGAAGGAGAGAGGTCGTGGGTGAGTACAAAGGAAATAAAAAGGAACAAGAAAACAAAGAGTAAAGAGAAGAGGAGGAGAAAGGAAAAATACATTAAGAGCAAAAGAAGAAAAATAAGAGAGTGAGAATGAACTACAAAATATGTTGAAAAAAAAAACAAAGCTAAAATAAATGGAAGAAGCATGTGGTAATTAAAAGGAAGGAAGATCAGAAAAGAGAAACAGACATACAAAGAGAGAAAAAGAACCAGAAAGAGTTTAATAGACAGATAAGGAGAAAAAAGTAAAGCCACAAAACATTAACATGCACACATCTCTACGGCCTTAATAATAATAATACAATAACAACAACAACATAATAATAATAATAATAGTAATAATAATAGTAATAATAAAATGATATAGTAATATATAATTAATATAATGATAATATAGTAATATAATAATAATATAATAAAAAATTGATAATAATAATATAATAATATTAATGATATAGATAAAAATAAAGAATTATTATTATTATTATTATTATTATTTCTTTTTCTTTCTTTTTTTTCTTTTTTTTTTTCTTTTTTTTTTTTACCGTGGTGCGTGTCTCGACCTATAGGCGTCATCTGTCGCCTCTTCAAGGCCCGAAGAAGACGCCTCTATTCTGTCGAAACGACCAGACGTCTCCATTATGAACTAAATATGTCTCGAGCTTAGTTTTCAGTGATTATTGTCTTCGCCAGTGCCGTTCTCGTCATCGAACTCAACATCGTTTGTATTTCCCATTATCTCCGAGTTATAATGATGATGCTGGTGGTGGTAGTAATGGTCATGGTAGGCACAGCAGTGATAATTATGGTGAGAATTGTATGTATGTGTACAGTGTGTGTGTGTGTGTACATGTGTGTATCCGATTGTTAGAGGGAATGCAGGCGCCTGGTTATTCATGGGCACAGTACTGATTATAAAATGTTTACTCAGTAAGTACTATTTTCAATATCCACATGGCATCGAAATAAAATAAATAAATAAGATGAAGATTAATCCTTTCATCGTGATAATGACACCTGGTTTTATGTATATATATATATGTATATATATATATATATGTATATATGTATATATATATGCAAAAAGATCACAAAACCACGTCATCCAATAAATTGCTGATAGCCACAAAGGAAACAGGAAAGAAACTAGAATTCCCAAGCTGTTTCCTTTATGGTTATCAGCAATATATATATACATATGTATATATATATATATATATATATATATATATAATTAGTTTGTGTGTATATGTATATATGTGTATATATGTACCATTCTGTCTCTGCATTTAATGATTTCTCCATTTCTTTCTTTCAAACATATCATTTGCTGTCTTCCTAAAGCTTGTCTGCGCTTGGTCCCTTTAATACTTTACCTTTTCGATTAGTTCCCTCTATTTCATAATTTTTTCTTTCTTTTCTCTGATCTCTGCCTTTTGTTGATAAGCTTGTTTAGTTCTACTCTTTCTATTTCTTCTCTCCTCCTTTTAACCTACATGGTCCTTCTTCTTTTAATTAGGTCATTTGTAGCTTTGGAGTAATTGTTTTCTCTAATATTTGTATTTCCTACTTTCTCTGGCGATTCCCTAATTATATTCACTAAATTAAAATTCATATCTTCGACAGTGTCCTCATTAGATTTTAGAGCTTCTAAACTATTTTTAATTTCTAATTGAAATTTCTTATTATTATCCTTAATCTTTGCAAGATTGATTTTCGTTTTTTAAACTATTTCTCTCGGCTCTGAAATTAAATTTAGCTATGCAACCTGCCATTCTATGGTCACTACCTATGTTAACTTTCTTTATGACCGTAACATTACGTAACATTGCTCTCGTTTCCTAATATGAAGTCTATTTCGTTCTTTGTTGTTCCACTTGGATTTCTCCAGGTCCATTTGGAATCTTCACGCTTTTGGAAGCGAATTTTCATTATTCTCATGTTGTAGTTCTGTGCAAAATTAACGAACATCTCGCCTCTGTCTTTTCTTTCACCTACTCCAAACTTCCCAATGCACAACTCAACTCCCATCTTCTTCTCCACTTTAGCATTAAAGTTGCCTATTACCAACGCGTACTTAATTTTTTCTTGATCCATTACCTGACTTAAATCATTATAGACCGACTCGATTTCATCGTCTGAACTCTGTGAATTTGGTGGATAAACCTGAACTATTTTTAGAGTGTACCTTTTACACAGCCAAATGACAATCAAGCTACCCTGTCTGATAAAGTACTGAACTTGAGAGGCAGAAGAAAAGAAGGAAGGTTTAGGAAAAACTGAAGAAGAAAACAAGACGTGATCTTAAGTAGGGATTTTGTAAACATTGTAGGCGCTGTTGAGGGCAATGCCAGGAGCCAGAAGTGAATGGAAAGAATGACACAAGAGAAAGGATCACTTCTCACACCGATCAAAGCAAAAGGGTCGTAAATCAGTCTGATACTTGAGGGAGAGATGTGAGGAAACTTGAAAGAAAAAAATCTAAGAAAAGCAAAAAGTTTCGTGTGTGGATACGTGAAAGGAGGTAGAGTAAGAGAGAAGAGAATAATAATAAA
>NC_134808.1:42443392-42463392 GCF_046742065.1 Oratosquilla oratoria
GTGTGGGGAGACAACGAGACCGGGGTGAGGTCATGCAGGGTCGTCAGATCACCATGTAAGCTGTTGACGGACTTTGATTCTTATTCTGTATTCAGTCCACTAAGGAAGGCCCAAGAGGGCGAAACGTCTGGTACTGAATAAAGCTCCATACTCTAGCCTTAACGTTTCATTTGCCACCTCACCTCCATATAATATATATATATATATATATATAAATATATATATATATATATATATTTATATAAAATATATATAAATATATATATATATATAAATATATATATAATATATATATATATATAAATATAAATTATATATGTATATAAATATATATATATATATATATGTATATACGTAAGAAGGTATGCAAAAACATGAATGCTTGCTAGACGAGCGGTTTAGTGCGCTCGCATTTGCAGCAAAGGTCGATGTGATTGTGATTTGAAACCCAGCCAACGGCGAGATGAATAAACAGCATGGTTCATTTTATATGTGTGTAATATATTTATTTATTTATCACAAAGTAATGTCGTAACTCATTGATGAAATCATACAATTGACCCACTTTCGGAGAAGAATAAACTAAAGTGAAGAGATCCGTATAATTCCGTAACTATCTGTGATCCTCTTCAGCAGATGTGATTACAGAGGGGAAAAAGCATGTATATATTTTGTATAGATACATGCTTTTCTCCACTTCGTAATCACATCTGCTGAAGAGGATCACAGGTGGTGATCGTATTATACGGATCTTTTTAATTTCGCTTATTCTTCTCCAAAGGTGGGTCAATAGTGTATATATATATATATATATATACTTATATATATACTGTATATACATTGTGGTTTGTGATAGCAACACCGAAAGATTTAATGTAGCTCAGAGTTTGACCAGGAATGAAAAAGAAAGAAAAATAGATTTGTGTGTACGATTCATGTGAATAAAGTAGTTTGGTGGTGAACACAACAAAATATATATCATGTGTTATCGCTTCGAAGGAGTTAATGTGTTAATTTTCACTTTGATGGCAAACGAAAAATGTGATTAAAAATTAATTGTTTCAAGTCCCAAATAGTTTGATTTAAAGTAAGTAATTTTGGGAGAAATGAGTTTAATTTTACTTAGTGATTTTTATATTGTATTTAGTGTTATCTGTATCAGACAGTATATCAATTCTAGTCTAGATGGAGATGAAATTACATGACACACACACGTACGTGCACACACACACACACACACACACACACACACACATACACAGACACAACACACATACACACACACACACACACATACACACACACACACACACACACACACATACATACATACACACACACGCACACACACACACACACACCGACACATACACACCCACACGCACACCGACACTTACATACACACACGCACGCACTTAAACACAGGAAAGTGTGTGCGAATGGGTACATAGTTATACATACACACGCGCGTGCACGCATACATACGCGTGTGCTATTCTTTTATTTATTCATTCATTCATTAATTCATTTAATTATTTTCTTTCAATTGTATCTTTTTACCTATCACCTTATTTATTTATATATTTATCTATTTGTTTATCAATTTGTTTTATTATATATTATGTATATATTTTCTTAAATATGCATTTATTTATTTATTTATTCATTTATCTATTTACTTATCAATTTTTCCAGATTACCGGTGATAAGGTAAATTATTTATTTTATCTATTCGCGGGTTATCATCTTAGATAAGGAAGGATGCCATGATCAGCTTCTTGAAAGATTGTAGTTACCCAAAAACGTGTATTTGTCTGAGGCTACCTTAGCTCAGGACGAGAATCTCGCGGACTTAAACTTTGGTCATAAATACTTCGACCGCCTGAAGACATACGTACACATACGAGGAATTCGCTAGTGGACAGCGACATTAATCAGATAATTTTATGACCATCGCGCAGGGGTTCGAACCTGCGTTGTACATGACGACAAGAGGCCCCCATGACTACCGCCTTAAGCATCAGTGGTCGAGCGGTGTAAGGCGGTAGTCATGGGGGCCTCTTGTCGTCATGTACAGCGCAGGTTCGAATCCTTGCGCGATGGTCATAAAATTATCTGACATACGTACACGTTATTACCTGTTTTGAGGACCGAGCTTAAGTGGAGTTTCCTCCTTATGCACATTCCTTTGGTTTTCGTCCTTTTATCATAACTTTTCGTGTTCATTTTTTAATTTGTTCTAGTGCGTATAGGGAATTACGAGTTTATGATACTTTGCAGTCAGTATTATTCCCTTAAATCAGCGTTTCCCAACCTGGGGTGCTGAAATCAATTATAGGGGGTGCTGGGAATTGATGCACACAAAAATCACATTGATATATGTATCATTGATTACCTAGTTGTGCATATTTGACTTTTTCCGTGCTATTTTATTTTTCTAGGGTGTTCTTATTTCTGCTAAAAACAAAAATTCAATTTGTTTTTGCTCTAAGGAATCAAGAAAATAAATCATCAAGCAGTACACTTCACTTGCACGCATTGAGGGAACAGTTGATGAACAACTTTCAGCTGATCAAGCAGGCTTTAGACCAGGCCGCTCATGCTGCAGTCAGGTATTGAACCTAACGCAATATATTGAAGATGGATTCGAGAAAAAGGAAATCACTGGCGCTGTCTTTGTAGATCTTACAGCCGCCTACGATACAGTCAATCATAGGGCACTCCTCTTGAAAGTCGCCAAAACACTACAGAATCACACCTTGGTTCACATCATCCAGTCTCTTCTAACAAACCGCCGTTTCTATGTGGAAATGGATGGCAAGAAAAGCAGGTACCGTTTCCAGAAGAACGGACTCCCACAAGGATCTGTGTTGGCTCCAACACTGTTCAACATTTATACCAATGACCAGCCACAGTATCAGAATACCCATAGGTACATCTATGCAGATGATCTGTGCATTGCCACTCAGTCTGATTCCTTCAACACCATCGAAGACCGACTATCAGAGGCCCTAACCACACTCTCCACGTACTACAAAAAGTGGCATCTCAATGCGAACGCAAACAAAACACAGGTGTGTGCATTCCACCTTAAAAATCACCAAGCCAAGAGAGAGCTACGAATCAGATGGAACAACATTGATCTGGCACACCACCCACACCCTGTCTATTTAGGTGTTACTCTCGACAGGACTCTCTCTTACAAAGAGCATATCAACAAGTTGATTGGAAAAATCTCAACCAGAAACAACCTCCTCAGCAAACTTGCCACCACCAGCTGGGGAACAGATCCAAACACCCTGCGACAAACAGCTTTGGCACTGTGTTACTCCACTGCAGAATATTGCGCACCAGTATGGGCCAGGTCATGCCATGCACACAAAATAGATCCAGAACTGAACAGGTCATGTCGAATAATTACAGGTACCCTAAAACCAACGCCATTACATACTATCTACAGACTGGCAGGGATTCCACCTCCCCACATTCGGCGCGAAATAATTACCAAGATAGAAAAATATAAACAACAAAATGATCCCAGGCATCCACTATACGGTCACCTTCAGGTTGGACAGAGACTGAAGTCTCGCCAAAGCTTCATGACGGTGGAGGGACTGGATCCAACCCAAGCTGTGGCCCATAGACTAGAATGTTGGCAGGAATATGACAATCTGGGCCATAACGAGGCCATACCATGCCCAAACGAGACCTTGCCCCCAGGAGCAAACCTAACCAGGAAGGACTGGGTTACCTTAAACAGAGGAAGAGCCAAGGTGGGCAAAACGAAAGAAAACAAACACAAGTGGGGATACACCAATAGCCCTCAATGTCCCTGTGGCGAAGTACAGACGATGGTCCACGTCCTCCGGGAATGTCCATTGAGTCCCCATTGCTCCGACCAAGACCTTAGGGAAGCAAATGAAACTGCCCTTATATGGACACGGTTCTGGTGCGACAAGATATGATGATGACTTCACTTTCTTTAATCAATCTATTATAACACGATAGGGTTGATGGACTGCTTAGACATGACAACAAGGGGTGCTATGGTCGGAAAAGGCTGGGAAACGCTGCCTTAAATGAATAAAGTATTTTATTATTGGTCCGTAAAATACTTCTAATGTACTTCGGATTTCTAATTTGTTAACATGTTCATTTTGAGTATTTTTTTTAGATAAATAAGATTAATTGTTTTTAACTAAAATAAAGCAAGGAAAACACTACCTGGATGTTAAGTATTGTGATTGTATGGATTACCCATAGATTGACCCATATATGAGCTCTGAGCTCTCATCTGGAAGAGGGATAGTTATCGATCACGAGTCCAACACGTGAACCAAGGCATTGTGGAATCATTACACACACACCCACACACACACACACACACACACACACACACACACACACACACACACACACACACACACGAACAAAGATTGGATAAATTACATCTATCAACACTGGAACAGAAAAGAGATAGAGGCGATTTGCTGACTACAGAATTATGAAAGGGATGGAAATTCTTGATAGAGATAACTTGTTAAAATGGGACAGAAGAGAAACAAGAGGACACGAGTAGCTAAGGAAGGACAGTTGCAGAAGAGATTTGAAAAAGAATAGCTTCCCACACAGAGTGATTGATATCTGGAACAAACTAAACGGGGAAACAGTGATTGCCAAAAATATACAAGATTTTACGAACAAACTGGATGTGGAGAGATACAAAAGCGAGTCACTACGAGCATAGCTCTCGTCCCGTAAAATACAACTAGGTAAATACACACACACACACTCACGCGCACACAAATTTACATCAGATTTAGGGGCAAATTTTTCCATAGAACGAATGTAGATATTTAAGGGGTCTGGTTTCCTGAGGCACATTTATTATTGATTCATACGTTCTACGTTCTCGTGGGCAAAGTGGAAGGAACGTGGAAAGATATTGAAACTGCGAAAGTATGGAAAGGATTGGGCAGAGGCCAAGGAAGCTTGCATATGAAGATGTAAATGAATGTCCACCTGCACAGAACGCGATGGAACGGAAACCGTATCGCTTGCATTTTAGATCCTCCTTGCCAATTTATATATATTTTTTCCTTTATCGGCCGTGTTGGTGAAGTCAATAGCCAGGAGGAGATAAGGACTTTGGTTCGAAAGTATTTCCTCAGAATGGCCAAAGTTTTTGAAAGAAGATTTTTTTTTTTGGGGGGGGGCTTGGTCATAATTATGAAGGTTTCATCTTCTCAAGGACGATATCTTGGTTCCTCGCCAATGTTGTCTTTTTTATATAGATATCTGGTAAACAAATAGCTAATGATTTTATTCAGGTAGAGTAAGCTCATAACTTATGAGAATTTCAAATAATTGTTTTCAGTGCTACCAAACCTTTAGAGAAGGTCACTCTAATGAGTTGAGTAATATTAAGAGTGATATATGTTGCAAGGAATATATTTAATCACTGGATAAAGTATATGATGGTAGAGATGGAAGAATTAAAACAAGTTTCTTTTTCATTGGAGAATGTTCTTAGAACCCATTACATTTTCTTGACAAAATGCATATTATCCAACGTTAAACTCATTCGGTGAGACCTAGACCTTAAAGCTGCCAAAATCACTTTCGTTTTTATTCTATTGGTGAGAGTATTTCATTGTGAAATGAAAAAATGTGTGGATGAAGAAACCGTAATGAAGTAGTTAACTTGGAGGGACTCGTGTACAATGTGTCTATGTGTGTGTGTGTGTATTCACCTTGGTCTTTGGATCGCGTGTTGGACTCGTGATCGACAGCTATTTCCCTCCCGGAAGAGAGCTCAGAGCTCGTATGACCGATCTATGGGTAATGCTATGACCTTACACACACACACCCAACTCCCCGCCCACGAGAGTCGGAGTAACGACCCGAAGCGCAGCGATACCGAAATAATTTCAGCCCTGGGCAGGATTCGAACCAGGTACTGCCGCACCTCCGTACTGGCAGTCCAGTACTCTATCAACCGCGCCACCGTGTCGTGTGTGTGTATGTGTGTGTGTGTGTAAGTGTACATGTGCATGTACTTGATTGTACATACCTACCCAATTTTACTAACTTGAATCATCCAATATAAGCAAGATCTGATGATATGGTTTAACGTCACAAACTCCTCTCTATCGGAAGGCTAGGACGGTGCCCCTCACAGAGGGCTTTGTAGTGTGGAATTTAATAAACCATACTCTTGGTTCAACTTCGCCGGTGGCAGGGTTCGAGCAAGATTTAAACTGAATAAAATCGTCCGGTTTTATACCTAAAAAAATCTAAACACGTCACAGGATTAAAGTGGTTAACATTTATTTATCTATTTTTCTTTTCTCTCAAATTTCCTTAAATTTATATAAAAATTGGTGTGCACAAAGAGATTGAATATAAAGTGAGGAAGCTTATGCTTCGAGTCACTTATCTGTAAACAAAGCTATTACCTTAACTCTAATTGTTTGGACTTCCTGGTCAACTTGCAGCTATTGGAACAAACCATAACACACGTGTTTGTATCATAAACCCCAGGAAAAAAAAAACAAAAAAACAGAACATACAATAGAAAAAACAGAAAAAATGCAACAGCGAGCAGTTGGGACAGTCAGACAAGAATGACTGAAGGCCAGACAGACAGGCTGCCAGGCATACAGATAGACAGCGAGACAGACAGACAGAAAGACCAAAAAAAAAAAACGAAAAAAAAACGAGGATATGAGAGAAAGTAAAGTATGATGTCGGCCATTATTCTTCATCATTCTTTGCATCTGTCTGACTGTGTTCGTCTCTGCCAGCGGCGCGAATATGAGAATATACACATTTACTCGTGTGTGTGTGTGTGTTGTGTGTGTGTGCGTGCGTTTTCTTGCGTATGTGTGTGTGTGTGTGTGTGTCTGTGTTTATGTATGTGTGTGTGTGTGTGTGTGTGTGTGTGTATGCGCGTGTGTGTGTGTATTTGTGATTCACCACCATTCACCATGGTCTTGGATAACGTGTTGGACTTGTGATCTACAGCTATTACCTTCCCGGATGGTGTGTGTGTGTGTGTGTGTGTGTGTGTGTGTGTGTGCGTGTGTGTGTGCGTGTCTGTGGTCTTTGATAACGTGTTAGATTCGTGATCGATAGCTATTACCCTCCAGGATGGTGTGTTTGTATGTGTGTGTGTATGTGTGTGTGTGTGTGTGTGCATGTGTTTGTGCGTGTCTGTGTATATGTCTGTTTGTGTTTGTATTTGTGTGTGTGTGTTGTGATTCTCCACATGGTCTTGGATCACGTGTTGGACTTGTGATCGACAGTTATTACCCTCCCGGATGAGAGCTCAGAGCTTATATATGACCGATCTGTGAGTAATGCTGTGACCTTACACGCACACACACCCAACTCCCCGCCCACGAGAGTTGGAGTAACGACTCGCAGTGCAGCGATACTGAAATTATTTCAGCCCTGGGCGGGATTCGAACCCGGACCGCCGTAGTGGCGGCCACTGTGTGTATGTGTGTGTGTGTGTGTGTGTGCGTAAATATACATACGCATGAAAATGCATATGAACAAGCGTACAAGTATGCATATGAGCATGTCTGTGAGTGAGCATTTGAATTTGCGTGTGCGTGTACAATTGAGCATGCGTATGTTTGTGCCGGCATCATTTAATGGCTTCTCAGAAGAATAAACAGAATTTGTGTGGACACACGCAAAGAAATTTCCTCTGAACTTCTCTCCTGCAGTTATTAGATGATAAGCTTCTTCTTCTTCTTCTTCTTCGTCCTTGCTGGCCTCTGGCTGAGCTGGACGCCTCAAGAGTGGCTGATCCAAACAAGAGTCTTGGGATATTATATAGAAGACGTCTTGGTCTCCTCAGTCCATTCTTTCTTTCTTTCTGTATTTCCTTATTATGATTATTGTCAAATTATCATTATTACTATGATCATTTTAGTGTTATTATTATTATTATTATTATTATTATTGTTATGATTAATATTGTGATTTATTATTAGTATGATTTTTTTTATTATGTTTGTATATTATTATAATCATTATTTTGATCATTGATATGATCATTATTATTATTATTATAATATAAATATTATTATGATTATCATTAGTAGTATTATTAGTATTATGATTAGTAGTATCATTAGTATTATCGTTATCATTATTTTCATTATCATTATTATCATTATTATCAATTTAATCGTTGTTATTGTTATCATTGCCATCATTATCATTATTATCATTATTATTATTATCATTATTAATCATTAGTAGTAGTAATAGTAGTACTATTATTAATCCTCTTTTTTAGTAGTAATAGTAGTACTCTTATTAATCCTCTTTTTTGGGGGGATGGGGTTTATATCCTTTTCTTTTCGTTTTTGTTATTTCTCCATTTCCTTTTCTTCTTTATTTTTATTCTTTATTATCTTTTCTTTTCTGTAAAGGACAGTACATAGTCGTTTTTTACATATTCCCTCCCTTACTCTTTCCTCCTCCAACACATTTTCTTAGGCCGGCCACACACGTCCAGTTACAACTGTTCAGTTATAACTGTTCAGTTATAACTGTCAGTTGAAACTGCACGTGTGTGGGTATCTCAGTGATACACGTGCAGTTTAAACTGACAGTTACAACTGTTCAGTTATAACTGTCAGTTGAAACTGCACGTGTGTGGGTATCTCAGTATCACTGAGATACCCACACACGTGCAGTTTCAACTGACAGTTATAACTGAACAGTTGTAACTGTCAGTTTAATCTGGACGTGTGTGGCCGACCTTACCTTCCCTTTCAATACGTTCCCCTCCCCAATCCTTCTCTTCCTGTAATTCGTCCTTTTTCTTCTCTTTTTTTCCATTAAGCTATTCGTCCCTTTTATTACTTTTATATTGTTTCTTTTTTCATACTTTTTTTTATTCTAATACTTCTTTTGGTTCTCTCCTCTTCCCCCTTCTCCTTCTGTTCCTTTTTCTCTTTTCTTCTCTTCCTCCTCTTCATCCTCTTCCTCCTCTTCCTCCTCTTCATCCTCTTCCTCCTCTTCATCCTTTCCCTCCCTTTCCTCCACTCCTTCCTCCTCCTCCTCTTCCTCCCCTTTCTCCCCTTCCCCCTTCTCTTCCTTTTCTTCCTTTTCATCCTCTTCCTCCTCTTCCTCCTCTTTTCCTGTTCCTCCTGTTCCTCCTTTTTTTACTCCTCTTCCTCCCTTTCCCCCTCATCTTTTCATCCTCTTCCTCCTTTTCCTCCTCTTCCTCCCCTTCCTCCTCCTTTTCCTCCTCTTCTTCCTCCTCTTCCTCCCCTTCCCCCTCATCTTCCTCATCTTCCTCCCCTTCCCCCTCATCTTCCTCTTCATCCTCTTCCTCCTCCTCTTCCTCCTCCTCTTCTTCCTCCTCTTCCTCCTCTTCCTCCCGTTCCCCCTCATCTTCCTCTTCCTCCTCTTCTTCCTTCTACCCCTCATCTTCCTCTTCATCCTCTTCCTCCCCTTCCTCTTCATTTTCTTCTTCCTCCTCCTCTTCCTTCTCTTCCTTCTCTTCTTCCTCTTCCTCCCCTTCGCCCTCATCTTCCTCTTCATCCTCTTTCTCATCTTCCTTCTCATCTTTATCCTCTTCCTCCTCTTCCTCCTCCTTCTCACACCAACATCTCCCGCTTTTCCCGAGATTAGTCTGCATATACTCTGGAACAAAGAATATGCCGTCAGTCAAATTTATTTGGAGCAGGAGAGTTTCAGCGTTTTATTAACCCCTAATGGAATTTCCTTGGCTGATGATGAAAAAGCCCCGCAGTTTCACACGCAAATCCGAAGCAATTTCGGTGACAAGAGACACGTTTGGTGCGCGGGAATTCTTTAAGAAAAAGAGAAACTCGCCATCTCAATCCCACGATGTGGGAAGTGAAAAACCCTGGTAGGGTAAGATCTGTTAGCTGCGCCAGGATACTGGATTTTCAAGGCCGATGTTTGGGTTGCCTCCCCGTCTGGTCAGAGGAGTCCAAGAGTCAACGCATGGATCCTGTAGTGGGACTCGGGAAGCGAACTCATGTCCATCTGCCCCTGAGCTCGACACGGTATCTTCTGGGCTTACGCATGGCCTAAGAAGAGGAAGTAGAAAAAAAGAAGGAAAAGAAAAACGAGGTCGAAGGAGACACCACCGAAAGCCCCCCCCCCCCAAATAATAATAATAATAATAATAATAATAATAACTGAGACATTTTTGGACGAATTTTTTGTCCTAAGGGGTCTTACTCGAAGTGGGATTTTGTCCAAGAATGACTACAAGATAGTCCCTTCGATTTTTGCCACCTTGTCCCGGACCTCCGCTAGCACGTGACAAGTGATAGTGACTTAACCGATTGCGCCATCAAGAGAGATATAAGTTGAGCGCAACATTTCTTATATATTTGTATGCTCGAGTTACACGTACACGAAATTTTGCGTTCAACCCATCTCCACCATGATAGTACAATCGGTTAAGTCACTATCACTTGTCACGTGCTAGCGGAGGTTCAAATCACAGCTCTACCACGTTTCAATTTCTGCATGTATGCCTACTCGATTCTCTCGACGTTGATGACTTAGAATTAATGTGAAATGTGGTTGATAAATGTAAATCTGTTCACTGGGACCCATTCAGTGTTGCATAAATACTTTCCCACGTTACATACCAATTGTACTATTATGGCGGAGAAGGGTTGAACGCAAAATTTCATGTACATGTAACTCGAGCATACAAATATATAAGAAAAGTTGCGCTCAACTTATATCTCTCTTGATGGCGCAATCAGTTAAGTCACTATCACTTGTCACGTGCTAGCGGAGGTTCGAGTCCTTAGCTGTACCACGTTTCAATTTCTGCATGTATGCCTCCTCGAGCTTCTCGATGTTAATGGCTTAGAATTAAAGTGAATTGTGGTTGATAAATGTAAATCTGTTCACTGGGACCCATTCAGTGTTGTGCATATATATATATATATATATATATATATATATATATATATATATATATATATATATATATATATATGTATATATGTAGAATGATGAAGCCACTTTCACCGTAACTGGAAACCGTCTTGGCAAAGTGTACCGTCGTCCTGGCAGTGATCCTTTGGACCCAAAATTCATACACGGTATTGTAAAACATCCTGATTCACTGATGGTTTAGGGTGCTTTTGGCTATCATGGTGTGGGGTCATTAGTGATACTACCAAAAAATGTAACGCTGAATGCAGACCGGTATTTTGAGCTACTTAATGATCATTTAGAGGACTGTTTTATTCAGTGCAAAACAGATGTCTTCATGCAGGATGGTGCACCATGCCACACTGCTAAACTCTTTAAAGAATGGTTTGTATTCTGTGATGTTGAGTATATAAAAGATTGGCCAGGTAATTCGCCTGATTTAAACCCAATTGAGAACCTCTGGGCGCTCATGAAAAATAAGTTACGTGAGCGCGACACTTCGTCAATCCCCAAGCTCGAGGTAGCCATTATGGATATTTGGAAGCATGTGGACTCTGCGTGGTTTCAAAATCTTACAGCATCGATATCTAAACGTTTCTATGTATCAAGAGAAAGGGGTGTCCAACAAAGTACTAGAGAGCTAGTAAGTACCTGATTATGTAGGTTATTTGAGGAAATTTTTTATTTTTACTCTGGTGCCTAAGTTTTTGTCCCCCACTATATATATATATACACCTTGTGTATATATATATATGTATATATATAATATATATATATATACATATATATGTATATGTATATATGTGTATATATATATATGTATATATATATATACAGTATATAAATCTAATATATATATATATATATATAAAAATTCTGGGGGGGGTCTATTGTCTGGGTGAGGACCTTACGTAGTTGTTAGATTTTATTTTATTTTATTTTATCTTTTATTTTCATTTGGTTATTTTATTTATTTATCATTATTATTATCATTATTATTATTATTATTTTTTTTTTTTTTTTTTTTTTTTTTTTTTTTTTTTTTCAATAAATTTTCTGCCCGACAGCATATCATGTTATGAATAATTCACCTGACTTCATCGGCCAAACGGAAAACAAATAGTTATATAATTGTATCATGAAATAAATAATTCACTTAGCTTCCGTGGTCGTTTGAAAACAAATACATACATACATAATTTGTTATACGAATATGGCTGTTAAATTTACTAGGATTATTTGTGACTAATTTCTTTTATGATTAAACTAGTCGGACACACAAATATACGATAATGAAGTTAGTTGATTTCATCTTTTTATTCTTCTTTTTAATAGTTGTTTTCTATGTTTTGTGTATTTGCTCATTGTTTATCTATATATGCATGTATTTTTTATTGATCAATTTATTTGGCTATTTATTCATTCTTTTATTCATTTGTTTGGCTATTTATTCATTCTTTTATTTATTCATTTATTTGTTTGTCTATATATTTTTTAATTTATCTACTTATTTATTTACTTGTTTATTTTCTGTAATTATTCTCTCAGCAGTGAATATAAAACTGTGTTAAAGGCCAGCCAAAACATAAACCCACACTTTATCCATCCCACATTCATTCATATTTATCCTATTTATATTACGGTGGTATTCCTAAAAAATATATATATTTCCTTATATGAATCTTATATAAATCCTTGGAAGAGAAAGATTTATTTAAGTATTTTCTTTTTAGATGCCACTGTAAGATTCCTACGGCGGTATTCTTAAAAAACAAATCTTTATATAAACCTTTCCCTTCCGAGGTTTTATATAAGGTTTATATAAGGAAAGATATATATTCTTTAGGAATACCACCGTAACTTCTTTGGGTTAAAGGGCCATCTCCAACCCCCTCCCACTTCCTGGGTCACAAAATATACAGTAAAAGCACTGCTATATAAAAAATTCAGTTTGTGTGGAGTCGTGGACCATCCATGTAAATTTAACACTTGACCCTCTCAGTTTATAATGGACGGACGCAATGCTTCCAATACATGTGTGATGTCAACTTGAATTTGTTTCTATATATGTTTATATCTTATTTATTCTTTTAATTATGTATGGCATGGACATTGTTGAATCTATTGATTCTTGTGTATCATTCTTTATGAATAGTAAGTATTTTTGTAAATAAGAAACATAATATTACTATAATCTAAAAACATTCAATTTATATTACAATTTCACCATAGAAGAAGTAGGGCTCTTTTAGCTGAATATGATCGTATGGTGA
Organism: Oratosquilla oratoria; assembly: GCF_046742065.1. Lineage (NCBI taxonomy): Eukaryota > Metazoa > Arthropoda > Malacostraca > Stomatopoda > Squillidae > Oratosquilla > Oratosquilla oratoria. The sequence goes on from NC_134808.1 coordinate 42,456,622, forward strand.
TAGTAAGGATGAATTATTAAAATCAATAAATTCAAAGTGCTAATGAAGATAGTCAGGATTTTTTATTTATATATTTGATTATTAATTTGATTATTAAGTTATTATTATTATTATTTTTCTTGGTCATATGATAAATCATTATGCGTTCTTTTCTGTAGAATGATGTAAATGTGGATTTATAGTTCATGTTAATTTTCTCCTCATGGTTATTGTTACTACTGTTATACTAGCCGTCCATTATCTTCTTGTTATGGTGGTTTATGTCTTCCTCAGTGAAGCCATTGTTGATCAGTACTTGAGTACTCGATTTCATTGTGTACTTGTTTCCAGGTGCTACAATGGCTGAATACTCCTCGGATGTAGGCGACGATAGTAGAGTCCTTATATCTCGGAGGGCACCTACTTAAACTTTTTGGGCAGTGTCTAGGGTTGCTGGGCTTAGTGTATACTTATATGTTCAAAGAATCTTCAGTTTGTTTCACGAGAAAGTCGAGGAAGGGCAAAGCTCTTTCAGCGCTGTCTTCCATAGTAAAAGTAAGCTCAAAGGTTTCTTGTAGTACGAGTCGAAGTTTTTCAACGTCTATACTGTTCTTGTTTTCTATAGAAATATCGATGTATCGACAGTATCTGGTTTTTCTGTTTGGCTGACTACTTCCTCTATACACCCCATGAAGAAGTTTGCCATTAGTACTCCAAGGGGGGATCCCATTGCTACACCATAAATTTGTTAGTACTTGTTTACGATTGTGCAAATGAACGGGAATTCTATTTGTACAACATTCAGGTAGTCATCTTAGTGTAAGCTCTAGGATATCATTGTAGTAAACTCGGTCGATGATGTAATTAATGATAAGAATTACGGAGATGTTTGTGTACATTCGTATAGACAAACATGCCATATGTATACATACACACACACACACACACACACACACACACACACACACACACACACACACACACACATTATATATATATATATATATATATATATATATAATATGTGTGTACATATATATATATATATATAAATATGTGTGTGTGTGTGTACATATATATATATATATATATATATATAATATATTTGTGTGTGTATGTGTGTGTAACGAAACCACAAAGGCTTAACTACGGTCAAAGTCAGAAATAGGTCAAACCAGATTCTTTTCCTAATTAGTCCCCAGCAGATCAAGTCCTGAAACAAAAAAGGTAGTGCCACAAATTCAAATCCATTTTTTTTTTTTTTTTTTAAGAAACGCGTCCCTGTTTTACACGTGGTGCCGCGGCCGACTCGGCTTATGAGCGGCGTTGTTTGCCTAAGGCACACAGAAGCCTTTGAACAGCGGCAGGGGGTAAGAAAATCAACAAAAAGTGGAATTGGAAGCTGTTTACTGCCAAGAAGTTCTTTTAGATGCTGAGAGACAAAGATGGTTCTCTTTGAGATCCTTATTTTGTTGCGTCTGTTAAGGTTCCTGTCCTGAGTACATTCTCGGTGCAGGTGCAGCCAATACGGAAGACCCAAGAATGAAGAAAACAAGAAAAAAAAAGAGAAAATCAGATAGAGAGATAGCATGTCTGAGTGAGATAATGAGAAAGAGAAATAGAGTAGAAAGAAAACAAAAAGAGAAAAAGAGAGAGAGAGCTGGGAGATAAGTGGAATTGGAAAACATATTTTTCAAGTGTAAAGAAGTTTGCTTGGCATGAAAGACAAAAATAAAAATAAAAGTGAGAAGATCAGATAGAGAAATAGCATGTGAGAGTGAGATAATTAAAAAGAGAAACAGAGTAGAAAGAAAACAAAAGAAATAAGAAAAGAGAGAGAGAGAGAGAGAGGGCTGGGAGATAAGAAGTGGAAGTAGGAAAACATATTTTTCAAGTGTAAAGAAGTTTGCTTGGCGTGAAAGACGTTAAGGAGAAAAAGTAAACGTCTTTCATTCAGATATCTTCCACTTCTTTGCTTGTGTCCTCCATTGCATTGTCAATATTTGCGAGCATGAACATTTTGGTGGATATACAGTTGTTGTATTTAGAGTTTGCTCGGGTACACACAGTCATGTACATAAGTGCGCATCTTCCCTCGTCCAGAAGGCATGCACACGCACACACATATATGTGTATGCACACATAGATACACATATACACACAAATACGTACACATGTACACACGCACGCGCCCGCGCACACAGACATACACACATGCACGCGAGAGCACGCACTCGCATGCATACACACACACGCACACACACACACAAACACACACACATACACTTGCGCGCGCGCATACACACATGCAGGCACGCGCACACACGCGTATACGCACACACACACGCACCCACACACACCACACACACACACATACATACATACACACAAGAGCACAAAAGTAGTAGCTATTAGTGGAAGTAACTGTATGTAATACAATTTCTTGTTTCTTGTTCCCTTCTGATTTTTTTTTTTTTTTTTTTGTCTCCCCACAAGTCACAGCTGCTCCAGCGAAACCTTTTGTTCGTTTTCTTCTGTTTTTCTGTTTCTACTTCCCATTTTCTATAGTTCAAATGTTACTTGTTTACTCTATTTAATTTCATACATATTTTGTTGCTTATTCTCCCGTTTCTTGGGTATCAATTCACTTTTTATCTTTCCTTTTTTCGTTCTCTAACTCTATTTCTCTTTTTTTTTTTATCTTTTTTTCTTATTCCTTTTTTCATTATTTTTTCACTCTTCTGCTTTTTCTTTCATCATTTCACCCTTTATTCTTTATTCCGTCTTTTTCCTCTTCAGGTCTTTCTCCTTTTTTTCAAAAATTTCCATTTTCTGTCCTCATCTCCTTATTCCTTTCTTTTCACTCTTCCTCCCCACATTCGTTTTCTTTGGTTTTCTTCTTCTTCTTCTTCTTCTTCTTCTTCTTCTTCTTCTTCTTCTTCTTCTTCTTCTTCTTCTTCTTCTTCTTCTTCTTCTTCTTCTTCTTCTTCTTCTCTTCCCCTTCTTCTTCTTCTTCTTCTTCTTCTTCTTCTTCTTCTTCTTCTTCTTCTTCTTCTTCTTGTCTCATCTAATCTCCATATTACTTCCATCACCTTTCATTCAAGATTCTTTTGATTTCATTGTGTCTCTTTTGTTCCATCTCCTTTACTTTCGCTTCTAATGTACTTTCACTTACAGGTCCACATTGTCCAAAAGGATAGAAACGCTGGTAAACTGCTGTCCAAAACAACCAATTACAACTTTGCCAGTTATTTCTCCGTTCCCGTATGTCCTATTCAACATCCCCCAAATATACGATCACACACACAAACACTGTATATATATACATATCTATCTATATATATATATATATATATATATATATATATATATATATATATATATATATATATATATATGTATGTATGTATTTGTACAACATTGAATGGGTCCCAGTGAACATATTTACATTTATCAAACACAATTCACTTTAATTCTAAGCCATCAACAACGAGAAACTAGAGGAGGCATACATGCAGAAATAGAAACATTGAAACATGGTACAGCCAAGGACTCCAACCACCGCTAGCACGTGAAACTGTATATGTATATATATATGGTAATAAGAACACGGGTACGTGTGTTCACTTATGCAAAGTAGACCACTTGGAAAAAGAAAATAACGAAGCGGAGCGCTTTCGGATATTACATCCTCAGTGCACTGAAGATGTAATATACGAAAGCGCTCTGCTTCGTTATTTTATTTTTCCAAGTGGTCTACTTTGCATGTGTATATATGTATATATAATATGTATATATATATATATATAAAAATATATTTATATATATATTATATATATATATATATATATAATATATATATATATATATATATATATATATATATATATATATGAAAGCAGGGATAATTTGCAGTTACCGACACATTAAGCTTACGTGACAACTATACTACCACACGTTGGACGCTGAGTAGATAAAAAAGAAAAAAAGAATTTAGTTCACGTGTGCTTCACTTCCATCATACACATTGATCCAGTTTCGTGATCTCATTTTTTTTTTTCTTTAGAGAACGTTTACTGTTTACTACAAGTTGCCATAGCTATCCGATTACACAGGGCAAAAGTGGTGTTGCTTCGGCAGTAATTAGGAGCTTATTGACGCCAAAGATTGTCATCGTTTTTCCGAAAAGTCTTCGTTGTCTGTCCGGCCACAGCCAAGATCCTTATGACGGAAGCTTCCTCAGCGTCCTTCCAAAGCGTCTCTTCGGCTGTTTATCCATCACCCTCTAATTCTTTTTATTTATTTATTTTTCTATATTTCTCATTTATAACCTGTTTTCTGCTCCCTTCTCCTTTCATTACCTCCTTTTGTTTCTTTTGTTATTTTTTAATCATTTCTTTAGCCATCAACTTTTTTTTTTTTTTTTTTTTTTTTTTTTTTTTTTTTTTTTGTATCAATATATCAGTGTTCTTTCTCTTCGTTGTTTGTTTTTTAAGTCACCTTCTCTGCTGCAACGTACTTCACCAGTAGTCACCAGGCGATTTTATTCAGTACAGGGGGATGTTGCGATAATGAAGGAGCATTGATAAAGGTCATCTCAATAACTCCCTTCTAAATAGTAGCGAATTAAACATATCTAAATTTGGTTAATTCTAGACTGTTTTATTTAGCTTAGGAAGATTCATGGTAACATGAGCAGAGAGAGAGAGAGAGAGAGAGAGAGAGAGAGAGAGAGAGAGAGAGAGAGAGAGAGAGGGGGGGAGGGAGACCCTTTCCCTGCAAGCTTCACCGTAGTAGTATAATGAAAGCACACACACACACACACACACACACACACACACACACACACACACACACACACACACACACACACACACACACAGAGAGAGAGAGAGAGAGAGATGAAGACAAAGAAAAAGAGAGAGATTGAGAGGACACACACACACACACACACACACACACACACACACACACACACACACACACACACACACACACACACACACACACACACACACACAAACAGAGAGAGAGATGAAGACAAAGAAAAAGAGAGAGATTGAGAGATTTAGAGAGAGAGACAAAGAAAACGAGAGAGAGAGGGGGGTTGAGAAATATCGCTACCGCGAAATATCGACATTTTTTAATTAGCCCTTCGCCAAATGATTTTAGCCACTTTGCGAGCTCGTCGTAGTGGACATAAAATTACCATCATAACTCTTTCGCTATAGTGACGCGAAACATCAACGAAAGCTAACCCCTTTTGCAATGAGGAAGTTACTGTGCACGTGAGAAATTCGCTAGCGGACAGCGACATCAATCAGGTCATTTTGCCCATCGCGGTAGGTTCGAATCCTACACGCGACGGTCATAAAAATGATCTTACTGTGCAAATTTTTTTCAGCCTCACACAAAACGGTTCCGCTCAGATTAGTAAATGTCCAGAAACCTAACCTGAAGGTATGTATAAGTTATATTATTTTAAACGAATGAAAATAAAATTCGTATGAAATATTGCAGATAATATCATTATGATTAATTTATTAAACTTTAGAACAGAAAGCTCCTCTTGGGGTCATAATTCAACAGAAATGAAAAACACTTTTATTTTAATAACCAAGCATATTTATAACCGTATTCAATGTCTAACAAGAAGTTATAAAAATTCATCTTTAAACATGTTCATGAAATGCATGGGTATGGATTCATCCCAGCAAATAACTAAGCTAATTAATCACTCCATTTCTATGTCCGCTTTTTTTTTTTTTTTGCTATCTCTTTATGACTTTAATAATAGTTGAGCAAGTGAATTGTTCATTTGCAGAAAAATTAACCTGATACAGAATATCACGCTGTCGTATTGATTAATGAATATATATATATATATTAATTCCAACGTGTCCATGTAACTCCTTGTATTAATGTAAGATAAACTTATAAATCGTCCAATGATATTCTCAATTAACTACCTGAATTATGAACGTATTCGTGATGCTCGCATTGCACTGTGTCATATTTATAGGTCCACAAATTTAATTTATTATTCAGAGACACTGTAAAATTGTTTCGTAATCAGAAGCATCCTTCTAGCATTTGTTTGGTTTTCGGTTCGAATCCCGCACTACTCTTAAATTCCCAGTAGTTACTGTTACCTGAACGGACAGTCCCTAAATACCCAGGAGGAAGGAAGAGTGAAAAGAGAGGAATAAAGAGGTAAGGACAGAAAATAGAAAATCGTGAAAAAAGAGAAATACTTGAAAAGGAAAAAGACGGAATAAAGAATAAAGGGTAAAATGAAGAAAGAAAGAACAGAAGAACGAAAGAAGAATAATGAAAAAACGAAGAATAATAAGAAAAAAGAAAAGAGAAATAGAGGTATTGAGAGAGGACGATAAAGGGAAGTTAAGATAAACAATTAATTGATCCACAATAAACGGGAGAATAGCAACAATATAGGGGTGAAATTAATTAGAGTATGACCAGGTGGTCGCCGACCAGTTGCATGTAGTCTTTAAAAGTCGCTGGCAGTCAGTAATAAGATAGATAGATAAATAGATAGATCGATAGATAGATAATCACAACACACACTGAATAGTCCCCAGTACGTAGATTTTTATCTTATCAATCACGTTAACTTTTTTCCATTTCAATTCCTTGCAGAGGTTTTGTGTCGCCGACCGATCGCTTGATTTTCGGTCGAAGGTGGTCGGAAACCAGTCGTATGCTTTGTGTGACTGGGGCTTAAAACGTATAATAGGACAATGATCGTGGCTTCGTACGAATCATCTTCTT
>NC_134808.1:42465892-42535892 GCF_046742065.1 Oratosquilla oratoria
GCCCAAATAGGTTGTATATATATCATTATAGCCAAAGCAGTTTCAGGGATGAATTGGTATCTCTTTTTCCTTCATTCAGAGTAAGATGTATTTGTACGTAATAATTTCAAGTTAAAATGAAAAAGATAAAATTGAAAATTATATCTTGAAAACCTTTCACAGACTGATTTAGGGGCTTATTTTTATTCTGATTTGTACGAATAATCTATTTATATTGTACAAATTAGATAATTATAAATGTTAATTTTGAAATGTATTCCAAAAGTTTCTTTGCATTTTGTAAGGGGGTAGCCGTGTCAAAGTACATAACCACGTACATAACCACGTACATAAATACGAGTAATTCTTTAAATTTTGATTTGATAAAAAAGATATATTCCTCGATTTCTTTAGTCAAAATATTTGTGTTGAATATCTCATGACATGTAATGAGATGTAATGTCACAGCAAACACACGCATACACACATACACATACACACACACACTACGGCGGTCCGAGTTCGAATCCTGCCAAGGGCTGAAATAATTGCAGTATTGCTGCTCTGCGAGTTGTTACTCCAATTCATGGACGGGGAGTTGGGTGTGTGTGTGTGTGCGAGGTCACAGTATTACCCATAGATCGGTCAAATATGAGCTCTGAGCTCTCTTCCGAGAGGGATATAGCTGACGATCAGGAGTCCAACACGTGGTCCAAGACCATTGTGGTGAAACACACACACACACACACACACACCTACACACACACACACACACACACACACACACACACGCGTATTGGCAAACTCACACTCACACTCACAAGCCAGAGAACAGACAGACCCACCCAGAGATCCCCAGACTCTCTCTCTCTCACTCACTGCTGGCTGTCTCGACAGAGACTGCAGCAGCAGATCCAGGTGAATACACACACACACAAACACAAGACTACACTTCCACACAATAACATATTGAAACCACACGTGCTCTTTCATCTCCAAACAACAAAACAATTATCTTATATATATATACAAACGCATACATAAAATCCTTTGCAGACGCGCACTGACGTAAACAAAAGAATGATTAATGATTTAGTTTCCTGTGCTCAAGCTAAAGGCAAATCATAACGTTTCTCATCAAATATCAAAAATGAAGAAGGAAGTGAGTATACATTTACTTGTGTCACTGTAGGCGTATTTCTGTGTGTATCTGTATGTTTGTATTTACATTCGTATCTGTATATGTGTACTAGTGTATGCGTGCTTGCGTATGTGCATTCATGTGCGGATGGACGTGTAGATATGCATGTACATATAAGTGTATGTTTTCATGTATGTGTATATGCATAAAGATGCGCATAAATGTGCAGTTATTAATGTGTACGTGTGTATTTGCATGGGCACAGGAGAGAGAGAGAGAGAGAGAGAGAGAGAGAGGGAAAGAGAGAGAGATAGGGAGACAGATCACAAAGGGAATAAGAAGACAAACATGGAGAAAATAGGGAGAAAAATAGAGACTAGGTGGGAAAGGAGATATAGAATTAAACAAAGTAAGCGGCTGAGAGAGAGAGAGAGAGAGAGAGAGAGAGAGAGAGAGATGGAGAGAGACGGAGAGAGAGAGAGAGAATGGAGAGAGAAAGAGAGTGTGAGAGAGAGAGGAATATACAAAATCATAGACTCCCAGACATGGAAACTGCTTCATGTCTCGTATATTCGGTTGGCTAGATGACCGCATTTCCTCTTCGTTCACCCTTAGACAGTGTGCTGAGATCCTTCTCCCGTCCAGAAGGCCTGTAATATTTCTTCAAGATCTCCCGTGGCCTTCCAATTCTTGGCCTTCGTCTTGCTTTCGAAACGAAGACAAAGGAAATCCCTTCCAAGTATAAGTAACAATTATTATTATTATTATTGTTATTATTATTATGTGTATATGATGTTACCAAATTGGTTAATCTACATTTTTTTTTTTTTAGTGGTAGTAGATATGGCGGGGATGGATCGACAGCTCGACTGGAAGCTTGCCAGGGATGGTAATAATCGTAGCTGCTGCAATGTAAATATATATATATATTATATATACTGTAATTATATATATATATATTGAGACATTCTGACAGGTTGATGTAAGCGGAATAGGAAACACAGGAGTCTTAGTCTTGAGTTTATTCCTGACTAGTTTCGCAGGTATGCTTTGAAAAAGCATACCTGCGAAACTAGTCAGGCATAAACTCAAGACGAAGACTCCTGTGGTTCCTATTCCGCTTACATCATATATATATATATATATATATATATATATATATATATATATATATATATATGGCTACCCCCTTTGTAAGGGGGGAAAAGCCTTGGTATATATATATATATATATATATATATATATATATATATATATATATATAAGAATTCATGCTCGGCTATCGAAAGTTGTCCAGTAGTTTTGTTGATAAGAAAGAAGTTATTTATTATAATTATTTTTGTAATTCGTTCGCACCTTGGACGTTTCAAAAAATGGCACAATCACCCTCAGATACCTAAAAACTCATTTGTACATTTTTTTTTCCTAGTTGTGTAATCGGAAGCGTGCTGGTCTCGTATTCGCTTAGTTCTGGGTTCGAGTCCCACACTCCTCTCCAATTCCAACCAGTGACTGTCTCTTGCCCCCAGTAATCCAAGCCCATGGGTCGAAGATGACGGCTTCAGTTACAGTTAAGTGCCTCCTGTCGTATTCTCTTCACCTTCATTCACCTTTTCTACTATTTCCCACGCAGGAACTTCTCTCACTGATAAATCTTTCTATGTTTTGTTAGTATTCTACACAACATCTCCTCACAATCCTTTACGTTCACTCAACCTTTTTTATGCGACGAGAAATCACAATTTGTTTCTTTCATTCCTTCCCCTCCCCTCTACCATTTCACTCTCGTTCCACATACATCTTCCATTTATATATTAAGCGAATCCACCCATGAGCATGTTGAACAAGTATGGATACAATACACACCACTGCCTTTGCCCCGTTTTCTATGCGGAGCAATCCGCCCCCCGCGTAGGATATCGTTAGCCTGCCTTGTTACGTCCATAAATAATCTTGTTAGATCCACAAGACTTCAATTCCACCCTATACATTGCCAAAGGCTACCAAGTGGATTATTTCTCCATTCTGACAAAAGCCTTTGCGAAATAAGTAAAGGCCGAATGCGTCTTCTATAGATCCAGAGTATAACTTCTCTCTGATCTGCTTCGAAGAGAAAACTTTAATATGTGCGTCATCTCCCTTTGTGTGTGTGTGTGTGTGTGCGTGTGTGTGTGTGTGTTTTCTTCATGAAGTCATTCGAAATCATACGTGTAGATATGTCGAACGAAATTAGCACTAGAATGTTCAGAGTTATTATACTTCTTAAGATATAATAAAATCTAAGATTGGAAATTCAGATTTCAAGTAACGTAAATTTGAAAAAATGTCAAGTTATTGTTTTGCTCACCCGGCGTATATACTCTCAAACATACATATGTATATATATATATATATATATATATATATATATACATATATAATTTATGTTTGTGTAAATGTGTGCGTGTGTGTGTATGTATGTATGTATGTATGTGTGTTGTGGTTGTATATATTGATATATCTATCCATATCCTATTTACTTATTTCTTTTCCCGTTTTTATATTTTCATCGAAAATCTTTTGCTTACCATGAGAAAGGAAGATGCAGCGTCACTGTATCCAAGTCAGTCGCATGAAGGCATGCTTGAAGATAAATGAGGGCAGGGAAGGGAAAGAACGACAAGACGACGAAGAAGAAGAAGAAAAAAAAAAAAAAAAAAACTAGAAAAATTGAGAAACGGGTTGGATTTTTTTTTTTTTTTTTTTTTTTTTTTTTTTTTTTTTTTTTTTTTTTTTTTTTTTTTTTTTTTTTTTTTTTTTTTTTTTTTTTTTTTTGGGGGGGATGGATAGGGAGAGAAGTTGAGAGAAATAATCCAATATTGGAGTTGGTTAAAGACATTAGGGAATGAAATTGAGTTTAGCCCGTTTGCTTGTGGGTGATGTCTTCCTAGCCTGAATAAAATATGGAATGTAATGGTGCGGACATTTGTACTTATTTCGTGATATATGAAGAATACAAATTCATATTCCGCTTTTTGAGTAACTGATACATTTTCATAAACAGTATTTTTTTTTTTTTGAAAAATCAAAATGTATTTCTGCAAAAGCAGCATATGATAAAAGGCAGACAGACAGGCCGAAGAAGACAAGATGGAAAAAGTAAAAGAAAGGTGCAAAAAGAGAAGAATAAGAAGAGGGGAAGGAAGAGGGGGAGGAGGAAGAGAGAGGAGGAGGAGGGAGAGTGAACTTGGAGGAAGAAAAGAGTGAAATATACAAACAACATTGAAGAGGCAAACGGAAGAAGACGATGAAATCCAGAAAAAATACTTAAGATATTAATCAATGGTATAAAGAAAGTCGAACAGAGAAAGATGAAAACAAGAAGATAGCAAATTCAAAGAAGGAGAGAATGAGAGGAGATAAATGAGTGATACAAAGCATAAAAGACATTGAAAGAGAAATGTAGAAATACAACGAGACGAAGAAAAGAAAAACATAAAAAAAAAAAGAGGAAGGGGACGTCAACAGGCCTGTGAGGTATACATGGGAATTCCAAAAGGCTTAGTTTTCTTTTGTGCTCTCTTTGTCCTGGGACAAGGACTCCTGGGAATCCGAAGACCTCTTCGGTTGGCACCATGAGAACCTTCTGTTGTCGCCACCAGAACCGAGACTTCTCCCGTATTCTCTCTCTCTCTCTCTTTTTTTTTTTTTTTTTTTCGGGCGGGGGGGGGGTCACGTGGAAGGGAGTAAAGAGGGCACAGAGGTCAGTAAAAAGGAGGTCATCAGGGTCGAAATATTGGAGATTTTGTGCCGAATATGTAGATGAAGGAGAGTGACCTCGACGTCTGATTGTGCTCAATTTTCTTATACCCATTGTTTACATCCATTATTTACCTTTGATAGCAAAAGACTTTAACAATCGAATCAAATTATTCTTCCATTAAAAAGAAATGATAAATAAGCAATTAAGTACATAAATAAGCAAAATAAATAAATGAATAAATGAATAAAAAGTAATGAAAGACTAGATAAGTAAATGTATATATGAATGTAAAAAACAGATATTTGAACAAGGAATGAATGAATAGACAAGTAAATGTATACATAAATTAAGAAATACAAATAGATAAATAGAAACAAATAAATTAATAATTAGATCAATAGATTAATAAAGTAATAAATTTCCTGGATTGTCTCATTATTATTATTTTCTATTTATTTTATTTTGGTAAGCAATGATTCGGACTTACAGTTAACGAAGTTGCCTAGGAATGAAAATGAAGACGATTTTCTCTCTCACACACACACACACACACACACACACATACACATACACACACACACACACACACACACACACACACACACACACACACACACACACACACACACACACACACAATCAGAGACTGGGCCAAGCCACTAACATAATTCATAAACGCCAGCTTTGATTGTATGGTCATTTAACACACATCACCGATGTTGATCCTATTCACAGGGCGATCTCCGCAATGGACAATCCTTGAAGGAGAAGACGAAGGGAGAAGTCCACAGAATTCATGGCCAGACTAAGTCGAAAATCTCACCGAAATCGACGAGTGAGTGAAGTAACTCGCTTCCCGGCGTATGTTCCATTGATGATGAATGTTGTCCCCCTCACCAAAAAAAAATAGATTATTCTATCTTCATGCTTAGGTTCTGAATAATCACTCTCACTCCATGTGGTACACTGGTAGCGTAATAGGAGGCGTGCTGGTCTCGCAATCGCTTAGTTTTGGGTTCGAATCCCGCACTCATATCCAGTTCCCAGCAATGACTGTTACATGCCCTAGCAGTCCAAGTGCAAAGGGTAAAGGAGAAGGCTTCGGCCGCAGCAACGCGGTTCCTGACGTGGGCTCCTCATCTTCTTTTAAACAAAGATTTGTTGTATATATATAATATATATATATATATATATATATATATATTATATATTATATATAATTGTGTGTGTGTGTGTGCATGTATGTATGTATATATGTATATATATATATGTGTGTGTGTGTGTGTGTGTGTGTGTGTGTGTGAATATATATATATATATATATATATATATATATATATATATACATACATATATATACAGTATATATATATATATATATATATATATATATATAAAACTTTTTTCAATAATTACATTAAGTGTCCGAGAGGGTTAGGGCATCGTTCCTTGCGATGAAGGTCAAAGGGATAACGGTTCGAACCCTGCCACCGGCGAAGTTGAGCCAAAGGTATAGTTAATATTAGATTCCACGCTACAAAGTCCTCTGTTAGGAGCACTGTCCTAGCCATCCGAATAGGGGTGGGGAGCTTGTGATGTTATACCATAATTATCATCATCATCATCATTATCATCATTGTTATCATTATCATCATTGTTATTATCTTCATCATCACCATCACCATCATCATTATCACCATCATGACCATCATGGCCATCACCTTTGTCATCATCATCATCATCATCATCTTTGTCGTCGTCGTCGTCGTCGTCATCATCATCATCATCATCATCATCATCATCATCATCATCATCATCATCATCATCATCATCATCATCATCATCATCATCATCATCATAGTCATCATCATCATCATAATCATCATCAAGAAATTTATGGCATTGAAAAGTAAGAACACACTCGTAAGTGTTTTCACTGGTAATCACTTAAATCTGGAAAACTAAAAAAAAGATATGACGTTCAGTTCCAAATATGTCTTTGATCATAAAAGTGTCCATCTCTTTAGCTGTGTATGGAGTGGAGTTGCAATAGCCTACAATTGAATTGAAAATCAGCATCGCCATTATGCCCAACTCCTCTCTGACTTTTAGCGAGTGTGTGGGAAATCTAGATGGAAACAGATGATTGAAAAGCTTAATTGAATAATAATGTTCATTCATAAATGTGCTTTAGTGACTCACCATTTCCCAATACCTTCCTTTTTAAATTGAATTTAATGCAGTGGATATCCAAATGGACACAGTGTGTTCTCATTGGTTTTATCGATAAACAAAATTGTTGAGAATGTCAAACTACTCATAGGTACAGATGTTCTTGAGTACATTAAAACAGTGTGACCTACACGTAAGAATAAGGAATTTTGTTCGTCAAAGGTAATTTCTTAAGGAATCTCTTTCTTATAAGAAATAACTATAGTGAAAAATGGGGTGGTACTAGACTCAATTATTATTCATCAACATATTATTGTTATATTTACCAATTATATCACTTGATTTTCTATACATCGTTTATAAACGGATCACTATGATATATATGTGTGTGTGTGTGTGTGTGTGTGTGTGTTTTTCCTTATCATATTTGACACTGAATTACTTAATTGATTTTTATGATACCCTCTCTGTATGTCCGCTGGTGGCACAGTGTGAAGTGTGCTGGTCTCGTATTGTCTTAGTTGTGGGTTCAAATCCCGCACTCCTCTCAGGTTCCCAGCAGTGACAGTTCCTTGCTTCAACAGACTAAGTGGATAGGAAAAAGATGACGGCTTCGGCCGTAGCTACGTGTCTCCTGGCGTAGGCTCCTCGCGTTGTTCCTCTCTGTAGTAGAGGGGTGAACTGCGTCAGTGCATACTGGGCGTCTACTGTCACATACATAAGCACAATTAGTGGTAACTAAGAGGCACCACTTTTCTTTCCCAGAGCAAAATTATTTCTCACTTGGTTACTGCCTGATGTGGAGATGACACTGGAAATCGTGGCCGTTTTCTTCGGGTTGGCGTTCGCCGCTCTCGTCGTTGGAGACCTTTTCGTGTTGAGCATTGCCACTGGATTGGATCTTTGGACCACTCTCGCCTCTGTTGTTTTGGCTTTCTTCGTCTTCGTCATCAAGAAAATCATCTCGTTGAGTAACAGGATTCTCAAAACTTGTAAATACTTCGAGAATGAAGTTATTGATAACAACGAGAACTTGAGTGAAGAAAGTAAAGAGGCAGAAGACGTGTTTGAGTATGCAGAAACCTACGATGATAGTTTCTGCTTTGAATACGATTATATCTTTAGTGAGACTCTTGAAGGTCAGAATGACTCTGTTTTAACAGAAAACGAATTTCTTGAAGAAGTCGACTGGTTGTACTTCGAATCAGCTATCTGTGGAGAAGAGATTGGACTGGACACAAAGGTGGACAAGAAAGCTTCATTGGAGTTAATGGAAGTTTATGATAATTATTTTAAACAATCACTCTACCTGGAAACTTTCCACAGCTTCACAGAGCCTTTAGAGGATGTCGATGATTCAGTCCTGGAAGACACAGATCCAGAGATCAAGAGCGACGATATTGAAGAAGACTACTCAGACTCTTTCACCTTTGAAGCCGATTTCGTCTTTGGTGAGACTCTAGAAGATCAAGACGAGGGTATTTTGGAAGATAATGAGGTCCTTGAAGAAATTGATTGGAGCTACTTTGAAGCTCTGTTCTGTGGAGAAAGCAATGAAGAAGACATGATGGAAAGTCTTATTGAAATTTATGATCGATATAATGCCCAGTCTCTCCTTCTAGAGACTTATTACAGTTTCTCGGAAGCCTTGGAAGACATCACGGAGCCTTTTTGAGCAAGAGAAAGCTCACGAAGGAATAAGTTATACAACAGGTTTTTTACATTGGCACAATTTCAATTTGATTATGAATTAGAAATAATATCGTCAAGAGATCCCAGTTGCAAAGCGACTATAGATTACAAGAAAAAAATTGAAAACTTGAAGGAAGAATATTTTGGTGTGTCCACGGTTCGTGAATGAAAATTACCAGTCCCTTCTCAAAATCTATATAGTTTTGTTTGAAAACATTGACTTTATTTCAATAAGAAAAATAATAAAAGATTTCCTGAAAAAAGGAAAGGAAGAATATTTTGGTGTATCCACGGTTCGTGAATGAAAATTACCAGTCCCTTCTCAAAATCTATATAGTTTTGTTTGAAAACATTGACTTTATTTCAGCAAAAAAAAAAAAAAATAATAATAATAAAAGATTTCCTGAAAAAAGGAAAGTCTTGGAGACGAGCCTTACAAGTCTCCTCCGGACTCACTTTTTGTTTTGGTCTATTGACCCTCGGGTGACTTCCCTCAGCTGAATAAATCACTTAGTAACAGCCATTGTGGAGTGGACTTGATGGACTCCAGGAAAATCTACCACCTGAGAGGATTGCAGTTAGGAATCGAAATTTAAATTTTCGCTTACTCAACTCTTTCGTCCGACTGAGGTGTTAGTTGTGATATATATATATATATATATATATGTATATATATATATATATATATATATATATATATATATGTAGATATTTTTTATCAACCACACTACACTTTAACTCTAAGATATCAATATTGAGAGAGACTCGAGGAGGCTAACATGCAGAAATTGAATCGTGGTACGGCCAAGGGCATGTTGGCCTCCTCGAGTCTCTCACGATGTTGATGGCTTTGAATTAAAGCGTATTGTGGATGATAAAAATGTATATCTGTTCACTGGGACCCATTCAGTGTATGAATATGTATGAATATATATATATATATATATATATATATATATATATATATATATATATATATATATATATATATATATATATATATATAATATATATTTTATATAATACTGGGCCTTGTCATTACCCTCACTACTTGGAGAGACTGCTGTTTACATTGGCAATTAGTTTATGTGCGAAAATGAATTGTTATTCATATTCCTTTGATATTACAAAGTATCCCACGATGAATTTCTTAATAAAAGACATATTTCAGAAAGTATAGATATTAATCAATGGTATAAAGAAAGTCGAACTGAGAAAAATGAAAACAAGAGGATAGGAAATGCAAGGAAAGAGAGAATGAAAGGAGATAAGTAAGTGATACAAAGCATAAAAAACATTGAAAGAGAAATGTAGAAATTCAATGAGACGAAGGAAATAAAAACAAAGAAGAAAAGGGAGAAGAGGAAGGGGGACGTCAACAGGCCTGTGAGGTACATGGGAATTCGATTTTTTTTTTTTTTTTGTCTTGGGAGAAGGACTCCTGGGAATCCGAAGACCTCTTCGGTTGGCACCACGAGAACCGAGAGTTCTGCGGTATTCATGTTTCCCTCTTTTTTTTTTTTTTTTTTTTTTTTTGGCAGGCGAGGGGAGCACGTGGAAGGGGTGGTAAAGGAGACACAGAGGTCAGTGAAAACGAGGTCATCAGGGTCGAAATGTTGGAGATTTTGTGTCGAATATTCAGTCGAAGGACAGTGACCTCGTCCCATAGTCGTCCTCAGCTTTGTTTATATTTATAGTTTAACTTTGATAGCGAAAGGCCTTAGCAATCCAATCAAATTATTATTCTATTCTGTAAATATATAAATAAACAAGTAAACAAAAAAATAGATGTGTAAATGAATAAAAATTTATGAAAGACAGATAAGGAAATGTATATGTGAATATAAAAAAAATACTAGACAAATGAATAAATAAATGAATAGACAAATGTGTACATAAATTAAAAAAAAATACAAATAGATAAAATGATAAGTGAATAATTAGATAAATAGATTAATATACTGATAAATTTCCTGGATTGTCTTATTCAAATCTTTCTTTTTGGTAAACAGTGATTCTGACATACAGTTGCCGAAGTTACCTAAGGATGAAAATGAAGATTTTTTATTTTATTTTTTTTATTTTTTATTTTTTATTTAATCCAATCAGAGACTCGGCCAAGGCACTAACACAATTAATAAACGTCAGCTTAGTTTGTATGGAGATTTAACACACCTCCTCGATGTTGACCCTATAAACAGGGCGATCTCCACAGTGGATTATCCTCGAAGGAAAAGACGGAGGGTGAAGTCCACAGAACTCATGACCAGTGTAAGTCGAAAATCTCGCCGAAGTCGACGAGTGAGTGAAGTAACTCGCCTCCCGGCGTATGCTTCATTGATGATAAAGGTAAATAAATAAATTATTCTATCTTCGTGCTAAGGTTCTGAATAATCACTTTCACTCCTATGTGGTACGCTGGTGGCGTAATAGTAAACGTGCTGGTCTCGCATTCTGTTACTTGCTGGGTAAGAGCGAAGACTTCGGCCGCAGCAACGCGGTTCCTGACGTGGGCTCCTCATCTTCTTTTAATCAAAGATTTGTTGTATAATGTCGTTCATAAAAGAATATCTATTACAGGAAGCAAGTTCTGATTTATTGAATTTTTTTATTTATTTATTCATTTATTTTTTATAATTGCATTAAGCGTCCGAGTGTGTTAGGGCAATGTTACTTGCGATGAAGGTCAAAGGGATAACGGTTCGAACCCTGCCACCGTCGAAGTTGTGACAAGGGTATAGTTAATATTAGATTCCACGCTACAAAGTCTTCTGTAATGAGCACTGTCCTAGCCTCCCGAGATAGTGACGTTAAACCATCGTCATCATCATCATCATCATCATCATTATCTTCATCATCATCATTATCATTATCAACATTATTACCATCATCATCATCCACAACATCATTACCACCATCATCATCATCACCATCATCATCACCACCACCATCATCATCACCACCATCATCACCACCACCATCATCACCACCATCATCATCATCACCATCATCATCACCACCATCATCACCCCCACCATCATCATCACCGCCATCCTCCTCATCATCATAATCATCATCATCATCTTCATCATCCTCATCATCATAATCATCATCATCCTCGTCATCATCCTCATCGTCATCATCATCATCATTATCAAGAAATTTTTGTCATTGAAAAGTAAGAACACCCTCGTGAGCCTTATCACTGGTAATCACTAAAATCTGGAAAATGAAAAAAAAAAAGATATGACGTTCAGTTCCAAATATGTCTTTGATCATAAAAGTGTCCATCTCTTTAGCTGTGTATGGAGTTGAGTTGCAATAGCCTACAATTGCACGGAAAATCAGCATCGCCATTATGCCCAACTCCTCTCTGACTTTTAGCGAGTGTGTGGGAAATCTAGATGGAGACAGATGATTGAAAAGCTTAATTGAATAATAATGTTCATTCATAAATGTGCTTTAGTGCATCACCATTTCCCAATACCTTCCTTTTTAAATTGAATTTAATGCAGTGGATATCCAAATGGACACAGTGTGTGCTCATTGGTTTTATCGATAAATAAAATTGCTGAGAATGTTGTCAAAGTACTCATAGTTACAGATGTCTTTGAAGACATTAAAACATAAGAATATAAGAATAAAGGAGACTTCAAGAGACCATAAGGCCTACACTAGGCAGCTCCGTATCCATCACCACCTGTCATCCCCATCCATAAAGTTGTCTAAACAGTGTGACCTACACGTAAGAATAAGGGATCTTGTTCCTCAATGGTAAATTCTTAAGGAATCTCTTTCTTATAAGAACTAACTATAGTGAAAGATGGAGCGGTACAAGACTCGATGATTATTCATCAACATATCATTGTTACATGTACCAGTTATATCACTTGATTTTCTATACGTCGTTTATAAACGGGTCACTATGATATATATGTATGTATGTATATATATATATATATATATATATGTGTGTGTGTGTGTGTGTGTGTGTGTTTTCCTTGTATCATATTTGACACTGAATTACTTAATTTATTTTTATGATACCCTTTCTGTATGTCCGCTGGTGGCACAGTGTGAAGTGTGCTGGTCTCGTATTGTCTTAGTTGTGGGTTCAAATCCCGCACTCCTCTCAGGTTCCCTGCAGTGACAGTTCCTTGCTTCAACAGACTAAGTGGATAGGAAAAAGATGACGGCTTCGGCCGTAGCTACGTGTCTCCTGGCGTAGGCTCCTCGCGTTGTTCCTCTCTGTAGCAGAGGGGTGAACTGCGTCAGTGCATACTGGGCGTCTACTGTCACATAGATAAGCACAATTAGTGGTAACTAAGAGGCACCACTTTTCTTTCCCAGAGCAAAATTATTTCTCACTTGGTTACTGACTGATGTGGAGATGACACTGGAAATCGTTGCCGTTTTGTGCGGGTTGGCGTTCGCCGCTCTCGTCGTTGGAGACGTTTTCGTTTTGACCGTTGCCACTGGATTGGATCTTTGGACCACTCTCGCCTCTGTTGTTTTGGCTTTCTTCGTCTTCGTCATCAGGAAAATCATCTCGTTTACTAACAGGATTCTCATAACTCCTATATACTTCGAGAATGAAGTTACTGATAACAACGAGAACTTGAGTGAAGAAAGTAAAGAGGCAGAAGACATGTTTGAGTTTGCAGAAACCTACGATGATAGTTTCTGCTTTGAATACGATTATATCTTCAGTGAGACTCTTGAAGGTCAGAATGACTCTGTTTTAACAGAAAACGAATTTCTTGAAGAAGTCGACTGGGTTTACTTCGAATCAGCTATCTGTGGAGAAGAAATTGGACTGGACACAAAGGTGGACAAGAAAGCTTCATTGGAGTTAATGGAAATTTATGATAATTATTTTAAACAATCACTCTACCTGGAAGCTTTCCACAGCTTCACAGAGCCTTTAGAGGATGTCGATGATTCAGTCCTGGAAGACACAGATCCAGAGATCAAGAGCGACGATATTGAAGAAGACTACTCAGACTCTTTCACCTTTGAAGCCGATTTCGTCTTTGGTGAGACTCTAGAAGACCAAGACGAGGGTATTTTGGAAGATAATGAGGTCCTTGAAGAAATTGATTGGAGCTACTTTGAAGCTCTGTTCTGTGGAGAAAGCAACGAAGATGACATGATGGAAAGTCTTATTGAAATTTATGATCGTTACAATGCCCAGTCTCTCCTTCTAGAGACTTATTACAGTTTCTCGGAAGCCTTGGAAGACATCACGGAGCCTTTTTGAGAAAGAGAAAGCTCACGTTGGAATAAGATATACAACAGGTTATTTACATTGGCACAATTTCAATTTGAGTATGAATTAGAAATAATATCGTCAATAGATCCCAGTTGCAAAGCGACTATAGATTACAAGAAAAAAAATTGAATACTTGAAGGAAGAATATTTTGGTGTGTCCACGGTTCGTGAATGAAAATTACCAGTCCCTTCTCGATATCTATATAGTTTGGTTTGAAAACATTGACTTCATTTCAATAAGAAAAATAATAAAAGATTTCCTGAAGAAAGGAAAAGCTTAGAGACGAGCCTTACAAGTCTATTCCGGACTCACTTTTTGTTTTGGTCTATTGACCCTCCGGGGACTTCCCTCAGCTGAATAAATCACTTAGCAACAGCCATGACGGAGTGGACTTGATGGACCCCAGGAGAATCTACTACCTCAGAGGATTGCAGTTAGGAATCGAAATATAAGTTTTCGCTTACTCAACTCTTTCGTCCGACTGTGGTGTTAGTTTATATATATATATAGATATATATATATATATATATATATATATATATATATATATGTATATATATATATATATATATATGTGTGTGTGTGTGTGTGTATATATATATATATATGTGTGTATATATATTTTTTTTTTTATCAACCACAATACACTTTAATTCTAAGACATCAATATTGAGAGAGACTCGAGGAGGCTACCATGCAGAAATTGAATCGTGGTACGGCCAAGGGCATGTTGGCCTCCTCGAGTCTCTCACGATATTGATGGCTTAGAATTAAAGTGTGTTGCGGTTGATAGAAATTTATATATGTTCTCTGAGGCCCATTCAGTGTTGTACATATGTATGAATGTATATGTATATATATATAATATGTATATATATATGTATATATATATATTTATATATATATATATATATGGAAGAACCACTACGAAGCTCTCCAGGCGCCTCACACTCCATCTATCAAACGGAGCTCCAAAGAAGCACTCAGAAGAGGTTCACGGGGTTAGTCTGACCAGAGAAATGATAGTCGGAGGAACTTCCATCTTACATATCGAAAGAGATTACTCCCGTCTACGTATATTAGAAGCCCTTTATATAAAAAACAAAAACCCTTCTCTCAACTCACAAATCACTGACATGTACACAATTCCTAGCCTTAGGAATTTCCAAAACAGTTACAAGATAGTTAGAGAAGAGGACGAACGACGCACGGCTCAGGCAGGTTCGCAAGCGGGATCCCGGGTCAATGCCTAGATCCCTATTGGCCAGCCTCGACCAATCACGTTCCTCCTTTTTCTTCCACTCTGTATTTAGTTCCCTATATAAACTGTTCCCTTCTTTGCCTGTACCATAACCTGAAGATGACCTATGTAGGTCGAAAGCTTGTTTTAATAAAGTGTTCTTCATCTACAAGAACTTTCTATGTCTTTCGGAAAACTTTTATGGGAGCTACCCATTGCTCACCGTTCCATCATCAGAGATGTAGAATTTCTCAGCAAAAAAGTCGTGAACGCAGAAGCTGCTGTGAACTGCAATCAAAATTGTCTACATGAGAACCTGCTACCGAAATACACCAATATATATATATATATATATTATATATATATATATATATATATATATATATATATATATATATATATAATATATATATATAATACTGGGCTTTGTCATTATCTTCACTACTTGGAGATTGGAGAGACTGCTGTTTACATTGGGAATTAGTTTATAAAAAAAAAATCTATCTTCGTGCTTAGGTTTTGAATACTCACTCTCACTCTTATGTGGTACACTGGTGGCGTAATAGGAAGCGTGCTGATCTCGCATTCCCTTAGTTTTGGGTTCGAATCCCGCACTCATATTCAGTTCCCAGCAATGACTGTTACTTGCCCTAGCAGCCCAAGCGCAAAGGGTAAAGGTGAAGGCTTCGGCCGCAGCAACGCGGTTCCTGACGTGGGCTCCTCATCTTCTTTTAATCAAAGATTTGTTGTATATATATATATATATATATATATACATATATATATATATATATATATATATATGTATATATATATGTATATATATATATATGTATATATATATGTGTATATATATGTATATATATATATATAATTGTATGTATATATATATATGTATGTATATATATAATATATGTATATATATATATATATATATATATATATATATATATATATATAAATATAATTTATAACTTTTTTCAAGCGTCCGAGTGGGTTAGGGCAATGTTACTTGCGATGAAGGTCAAAGGGATAACGGTTCGAACCCTGCCACCGTCGAAGTTGTGACAAGGGTATAGTTAATATATTCCACGCTACAAAGTCCTAGCCTCCCGAATAGGGGTGGGGAGCTTGTGATGTTAAACCATAATCATCATCATCATCATCATCATCATCATCATCATCATTATCATCATCATTATCATTATTATCATCATCATCATCACCACCATCATTATCATTATCACCATTATCATCAGCAGCAGCAGCATCACCATCATTATCATCAATATCACCATCATTATCATGATCATCAGCAGCAGCAGCATCACCATCATCATTATCACCATCACCATCACCATCATCATTATCACCATCATGACCATCATCATTATCATTATTATCATCATCATCGGCATTACAATCATCATCATCATCATCATCATCAAGAAATTTATGGCATTGAAAAGTAAGAACACACTCGTAAGCGTTTTCACTGGTAATCACTTAAATCTGGAAAATGAAAAAAAAGAATATGACGTTCAGTTTCAAATGTCTGATCATAAAAGTGTCCATCTCTTTAGCTCTATGTGGAGTGGAGTTGCAATAGCCTGCAATTCCACGGAAAATCAGCATCATCATTATGCCTAACTCCTCTCTGACTTTTAGTGAGTGTGTGGGAAATCTAGATGGAGACAGATGATTGAAAAGCTTAATTGAATAATAATGTTCATTCATAAATGTGCTTTAGTGCATCACCATTTCCCAATACCTTCCTTTTTAAATTGAATTTAATGCAGTGGATATCCAAATGGACACAGTGTGTTCTCATTGGTTTTATCGATAAACAAAATTGCTGAGAATATTGTCAAGGCACTCGTAGTTACAGATGTTCTTGAGTACATTAAAACAGTGTGACCTACACGTAAGAATAAGGAATTTTGTTCGTCAAAGGTAAGTTCTTAAGGAATCTCTTTCTTATAAGAAATAACTATAGTGAAAAATGGGGTGGTACCAGACTCCATTATTATTCATCAACATATCATTGTTATATTTACCAATTATATCACTTGATTTTCTATACATCGTTTATAAACGGATCACTATGATATATATGTGTGTGTGTGTGTGTGTGTGTGTGTGTGTGTGTGTGTGTGTTTTCCTTATATCATATTTGAAACTGAATTACTTAATTGATTTTTATGATACCCTCTCTGTATGTCCGCTGGTGGCACAGTGTGAAGTGTGCTGGTCTCGTATTGTCTTAGTTGTGGGTTCAAATCCCGCACTCCTCTCAGGTTCCCTGCAGTGACAGTTCCGTGCTTCAACAGACTAAGTGGATAGGACAAAGATGACGGCTTCGGCCGTAGCTACGTGTCTCCTGGCGTAGGCTCCTGGCGTTGTTTCTCTCTGTAGCAGAGGGGTGAACTGCGTGAGTGCATACTGGGCGTCTACTGTCACATACATAAGCACAATTAGTGGTAACTAAGAGGCACCACTTTTCTTTCCCAGAGCAAAATTATTTCTCACTTGGTTACTGACTGATGTGGAGATGACACTGGAAATCGTGGCCGTTTTCTTCGGGTTGGCGTTCGCCGCTCTCGTCGTTGGAGACCTTTTCGTTTTGAGCATTGCCACTGGATTGGATCTTTGGACCACTCTCGCCTCTGTTGTTTTGGCTTTCTTCGTCTTCGTCATCAGGAAAATCATCTCGTTTACTAACAGGATTCTCAAAACTTCTAAATACTTCGAGAATGAAGTTACTGATAACAACGAGAACTTGAGTGAAGAAAGTAAAGAGGCAGAAGACATGTTTGAGTTTGCAGAAACCTACGATGATAGTTTCTGCTTTGAATACGATTATATCTTCAGTGAGACTCTTGAAGGTCAGAATGACTCTGTTTTAACAGAAAACGAATTTCTTGAAGAAGTCGACTGGGTTTACTTCGAATCAGCTATCTGTGGAGAAGAGATTGGACTGGACACAAACGTGGACAAGAAAGCTTCATTGGAGTTAATGGAAATTTATGATAATTATTTTAAACAATCACTCTACCTGGAAGCTTTCTACAGCTTCACAGAGCCTTTAGAGGATGTCGATGATTCAGTCCTGGAAGACACAGATCCAGAGATCAAGAGCGACGATACTGAAGAAGACTACTCAGACTCTTTCACCTTTGAAGCCGATTTCGTCTTTGGTGAGACTCTAGAAGATCAAGACGAGGGTATTTTGGAAGATAATGAGGTCCTTGAAGAAATTGATTGGAGCTACTTTGAAGCTCTGTTCTGTGGAGAAAGCAATGAAGAAGACATGTTGGAAAGTCTTATTGAAATTTATGATCGATATAATGCCCAGTCTCTCCTTCTGGAGACTTATTACAGTTTCTCGGAAGCCTTGGAAGACATCACGGAGCCTTTTTGAGGAAGAGAAAGCTCACGAAGGAATAAGTTATACAACAGGTTATTTACACTGGCAAAATTTCAATTTGATTATGAATTAGAAATAATATCGTCAAGAGATCCCAGTTGCAAAGCGACTATAGATTACAAGAAAGAAAATTGAATACTTGAAGGAAGAATATTTTGGTGTGTCCATGGTTCGTGAATGAAAATTACCAGTCCCTTCTCGAAATCTATACAGTTTTGCTTGAAAACATTGAGTTTATTTCAATAAGAAAAATAATAAAAGATTTCCTGAAAAAAAGGAAAGGAAGAATATTTTGGTGTGTCCACGGTTCGTGAATGAAAATTACCAGTCCCTTCTCGATATCTATATAGTTTTGTTTGAAAACATTGACTTTATTTCAATAAGAAAAATAATAAAAGATTTCCTGAAAAAAGGAAAGTCTTGGAGACGAGCCTTACAAGTCTGTTCCGGACTCACTTTTTGTTTTGGTCTATTGACCCACGGGTGACTTCCCTCAGCCGAATAAATCACTTAGCAACAGCCATGATGGAGTGGACTTGATGGACTTCAGGAAAATCTACCACCTCAGAGTATTGCAGTTAGCAATCGAAATATGAATTTTCGCTTACTGTACTCTTTCGTCCGACTGTGGTGTTAATTGCGATATACATATATATATATATATATATATATATATATATATATATATATATACACATACATATGTAAACATTTTTATCAACCGCAATACACTTTAATTGTAAGACATCAACATCGAGAAAGACTCGAGGAGGCCAACATGCAGGAATTGGAACGTGGTACGGCCAAGGGCATGTTGGCCTCCTAGAGTCTCTCACGATATTGATAGCTTAGAATTAAAGTGTATTGTGGTTGATAAAAATGTATATCTGTTCACTGGGACCCATTCAGTGTATGAATATGTATGAATATATGTATATAATATATATATATATATATATATATATATATATATACATATATGTATATATATAATATACTGGGCCTTGTCATTACCCTCACTACTTGGAGAGACTGCTGTTTACATTGGCAATTAGTTTATGTGCGAAAATGAATTGTTATTCATATCCCTTCGATATGACAAAGTATCCCACGATGAATTTCTTAATAAAAGATATATTTCAGAAAGTATAGATATTAATCAATGGTATAAAGAAAGTCGAACTGAGAAAAATGAAAACAAGAGGATAGGAAATGCAAGGAAAGAGAGAATGAGAGGAGATGAGTGAGTGATACAAACCATAAAAAACATTGAAAGAGAAATGTAGAAATACAATGAGACGAAGGAAATGAAAATAAAGAAGAAAAAGGAGAAGAGGAAGGGGGACGTCAACAGGTCTGTGAGGTACATGGGAATTCGAAAAGGTTTAGTTTTTTTTTTTTTTTTTTTTCTCTTTGTCTTGGGACAAGGACTCCTGGGAATCCGAAGACCTCTTCGGTGGGCACCACGAGAACCGAGAGTTCTGCGGTATTCATGTTTTCTCTCCCTTTTTTTTTTTTTTTTTTTTTTTTTTTTTTTTTTTTTTTTTTTTTTTTTTTTTATGGCAGGCGAGGGGAGCACGTGGAAGGGGTGGTAAAGGAGGCACATAGGTCAGTGAAAACGAGGTCATCAGGGTCGAAATGTTGGAGATTTTGTGGCGAATATTCAGTCGAATGACAGTGACCTCGATCTATTGTGGTCCTCACCTTTGTTTATATCCATAGTTTACCTTTGATAGCAAAAGACCTTAACAATCCAATCAAATTATTATTCTATTCTGTAAATATATAAATAAACAAGTAAACAAAAAAATAAATGAGTAAATGAATAAAAAGTTATGAAAAATAGATAAGTAAATGTATATGTGAATATAAAAAAAATACTAGATGAATGAATAAATGAATGAATAGACAAGTAAATGTATACATAAATTAAAAAAAAATACAAATAGATAAAATGATAAGTGAATAATTAGATAAATAGATTAATATACTGATAAATTTCCTGGATTGTCTTATTCAAATCTTTCTTTTTGGTAAACAGTGATTCTGACATACAGTTGCCGAAGTTACCTAAGGATGAAAATGAAGATTTTTTATTTTTTTTTTTCAATTAGTTTTTTATTCAGAGTTTTTTTTTTATCTTTTTATTTAATCCAATCAGAGACTCGGCCAAGGCACTAACACAATTAATAAACGTCAGCTTAGTTTGTATGGAGATTTAACACACCTCCTCGATGTTGACCCTATAAACAGGGCGATCTCCACAGTGGATTATCCTCGAAGGAAAAGACGGAGGGTGAAGTCCACAGAACTCATGACCAGTGTAAGTCGAAAATCTCGCCGAAGTCGACGAGTGAGTG
This sequence comes from Oratosquilla oratoria, assembly GCF_046742065.1. Classification (NCBI taxonomy): domain Eukaryota; kingdom Metazoa; phylum Arthropoda; class Malacostraca; order Stomatopoda; family Squillidae; genus Oratosquilla; species Oratosquilla oratoria. Next base: position 42,486,919 of record NC_134808.1, read on the forward strand.
AAGTAACTCGCCTCCCGGCGTATGCTTCATTGATGATAAAGGTAAATAAATAAATTATTCTATCTTCGTGCTAAGGTTCTGAATAATCACTTTCACTCCTATGTGGTACGCTGGTGGCGTAATAGTAAACGTGCTGGTCTCGCATTCTGTTACTTGCTGGGTAAGAGCGAAGACTTCGGCCGCAGGTACGCGGTTGCTGACGTGGGCTCCTCATCTTCTTTTCACTCAAAGATTTGTTGTATAGTTCATGAAAGAATATCTAGTAGAGGAAAGAAGTTCCGAATTATTGAATTTATTTATTTATTTATTTATTTTTAATAATTACATTAAGCGTCCAAGTGGGTTAGGGCATCGTTACTTGCGATGAAGTTGAAAGGGCTAACGGTTCGAACCCTGCCACCGGCGAAGTTGAGCCAAGGGCATAGTTAATATCCGATTCCATTCTACAAAGTCTTCTGTAATGAGCACTGTCCTAGCCTCCCGAGATAGTGACGTTAAACCATCGTCATCATCATCATCATCATCATCATTATCTTCGTCGTCACCATCATCATCATCATCATCATCATCATCATCATTACCATCATCATCATCATCATCATCATCATCATCATCACAAACCATCATCATCACCACCATCATCATCACCACCATCATCATCACCACCATCATCACCACCACCATCATCATTACCATCATCATCATTACCACCATCATCATCATCACCATCATCATCACCACCACCATCATCATCACCGCCATCCTCCTCATCATCATCATCATCTTCATCATCCTCATCATCATAATCATCATCATCCTCGTCATCATCCTCATCGTCATCATCATCATCATTATCAAGAAATTTTTGTCATTGAAAAGTAAGAACACCCTCGTGAGCCTTATCACTGGTAATCACTAAAATCTGGAAAATGAAAAAAAAAAAAAGATGACGTTCAGTTCCAAATATGTCTTTGATCATAAAAGTGTCCATCTCTTTAGCTGTGTATGGAGTGGAGTTGCAATAGCCTACAATTGAATTGAAAATCAGCATCAGCATTATGCCTAACTCCCCTCTGACTTTTAGCGAGTGTGTGGGAAATCTAGATGGAGACAGATGATTGAAAAGCTTAATTGAATAATAATGTTCATTCATAAATGTGCTTTAGTGCATCATCATTTCCCAATACCTTCCTTTTTAAAATGAATTTAATGCAGTGGATATCCAAATGGACACAGTGTGTTCTCATTGGTTTTATCGATAAACAAAATTGAGAATATTGTCAAGGCACTTGTAGTTACAGATGTTCTTGAGTACATTAAAACAGTGTGACCTACACGTAAGAATAGGGAATTTTGTTCGTCAAAGGTAAGTTCTTAAGGAATCTCTTTCTTATAATAAATAACTATAGTGAAAAATGGGGTGGTACCAGACTCCATTATTATTCATCAACATATCATTGTTATATTTACCAGTTATATCACTTGATTTTCTATACATCGTTTATAAACGGGTCACTATGATATATATGTATGTATATATGTGTGTATATGTGTGTATGTGTGTGTGTGTGTTTTTCCTTATCATATTTGACACTGAATTACTTAATTGATTTTTATGATACCCTCTCTGTATGTCCGCTGGTGGCACAGTGTGAAGTGTGCTGGTCTCGTATTGTCTTAGTTGTGGGTTCAAATCCCGCACTCCTCTCAGGTTCCCAGCAGTGACAGTTCCGTGCTTCAACTGACTAAGTGGATAGGAAAAAGATGACGGCTTCGGCCGTAGCTACGTGTCTCCTGGCGTAGGCTCCTCGCGTTGTTCCTCTCTGTAGTAGAGGGGTGAACTGCGTCAGTGCATACTGGGCGTCTACTGTCACATACATAAGCACAATTAGTGGTAACTAAGATGCACCTTTTTTCTTTCCCAGTGCAAAATTATTTCTCACTTGGTTACCGACTGACGTGGAGATGACACTGGAAATCGTTGCCGTTTTCTTCGGGTTGGCGTTCGCCGCTCTCGTCGTTGGAGACCTTTTCGTTTTGAGCATTGCCACTGGATTGGATCTTTGGACCACTCTAGCCTCTGTTGTTTTGGCTTTCTTCGTCTTCGTCATCAGGAAAATCCTCTCGTTTACTAACAGGATTCTCAAAACTTGTAAATACTTCGAGAATGAAGTTACTGATAACAACGAGAACTTGAGTGAAGAAAGTAAAGAGGCAGAAGACATGTTTGAGTTTGCAGAAACCTACGATGATAGTTTCTGCTTTGAATACGATTATATCTTCAGTGAGACTCTTGAAGGTCAGAATGACTCTGTTTTAACAGAAAACGAATTTCTTGAAGAAGTCGACTGGTTGTACTTCGAATCAGCTATCTGTGGAGAAGAGATTGGACTGGACACAAAGGTGGACAAGAAAGCTTCATTGGAGTTAATGGAAATTTATGATAATTATTTTAAACAATCACTCTACCTGGAAACTTTCTACAGCTTCACAGAGCCTTTAGAGGATGTCGATGATTCAGTCCTGGAAGACACAGATCCAGAGATCAAGAGCGACGATATTGAAGAAGACTACTCAGACTCTTTCACCTTTGAAGCCGATTTCGTCTTTGGTGAGACTCTAGAAGATCAAGACGAGGGTATTTTGGAAGATAATGAGGTCCTTGAAGAAATTGATTGGAGCTACTTTGAAGCTCTGTTCTGTGGAGAAAGCAATGAAGATGACATGATGGAAAGTCTTATTGAAATTTATGATCGATATAATGCCCAGTCTCTCCTTCTAGAGACTTATTACAGTTTCTCGGAAGCCTTGGAAGACATCACGGAGCCTTTTTGAGCAAGAGAAAGCTCACGAAGGAATAAGTTATACAACAGGTTTTTTACATTGGCACAATTTCAATTTGATTATGAATTAGAAATAATATCGTCAAGAGATCCCAGTTGCAAAGCGACTATAGATTACAAGAAAAAAATTGAATACTTGAAGGAAGAATATTTTGGTGTGTCCACGGTTCGTGAATGAAAATTACCAGTCCCTTCTCAAAATCTATACAGTTTTGTTTGAAAACATTGACTTTATTTCAATAAGAAAAATAATAAAAGATTTCCTGAAAAAAGGAAAGGAAGAATATTTTGGTGTGTCCACGGTTCGTGAATGAAAATTACCAGTCCCTTCTCAAAATCTATATAGTTTTGTTTGAAAACATTGACTTTATTTCAATAAGAAAAGTATCAAAAGATTTCCTGAAAAAAGGAAAGTCTTTGAGACGAGCCACTACAAGTCTCTTCCGGGCTCACTTTTTGTTTTGGTCCATTGACCCTCGGGTGACTTCCCTCAGCCGAATAAATCAATTAGCAACAGCCATGATGGACTGGACTTGATGGACTTAAATCTACCACCTCAGAGGCCTGCAGTTAGCAATCAAAATATAAATTTTCGCTTACTCAACTCTTTCGTCCGACTGTGGTGTTTGTTGTGATATATATATATATATATATATATATATATATAAATATATATATGTGTGTAGATATTTTTATCAACCACAATACACTTTAATTCTAAGACATCAATTGTGAGAGAGACTCGAGGAGGCTAACATGCATAAATTGAATCGTGGTATGGCCAAGGGCATGTTGGCCTTCTCGAGTCTCTCACGATGTTGATGGCTTAGAATTAAAGTGTGTTGTGCTTGATAAAAATGTATATATGTTTACTGGGACCCATTCAGTGTTGTACATATGTATGAATGTATGTATATATATATATATATATATATTATATATATATATATATATATATATAATACTGGGCTTTGTCGTTATCCTCACTACTTGAAGATTGGAGAGACTGCTGTTTACATTGGCAATTAGTTTATGTGCGAAAATGAAATGTTATTGATATTCCTTCGATATGACAAAGTATCCCATAATGAATTTCTTAATGAAAGACTCATTTCAGAAAATTAAGCATGCGTGAATAATATAATTTTATCCGATACGATATACATATTGTTCGCGTAGTCGCCAGGGAATGCAATAATGATTTATGATATTAATAATGTACAAAGATATTTGCATTCTGTGTCTTAATCTTATAGTTTATTCAACCATAAGTCCAAGACAATGAAAAGGTGACAACCTTTTTCGTCTTCTTATTAAGTGTCAGTTTTAGAAATATATTTAAGATTCATTGAGTTTTATCACGAATCTAGATCATCACAGGGATTACGTTTTCTAAATTTACAATAACTTGCGTCACATGCCAACGTGCATACCTAGGATTCTGTTAAAAAAAAAAATCTTATATTATGTGTTTATTTTTTGTGATCAGTTGATATCAATCGATAACCAAACACAACTCTGAAAACGTTAATTGATGATCAATATGTCTCGGTTATTGGAGTTGAAAAAACAATCACTCATGAATATTATTGTTACATTAATCATTCGTTTTTATTCCTTTCATAACCTGGTTGCTTTAAAACGGATACGGGAGAGGTTCCAGAGACGAATTGTCGTGAACGGACAATGACATGCATCTTACTCGATATGATACAATATTCGTTGTTTATCTATGCTCCGGATGTCAAATTGTTATTGTATATTTTAGCCAGTCTGTCGGATGGGCCGTGTCCCTTTGTGAGTACATCTTGTTCCAGTAACAAGACATCGACTTGTGCGACCGACTGAAAGGTCCACTCGTGTCTCGAGTTTCAGTCTCTTAGAACAGGAACTCCGGAAAGTTGACCTCAGTGGCACGTGTACCCTGCTTGACTTTCAGGGGAAACACCTGCATCTATGCCTCTACATACATATGTATATATATATATATATATATGTATATATATATACATATATATATGCACAAATTTCACAAGGCACACGTTAATCACAAATATGCAGTCCAGTAGGAAGAGGAGAATTACACGGAGTCCAAGCGCTTTCGTGATATATTCACATAAAGAAATATTCGGTTAATATATCACGAAAGCGCACGGACTCCGTGTGTTTTCCTCTTCCTAGTGGACTCAGCATATATATATATATATATATATATATATATATATATATATATATATATATATATAACGGTGTAGTCTCGCAAGTAGTTTTGAGACACATTTCAGGTTTTGTAGAGCAGACCATCCAAAATTTGAAAATGAAGACGAAAAAAGAAAAATAATAATAATAATAATAAAAATAGTAACACTCCCTTTTTGGGGTTCAAATTTAGCTTAGAAATCAACTCCTCCTTAGGATTAGTTTGGTTGCATTTAGTTATTATAGATTTCGTTTCTGGAGCTAGAAATGTGTAATTTTCTTTGCCAGATGAAATTTTGTATTTTGACTCATTGTGTATCTAAAATTTAGGTAATCTTAATTTGAGGATTTCCTTGTTTATAAACTAGTCGGAGGCCGCTATAAATTAATCGATGAATTACGAATACCAGATATTTAAAGTGTATTTCCTCTGGAATGATATGGCTTTACCTTTTTTAATGTATGTCATAGATCAGGGGTTCCCCAACTGGGGGAAATTTGAAGCTACCAGGGGGGAAATAATTATACTACCTACGAACTAAAAAAATCTCAGATGAATTTTCTCATGTCTGAGAGAGAGAGAGAGAGAGAGAGAGTGCCTTTGTATCAGTATATATGTACATTTGAAAAATAGATTAGTAAATAGTCACAGTGTATTTTAACTACTCTTTCCCTCATACACATGAAGGGGGAAATCTGGATGGTTGAACTGGGTGCAGGGGGGAAATGACAGAAAAAAGTTTGGGAACCACTGTTATAGATTCACTTCCTATGCCTCTTTGCTCCTTACCACGTTTACTGTAGTTGAGCTAACACGTGTCTCCAATCATTGTATCAAGCTCTGTTTCTGATTATTTGTGAGTAATATTTTACTTTACCCGTGGTTTTCATGGCTGTGGTAATCATTAGTTACGTTAAAAAATGGGAAAGTTATATTCATTTGGCATTGTGCTAAAAAGGAAAAAAAGAGTAAAGGGTAATTTTGATTTTAACTAGGTAAAATATTATTACTATTATGCTAGGGTTCCGTCAGTCTAGTTGCCTTATCAAATGTAAGAGTAATTGTAATGTAATGTAGCACTCAGTATATTCCGTTGGCTGAAAGTTTGGGAGATAGAAACATATTTTTGTTTTTTGATGGGAAGAGAGATACAACACTAAAAGGAAAAAAAGGAACAAATGGTATGAAACTAAAAGAAATTAAAGATCACTATGTGCTTATAGGGGACCCTGGTACTTTCTCTTTAGATCAATGCAATACGGTTTCTCAGGTGGGCCATAAGATTTTTAAGGGGGGCAATTGAGGTCAGCTGAAAAAGTCTGGGTTCTTCTTCTTCTTCTTCTTCTTCTTCTTCTTCTTCTTCTTCTTCTTCTTCTTCTTCTTCTTCTTCTTCTTTCCATCGATGCCTTGTTCATTTGAAGTGTTTTTAAACCAAGTTCTTATGCTTTTTTCAGCTGAAGGGGAGTTTATTTTTCAAATGATAAGAATTGTATATCACCTCATGGGGGATATCAGAATTGATAAGGTGATTAGGTGGGACATGCCCCCCCCCCCAAAAAAATAATAATAAAGAAATGAGAACCATCGATTTAGAGCCCCCAGCCCAAAATCTAACTTCCCTTTTGCTGGCAGTTTCCGTCAACTTTTGCTGGCGGTTTCCGTTAACACGGAGGGGGAGGAAGGGGAGGAGGAGGGGGAGGGGAGGAGGAGGAAGGGGAAGGGGAGGAGGAGGGGGAGGAACAGGTGCAAGTATTGCCCTAAGCTTAAAAAAAAATTAAGCCTCTGTCCACACAAATACCATAGTGTCTGCAAACAAAAATGATAACATTGTTCCCGAAGAGATTTTCTAATTTCGTCCGCAAAGAACCACGATGAATTTGCTGGTTTTTTCGTCGAGATAGATTTAACTCTTTTAACTGCAAATGAACTTTCCCGTGACTGAATAAAATCGTCTGTCGGCAGCGAGCTTAAACAAATGAGGTATACGTAGCTTCTGTGTTAGGTACTCTGTTAACGTGGCTCGTACACTCAGTATACACACTAAATAGATTCTAGTGATAAATAGAAATAGAGAGAGCCCTGATCTCGTTAAGTCAAATCAGATTCCACGAGGTCTAACTTGATCTCAACTCTCTACAGCTAGTTTGCGCTCTCCTAACATCATATATTCTAGTATTCCGTCTATCTAGGCTCCTAAACTTCTCTTTAATATCTGTTTATTAAACCGCTCCAGTCCTTCCCGTGGAAGAAGGAGATCAACCAGGTTGTCTCGTATATAGTTACACACATCTTCATAGACTGTACAGTAGTGGCAGTTACCTATATATAAAATTGCCAAAATGTCTCTTCCGCCTTTGAAAGAGAGGTAGTTAGCCAAGGCATTAACACACATCCAATCCCACTTTAATAAGTCACATACATACATACATACATACATACATATACCAAGGCTTTTTTCCCCTTTACCAGGGGGGTAGCCAAAAAGGACAAGGCACAAAAACATTCCCACCCATTTCATCCCCGAAAACACTCCACACCCCTCCACCCTCCCTCCCATCTTAGCACCTCCTAGATGACGGGTCATCCCTGCACCCTGTCCACTGCCCTGGGTCAGAAGCAGTGTCGCAGGACACAGCACATCCACAGCAAGGCCGCTTCATTAAATCGGCGACCCCCCCTCCCCGTCCCCCCATATAAAGGAGAGGACGGGGAGAAATCCCTTTGGGCTGCGTCAAAATTTTTGCTCACACACCCTACCTCACCCCCATTCCCCCGTCCAATCCACCTCATGCATCACAACATCATCCATATACAACCATTCTCCATTCACCCGTCTTCTGTCCTCTCCCGTCCTTCCTCAACCAACATTCCCCTCTTCCCCAAAGAGGATAAAAGAAAAATCAGAGAACACAAAATGAAACTTAAAAAGGATAGTTACAGAAGAGATCTAAAAAAGAATAGATTCCCACACAGAGTGATAGACATCTGGGACAAACTGAATGAAAAAACAGTGAGTGCAAAAACTATACAAGAATGTTAGAACAAAACTGGATGCTGAGAGACACAAAAGCGGGTCACCACGAGCATAGCTCCCTTCACGTAAAGTACAACTAGGTAAATACGTCCAACACTCATTTGTTGTACAGTACCTTTAGTCTTAGAGAAGACAAAGTGCAATGGGAACATACAGATATAAACGCAACATATAAGGGGTGGAGGACTTGTAGCGTAAACCATAGGAAGTCCTCAACTTCTTCACAAATTTTGCCATGATCCAATGATTTCCCGAATGAACCAACAACACGTTCTTCTACGTCATCAATCTGTCTGTTACTTTGTTTATGTTCGTATTGGTTAAAACTGTTCATAATGACTCGCCTCTCGTTCATTAGACTGAGTTGAAATCCTTCTATCCATTTCATTTACTATTTCATGCTTATGCTTCTTACATATATACATACATACATACATATATACATACATGTATACATATATAAATACATATATACATACTTACATACATACATACATACATACACACATAGGTGCATACATACATACATACACACGTACATACATACACACGTACATACATACACACATACATACACACATACATACATACATACATACATACATACATACATACATACATACATACATATACCAAAGACTTTTTCCCCCTTACACGGGAGGTAGCCAAAAAAACAAATGCATAGATACCACTCCCACCCATTCCATCCCCTACATACTCCACTCCCCTCTACCCTCTTCCCTCCCTCTTATCTTAGTTCCTCTGCTTCATACTATTAAATCATTTACCTCCGGTATCATATTCTATGTGGTTTACCTCTTTTCATATCGTAACAAAGCTATCGACAAGAGTTGATAAGTAATTGAATATGTGAATATATAGATAGATAAATAGATAGGTAGATAAACAAATTAATATTCAAGTGTCGTGCAACAATGAGGTAGCTCCAATGTTGCTATGGCAACAAGACCTGTCAATGTAATGCAAATATATATTTGTCCAATATTGCTGAAATGTTTTAGGAAGAACAAATTCTGTGACGTTCTCAAATCATATATGTTCATAAATTACTCATGAATATGTGTTTTCAGGAGTTGAATATTCATATACATATACACATACATACGCATGTACACATGTACATATGTGTATACATGTACCTGTACCTGTATATGTACCTTCTTCTCTTTCTCCATATCCTTGTTTCCTGATTGTTTTTCTCCTCTTGCCTTTCTTCTTCCCCTTCTCTCTCTCTCTCTTCTTTCTTTTTTCTTCTTCTTCGCCTTCTCTTTCGTCTTCTTCATTTTCTATCCTCCATTTCTTTTCTTTTTTCTTTTACTTCTGTTTCTTCTTCTCCTACCTCTCCTTTATTCTTCTTTTTTCTTCTCCCTTTTCTCCTCCTCCTCCTTCTTCATCGTCCTTTTTACCTCCTCCTTCATGTCGTGTCAGGGTCCGTTTCTCTTGGATTCAATGCGCTAATTAAACGTTACGAACATGAATTCAATGGGATTTTTTTTTTAATCTCGTCTGTTTGTTTTGCTCATAACGAACTGTCCCGTATTGTAACACTGCTACACGAAAGCCCGTTTCAATGAGCAGTTGACGTTCTTGCCATGAATTAGACGAGATTGTGATTGAATGTTTTGACTTCACCTGAGCGTTCAGTGACTGTACACGTGTCCGAAAACATGGAGGTCATTGTTTTTTGTTGTTTTTTCTTTTTTAATTGAAACAAAATTCTGGATTGTCGGTGTGTATTTCCACGTGCGATGTTACCAGCAAAGACAACGAGAGATGTGGGCAAAATAAAGTACAAATCGGACCGAAGTAGAGGGTGTGATGCTAGGTCAAATAATGAATAGATAAGTAGATAAATAAATAAATTGAAAGATAGATAAATATCAATCAATGAGAACTGATACAAAATACAAATATGTCACAAGATGTAAAAAGAGAAATCTATATAGTGATAGGGCGAAGTAGATGTTGTGATACGAGGACAAATAATGCATAAATAAGTAAATAAATAAATAAATTGAAAGATACATAAATATCAATTAATGACAACTGATTGAAAATACAAATATGTCACAAGATGTAAAAAGAGAAATCTATGTAGTGATAGGGGCGAAGTAGATGTTGTGATGCTAGGAAAAATAATGAATAAATAAGTAGATAAATAAACAAATTGAAAGATAGATGAACATCAATCAATGAGAACTGATACAATATACAAACATGTCACAAGGTGTAAGACGAGAAATCTATACAGTGATAGGGGCGAAGTAGAGGGTGTGATGCTAGGACAAATAATCCATAAATAAGTAAATAAATAAATAAATAAATTGAAAGATACATAAATATCAATTAATGACAACTGATAGAAAATAAAAATATATCACAAGATGTAAAAAGGGAAATCTATACAGTGATAGGGGCGAGGTATAGTGTGTCATGCTAGGACAAATAATGAATAAATGAAAAAATAGATAAATTGAAAGATAGATAAATATCAATGACAGCTGATACAATATACAAACATGTAACAAGGTGTAAAAAGAGAAATCTATACAGTGATAGGGGCGAGGTATAGTGTGTGATGCTAGGACAAATAATGAATAGACAAGTAAATAGATAAATAAATTGAAAGATGAATATCAATGACAACTGATACAAAATACAAATATATCACTATATGTAAAAAGGGAATAGACAATTAAATAGATAAATAAATTGAAAGATAGATAAATATCAATAACTGATAAGAAATACAAATATGTCACATGATGTAAAAAGGGAAATCTATATAGTGGTAGGGTTGAAATAGAGGGGTTGATGCTAGGACAAATAATGAATAAATAGATAGAAAGATAGATATCAATGACAACTGATACAAAATACAAATATGTCACAAGATGTAAAAAGGGTAATCTATATAGTGATATAGTGATAGACCTTTTAACTAATCTAACTTGTTCATTAACTAACTCCGACCATGATGAGATGTGTAGTTTAAGGCCCTGTTCACACGAGCAGTTCGAACCGCCGCGGTTTGAACCGTAACAGTTCAATTACAATGTAAGTAAATGGAAGCCTTCACACACAACCGCACAGTATTCCATTGAATATGTTGTTTCTCCGCGGTTTCCGCGCGGTTCAAACTGTTAACGTGAATAGAGCCTAAGTTTAAGATGACTTTCAAGAGTTAACTCTTGGAAGAAGAGGAAGAAGTAGAAGAAAAAGAAAAAGAAGAAGAAGAAGAGGAGGAGGAAGAAGAAGAAGGGGAGAAGAAGAAGAAGAAGGGAGAAGAAGAAGAAGAAGAAAAGGTGAATAAGAAAAAGGAGGAGAAGAAAGGGGAGGAGAAGAAGAAGTGGAGAAAAAGAAGAAGAAGAAGAAGAAAAAGAAGAGGAAGAAGAAGTGGAGAAGAAGGAGGGGGGAGAAGAAAAAAAAGGAGGAAGAGAGAGAGGAGGAGGAGGAGGAGGAAGAGATTGGTGTTTGCTTGATCTCACTCAAAGAAAAAAAAAAAAAACGATCAACTTAATCTTAGAACAGAAAATGGAAACAGATGGACCTTAGTTTGAAAGCTTTGTGGTCGGTTGTTACCCCCCTTGAAGCTGTTTCCCATCTTCATCCAGATAAGTTAACTTGTGTCACTTTATCAAAGGATGAGGATTCGTTGACTCGGAGCTAGTTTAGTAGTCGCTAGTGCTAGTTGCAAGTTAACTTACCTGGCAAGTAAGTGTTCACACTAGAATAGTTTGGAAGCAAGTTTACTAAAGTCCCAGTCACACTAAAGGATGAGGACTTGTCGGCTCGGAGCTAGTTTAGTAGCCGCTAGTGCTAGCTGCAAGTTAACTTACCTGGCAAGTAAGTGTTCACACTAGAATAGTTTGGAAGCAAGTTTACTAAAGTCCCAGTTACACCAAACTTACGACCTGTTTCCTACCGCCTTTGACAGTGGGACTTTTGTTTCTAAATAAACTCATCTGCTGGGATTCGAACCCTTGCCTAGGCGGCTTGCGTCTTATAAGACAAAGACCTTACCAATCACGCTATCTGTCCGAGTGCCCTCGGCGGAACGACTGGGCCGTGAACTAAGTCGTTTCGTTTATGTAGGGTCGAGATAGCGTGATTGGTAAGGTCTTTGTCTTATAAGACGCAAGCCGCCTAGGCAAGGGTTCGAATCCCAGCAGATGAGTTTATTTCCAAATGTCAAATGACACAAACACTTTTGTTTCTCTCATGGTTAGCGCCAGGTGCCTGCTTCATATTCATCTTCATGACGAGGAGGAGGGGGAGATTCGTTCCAATTACAACATTGTCTTTAATTCTTTCTAATAAACAGAGGAACAGCACAAATCAGCCTGGTCGCTGGTGGTCGGAAACGAGTCGTATGCTTGGGTGTGACTGGACCCTAACTTTCCGTTGACAGTAGGCTAGTAGAGGTAATGATTTACAAGTTACAAGCACTAACGGGTATCAAACTAGCCCCTATGTCAACGATACTTTAACCACGGGGAATTTTAGATATATTGGTTACGTATGTTTAGAAGTCAGATCTGTTAAACACTCTTTCCAGTTTTATGTTGTCATTGAGTAACACGAAGCTGCTTCGAAGATTCGGTAGTCACCGTTTCTTTCCTTTTTTATATGAAGAAGATAACAAAATATCTTTCTGTGTGTGTATGTATGTGTGTCTGTATGTGTATCTACCTGTATCTGTGTGTATTGTGCATATGCATGTGTACGTATATGTGTATGTGTCTATATGTGTGTGTGTGTGTACTTAATTGTATTTACCTAATTGTAATATACAGGAAAATAAACTCATGGAATCCAGCTTGTTTTCCAAATTTCATATCTAATTTTATATTCATCTAAATTTTACCAAGAGCTGTGTCAGATTCTAATATTTTCCAAGAACTTGTATGAAAAAATATTTCTTTAAATCCTGCAGACTTTTTTTTCTAATTAGTTCAATTGACCTCGTGTCTCATTTATCACTGATTACTAGATCTTATGTCAGTTTTCTATTCCTTTTAATGAGGTGAAGACTTATATCATCCCGCCTCTCTCTCTTCTTTCCTTCAGTGATGGCAAACCTCAATGTTGTTAACCTTTTCATACGATTTCTCAGAAAGACTCGGGAACAGTTTGGTCGTTGCCCTTTGCATTCACTCAGTTTATTTATATCCTACACTGCATCTTTTGATCCAGAACTAATCAGGCATTTTATTATTTTCTCTTATATCTCTGTCAATAGATTTTGCATTTCATGTACGGTTTTGTTGGTATGTTTTTCAGGTGACAAGGTATCTGCGATCAACATTTCTAAGTCTTTCTATTCTCGTGTTTTGCAGTTCATTTTCCATTTAATAATTCATCGATGTATGTATGTATGTATGCATGAATGTATGTACGTATACTTTATACGTATATATGTATGTGTGTGTGTATGTATGTATGCATGCATGTGTATGTATGTAATGTATATATATATATAATATGTGTGTGTACACGTATGTATGTATGCATGCATGTATGTGTGAGATAGGTTAGAAAAAGAAAGCGTGCATGTTTTAGAATATACTTTCTAAAAATTGCTAGCTCACTCTCATGCCCAGCAAAGGGCATTGAATATATGAAGACCCTTTCGGGAAACCCACATAAATGATGTACAAGAAGTGACACAAGACTTCAACACACATAAGGTATTCAGAAAATGTTCAACATTTTCCAAGATACGCATAGTATCCTATGCTGGAACTTCTTTCTCAAGCCCGAAAGCCAAGAGATTTTACCTACGCCAAGTCCTTAAAAGACTTTCGTGAGTTGTGTATTCTCGTCATCACCAAGTTTCCGTTCTTAATATTGTGATATTTTACTCCTATTCCGCTGGTCTTCGGGCCACTCGGTGATCCATAACCGCTTTTGGAACGTCTCGCCATGTCTTTCTGTCCTGTGCCGCCGCCTCCTTCCATTCTCTTGGTTCTATTCTGTATATCTGCACATCTTCTTCAACGTATTTTCTCCAGTCTTTTCTAGGTCGTCCAAGTTGTCGTCTTCCATGCACTCCTCTAATCTTGTGATAAAAAAGTTTTTAGGCGTTGATAAATCGAAGTTTTTTTTTATCATATCATCTGATACCTGATTAGTTAGAAATGTTTATATACATCTTTTGTTATTGTTTCAATAATAACATTTTGTTGAATTATATATGGAAGTATATAAAAACTCATCAAGGAGGAGTTATTTGCATAAATACCATATATCATGGTCATGCTAGGCGCAGCTAAAGTGTTTCTAGTAATCGTTTTAACCTTTTAACTTGCAGAAGTCCCTCAACTGATCGAAATAATCTGACATTAACCAAAAGAAAACGTGACATCGGATTTTTAACGGATAATTAGGTGTCTTTAAACACACTCTGGGCAAGGAAATCACTCTTCAAATTGAATAAAATCGTTTGATTAGAACATTATCACCAAAGATGTTTCAGCGGTTAATATATGGTAAGCCAGTTCTTGCCTATATCCTTCTTAAATCTAAATGTGTCCAATTTAAATCCATTACTGCGAGTCCTGTCCTGTTGTCTTAATATGATGACGTTGTCTGCGTCACCCTTGTTAAAGCCCTTGATCCATTTAAATACCTCTATTTGATCACCCCGCACTCTACGTCTTTTTTTTTTTTTTTTTTTCAGAGAATGTAAATTAAGGTGCCTCCGCCTGTCTTCGTAGGATTAAACTTCTCTCGGGATTTTTTTTTTTTTTTTTTTCTTAATAAGGATTTACTTATATCCTGGCTACTCACAAGCGATGTTGTTTAGTCAAGGAAAACTTTACCTCCTATCACTTCACTTATAGAATTATCATTTTAGAATCAAATACTCTAATGTAGCTTTCCATTAGGACATTCTCAGTATGGGATGATGACTGCATGTTTATGCAATTGGTATATCATGGAATTTTGAAAAATCCCCACGGGGATAAAAGCAGTTTACCTTCCGTAAACCCTCGATTAACTGTCCTCATGAATCTCTCCTTTACAGTTCTATGACTATGGACTATGAACTACCTAGGATAGACCAGCCGCTCGCAAGGGATTGGTTTGCGTGGGAGGGGAAGAATGTCTGTAAGAAAATGAAAAGATAATAGTGTATAAAAGAGACCCTTTTGCCAATGAACGCTTATTGCATGGGAGATTAGCTAAGGGATGGTTGATGGTGGATCTATGACTCCACTTCCTTGGTGGAGTATTGCTCCACCAAGGAAAGAAACGCTGGTTGGTTTCTGCATTTGAACGCAGTATAGACCAAACAATCCCCTGTTTGCCAACAAGCTTGTCTATTGCAATCCTTTGCAACAACGTGCAGTAAATTGGAGTAGTTCATCACATACTCTACACAAATGTAGTTTCTTCTCTTTTCCACGCTCATGCTCTCTGTACACGTTATTCCTTTTACCCATATGTTTCTTGAACTCTTTTGAGAAACTCTTGGTAAGGTTTTCAAACTCATTCAGCGGAACAAATCCTGGGTCTTTAGTGATCCTACCGATAGACCTACTCAATCTCTACCCACTTCCTTCTTCCCTTTCCTCCTCTTCCCTCCTTCACTTCTCTTCCTTCACTCCTTCCTTTCTCCCTCCCGTCCCTCCTCCTTCCCTCCATCTCCCTTCCACCCTTTCTTCCTTCCTCCTTTCCTCCTTCCTCCTTTCCTCCCTTCTTCCCTTTTCTCCTCTTCCCTCCTTCACTTCTCTTCCTTCACTCCTTCCTTTCTCCCTCCCGTCCCTCCTCCTCTACTACATCTCCCTTCCACCCTTTCTTCCTTCCTCCTTTCCTCCCTTCTTCCCTTCCTCTCTTCCCTCCTTCACTTCTCTTCCTTCACTCCTTCCTTTCTCCCTCCCGTTCCTCCTCCTTTCCTCCATCTCCCTTCCACCCTTTCTTCCTTCCTCCTTCCCTCCCTTCTTCCCTTCCTCTCTTCCTTAATTCCTTTCTTCCATCCTACCTCCCTACCTAATTTTCTTTCCTTCCTTTTTTCCTTCTTTCGTTCCCTCCTCCCTGCCCTCCTAATAAAATACATTCAGTTCTCTACATATACGAGTATTAAGGTCAGTGGGTTTCTTGACCTTTGTAGCATTTTGATGAATTAAAATATTGTTCTGATTGTTTTTCTGTTTTAGCCAAATTCAGATGGTTATGTCAACTCTGCCTTATAAGGTATCAATCTCTTCTCCGAATTCGCTGTCGTGGGTAACGAACAATTATACCTTTCATGGGTAACGAACAATTATATCTTTCATGGGTAACGAACAATTATATCTTTCATGGGTAACGAACAATTATATCTTTCATGGGTAACGAACAATTATATCTTTCATGGGTAACGAACAATTATATCTTTCATGGGTAACGAACAATTATATCTTTCATGAGTAACAAACAATTATATCTTTCATGGGTAACGAACAATTATATCTTTCATGGGTAACGAACAATTATATCTTTCATGGGTAACGAACAATTATATCTTTCATGGGTAACGAACAATTATATCTTTCATGGGTAACGAACAATTATATCTTTCATGGGTAACGAACAATTATATCTTTCATGGGTAACGAACAATTATATCTTTCATGGGTAACGAACAATTATATCTTTCATGGGTAACGAACAATTATTTAATACAAGGTTAACCAAAAAATATATCTTTCATGGGTAACGAACAATTATATCTTTCATGGGTAACGAACAATTATATCTTTCATGGGTAACGAACAATTATATCTTTCATGGGTAACGAACAATTATATCTTTCATGGGTAACGAACAATTATATCTTTCATGGGTAACGAACAATTATATCTTTCATGGGTAACGAACAATTATATCTTTCTTGGGTAACGAACAATTATATCTTTTATGGGTAACGAACAATTATATCTTTCATGGGTAACGAACAATTATATCTTTCATGGGTAACGAACAATTATATCTTTCATGGGTAACGAACAATTACATCTCTGTAATGCATATTTCAACGGTGAGAAATTCAACATGAGGTCGCGCTTGCGTTGATATTTTTAACTTGGTCCTATTATGGTTATTTTATTTTCTCTCTAATTACCGGAGAAAAGACGTCAACTATTGACTTCAACAAGCGTGGAGAAAAGAAGCTTGATGGAACGATTTGCATATTCTTCTTTTAAGTGACATCTGGCAATCTCGACGAAAAAAAAACACGGGTTGCCAGATTTGCTAATAAGACAGCAGTGACAACCAAAACGTTTTTATTCAGTTGGACTCGCTTTTTTCTAGAATACTACAGGCATCTTAGCTCCATTGTGATAGATACACTTTTTATTCTATTGGAATTATATTTTTCTATCTATATATTTACTAATTTATCTATTTATTTTAACTTATTATTTTTTCACAAGCAAATCTATTCAACTAAGAGGTGGAACCAAAAATTTTAATTTCTTGACTGATGGAGAGAAATTTTTGTCTGTGGAATAACCTTTATCAGTCATCATATCTAAAGGTCTATAAAGGTCGCCACATACTAAGGTCTTAGGTACCTTTCTCCTCGTGCTGCCTTTTTATTGCCCTGAGGTACGGCCCCCCTGTGTTTACCCGGGTTTGCTCGAGTATACTCAAACACATCCCCTGTGTTTACACAGTGTTTACCCGCGTGTACTCAGGCATGTCTCCAGTGTTTATTTTGGGTAACTATTTCTATGAAGTATTTTTTTTTTCTTTCATACTGCAGGGGTACCATTTTGTATGACCGGCGCAAAATCCCGTCTGTGACTATTGATAAAACCTATGTCTATGGCGTTGACACACTATATATATATATTTATATATATAATATATATGTGTGTGTATATATACTCGTACATGGAATATGACACTACCCATCTTTCACACACACTGATTATCTTTATTTCTTTACTTTTATATATATATATATATATATATATATATATATATATATATATATATAGTCTCGCTCTCCCTTTTCAACAACTAATTTTGTAAAAAAAATTGTATATATGTATGTCTATATTGTATTTGATATTGTTGAATAAACCTTAACTAACTAACTAGTGTGTGTATGTGTGTGTGTGTGTGTGTATATTTGTATGTATTTGTGTGTGTGTATACATACATGGAATATGAAACATACCCCATCTTTCACACACACTGATTATCTTTATTTCTTTACTCATATATATATATATATATATATATATATATATATATTATTCCATTCTGGTTATGCATTTTTTCCCACCATTTCCATTAGCTCCACCTTGTTCTCATTTGTCCTTTATAAGCTTGTCTTTACCTAAACCGTCTATGCATATCCTTCTAACTTGTAATTACAAACTTAACCTGACTCTCGTAATTCATTCTTTTTACATAAACATTGGACCTCAGAACTACTGTGTTCTTCTTCTCCTGCACTTTCATATTGTCATCGTATATCTTTTGTTGTGGCGGTGGCTGTCTTTATTATGTCCGTATTTGATTTATTTTCCTCTTTATTTTATTTATTTACTTATTTATTTTATTTATTTATTTTTTGACATTTATCGTATATCTTTGTTGTGGCGGTGACCGTCTTCATTATGTCCGTATTTAATATATTTTCCTTTTTTTATTTATTTTATTTATTTATTTATTCATTTATTTTTATTTCTTTGCCATTTATGTTTCTCAGTCCTTCGCCAGTACCTTTACTTATGCCTCACCTTCATCCTAAACATTCACTAGTCACTCACCATTAGTAGCTTCCTTATCCAGTACTACTCACCAAACCACTCCCACGTAATGAATAGTGAAAACTTTATATATATATATATAATATATATATATATATATATATATATATATATTATACATTTTTATCAACCACAATACACTTTAATTCTAAGCCATTTTTCTTGATGGTGTATTGGTCTGAGTCACTCGGCACTGGTAACGTTGTCGCCGCATTGGTTCAAGTCCTCGGGCGTACCACGTTACAATTTCTGCATGCGCCTAGATAGCTTAGAATTAAAGTGCATTGTGGTTGATAAGAATGTATCTTTAATCACTGGGACCCATTTAGTGTTCTACAAATATATATATATATATATATATATATATATATATATATATATATAAATCTTTTTCGACTACATTAGTTTTTCCACTTTAATTCCAGTGGTTTAAGTCACTGTTCTATTTTTGCGTCCGAGCTGGGTTCGAGTCCTTGGCTTCACTTCGTATCAGTTTCCGTGTATGTCTCCGAGCCTCTTGTCAGTCTCGATCGTGATGACATGGAATTAAAGTGAAAAATTTATGTGGTTGAAAAAGATGAACATCTGTGTACTGGGATACAATCAGTGTATACATGTATATATATATATATATATATATATATATATATATAATATATATATATATATATATATATATATATATATATATATATATTTTTTTTTTTTTTTTTCTAGGCCGACGTTCGGTTGCCTCCCCGTCCGGCATCAGGTTCCCAAAAATCGAACTCATGACCCCATGCTCATCCGAAAAAAAAAATATGCCTCATTAACTACATTACAAGTGAATGTCAATACAGTCATTCCGTACTTTGTTATACCATTACACCTAATATGATTACTCTTTATATTAGTAAATAACGTGAATAACGGTACAAGTCCATAAAATAACAGCTATAGAGATAAACTGTTAGAGTTCATTGGTATATAGATATCTGATGAACAAATAACCAAGGAAAAGCATATGCATCCATATGAATTTAACAACTTAGAAACGAATAAGCCATTAGATAGGTAAATGGATAGCAATGTAGTTCTCTGAAGTTGTCATGGTCTCGCATTGGCTTAGTTGTCAGTTCGAATCCCGCAATTCTCTACGATTCCCAGCACTGACTGACTGTTACCTGCCACAACAGTTCAAGTGGATAGCTCAAAGGTGACGGCCTAGGCCACAGGTAGGCGACTCCTGGCGCAGGCTCCTCATCACGTAAGTATAATGTTTTTTTCTACAGATATGATCTTGCTTGAGTACCAACTAAAGACATAAATTGTGGGACAAATGAAAATTCCTGACAAAGAAGTGCGAGTCTTTAGCTGACGTTCTGGTTGGAGCATTAGGCCAAGCCAGAGACTTTGACAGAAGAATTCTATTTATATCTATCTATACACCTATACATATATATATATATATATATATATATATATATATATATTATATATATAAACGTTCAGTATTCCGATCTTTGATTTACTCGTGGTTTCAAGCAAATATATATACATATGTGTGTACAACACTGAATAGGTCCCAGTGAGCAGATTTATATTTATCAACCAACAATTCACTTTAATTCAAAGCCATCAACATCAACACACTTGACACATGCAGATTGAAGTGTGGTACAGCTAAGGACTCGAACCTGGGCTAGCACGTGACAAGTGATAGGGACTTAACCGATTGCGCCATCAAGAGATTGGGTCTGTGGATTGTGCTTGGAGCAATGGAGGTTGTTACTGGGTCTGTGTCATAGGCAAAGATAGACCGAGAGCTTGAGAAAGAGAGAGGAAAAGAAATAGAAGAGAGAGGAGACGAAAGGGAAGGAAGACAGACAGACAAACAGACAGATGTAGACAGAAGCCAGAACAGAAACAGAGAGGGAGAACAAGAAATAGAAATATAGCCACACAGACATACAGACAGTTAGAAGACAGAAAGACAGACAGACATAAAGAAAGAAGTAGAGACCGGGAAGGAGGTACAGAAATGGAAAGTTCCAGTTAGAAAAAAAAAAAAAAAAAAAAAAATGCTAAGCGTGGGGAACGCCTGAACCAGCGCGTTCAACTGGAGGGGGTTGAACAGAAAAGCCGAACAAAAGAATTGTTGAACAAAAGGTGAGACGATCTGAATAGCTTGAGGAAAAGAAAAAAAATTAAGAAAATGGGGGGAAGGATCGGTAGAACTGTGAAGAAAAAAAGAAAAAAAAATGGTATAGAAGGTGGACAAGGGCATAAAGAAGAATAAGAAGGACTAAGGAAACAAAGGATGGGGAAAAGAAAAAAGATTATAACAGACGGGAGAGAATACAAAAAAATAATCAGTTAATTAAGACGGTAGGTGGATAAAGATTATAGAAAAAGGCAAAGAGAAAAAGAAAGAGAAAGAGAGTGAAAGAGGGAAAGAGAGAGAGAGAGGGAGGGGGAGAGAGAGCGAGCAAGAGAGAGATACATATGTGTGTATATGTGTGTGTATATATATATATATATATATATGTATGTATATAATGTGTGTGTATGTATACATATGTATGTGTGTATATATATATATATATATATATATATATATATAAATATATGTATATATAATATGCTTGCATGCATAGAAAGCATCTCATAGAATAAAAGAAAATGTAGATAGTAAGATCATTTATATATTGCAACTGACAATACACTGTTACATAATAGAAGAAACACGAAAACATTCACAGGACTGAAGAAAGAGAGAAAAACATTTTTTATCTTTGATCTACGACGTGGCCAGAACTTGACTTCTTCGAGCGACGTCAAAAAACTGGCGTAAAATATTTGTGACTTAAATCAGTTTAAAGATGAAAAATTCATACATGAACACACAAATACATACATCCATACTTGTCTACATATATACATTTATGCATACATACATACACATACTTAAAGGGGACAAATTCACACATGTACACATAGATATATACATACATACTTGTATACATATATACATTTATATATACATAGGTGCACATACTTTAAAAGGGACAAATTCATACATGTACACATAAATACATACATACATGTATACATACATACATTCATGCATGCATACGTACACATACATGAATACATGCATGAAGTTTTAATATCTTATAATCCATCCATCCTCTTCTACCGCATCTTTCCTCCTCTCCTGTCCTCTCTCTTCCCCCCCCCCCTCACCCGCGTCGCCAATCAGCAAGGGAAGATCGTGTGTCTTCTTCCTGTACGGTCTTAATTATGTTACAAATCCTCAGAGCCATTGTTCCAACTGAGTCCTTCTTCTTGCGTTCAGCTGCTCTTTCTCTACTCAGAACTCTCCTGAGAAGGTGTCTCTGCTATCCCTCCGAGGAGCAGGTGTGCTTTCCTCTCTTTCTCTCTCTCTTCTCTCTTTATCTCTCTCTGTGTCTCTGTCTCTCTCTTCTCTCCTTCTCTCATTTTTCTCCCGGCTCCCCCCCCCCTCTGTCTCTCTCACTCTCTCTCTATCTTCTCTCTTTCTCTCTCTCTGTGTCTCTGTCTCTTTTCTCTCTTTCTCTGTGCCTGTCTCTCTCTTTCTCACACTTTTTCTCTCTGGCTCTCCCTCTATCTCTCTCTCTCTCTCTCTCTTTCTCTCTGTGTCTGTCTCTCTCTGTTCTCTCTTCTGTCTTTCTCTGTGTCTGTCTCTCTTTCTCTCACTTTTTCTGTCTCTCCCTCTATCTCTCTCTCTCTCTTCTCTTTCCCTCTCTATTCTCTCTCTCTCTCTCTCTCCTTCCATATATCTTTCTCTATGTCTGTCTGTATGTTCCTCTCACTCTCTATTTCCCTTTTCCCATATCGCATTCTATCTCTCACACTCGCATTCTCTCTCTCTCTCTCTCTCTCTCTCTCTCTCTCTCTCTCTCTCTCTCTCTCTCTCTCTCTCTCTCTACACACACACACACACACACACACACACACACACACACACACACACACACACCTATTCTACCATGGACTCCATGACACAGAGAAATTGACCAGACTGGATTCGGCGCGTGACCTTTCTCGGGTGTCTTGTGTAATTTGATTAACTCTGGGCTGATTTGAGTTGTTCTACAGAGTTAACAAAGCCATTTGGTAACACTACGCACTTTGTGTTACAAACTATACTATACTTTTGTTTTCATGTCAATTATTTTTGTCTATGCTTTCAGCATAAGCTGTGTAAAGAATTCTTGCTTCACCCACGTCAGATTTTGTTGGGATTATCAATGTAGCATAGTTGTTAATACTGTTATTTTATGTTATTATTTTTTTCAGGTAATTTTATATTATTTTCGTGTTTTTTGTTGTTTATATTTTCGTATTTTGTTTTGTCTATTACTTTTTTGTCGCCAGTCGTATAATGAATGCATATTACATTTCGGAGCTTAGCTCTGTTTTTTATTGTGAAAGTTTTTTATGTTTATTTATTTATACATGATTACAACTTTTTCAGACAGACAGACAGACAGACAGACAAACACTAAACAAAATAGAGACTGAAAGAGACATAGAAATAGACAAAGATGGACACAGACAGCACAGAGACGGACAGATATAGAGGGAGAGAGAGAAAGAGAGAGAGGGGGTGGAAGGGGGAGATAGAGAGAGAGAGAGAGAATGAGAGAGGGAGAAAAGGGGGAGAGAGACAGACAGAGAGAGAGAGAGAGAGAGAAAGAGAGCGTGGGAGA
The DNA here is from genome assembly GCF_046742065.1 of Oratosquilla oratoria. Taxonomy (NCBI): domain Eukaryota; kingdom Metazoa; phylum Arthropoda; class Malacostraca; order Stomatopoda; family Squillidae; genus Oratosquilla; species Oratosquilla oratoria. The sequence goes on from NC_134808.1 coordinate 42,510,522, forward strand.
GAGTGAGACTGAGACGCAGAGAGAGAGAAGAGAGAGAGAGATAGGGAAGGGAGAGGTAGAGAGAGAGAAAAAGAGAAGGAGAGCGGGGGGAGAATGAGACTGAGACACAGTGAGAGAGAAGAGAGAGAAAGAGATAGAGGGGGAAAGGGGGAGATAGAGATAGGGAGGAAAGAGAGGCGGATAGGAGGAGAGAGAGAGGGGCAGAGAGAGAGAGAGGAGGAGAGAGAGAGAGAGAGAGAGAGAGAGAGAGAGAGAGAGAGAGAGAAAGAGAGAGAAAGGAAGGCATAGGGGTACATGACAATATAAGTGAAAGCAAAGCTATAGAGGAAGAGAGAAGAAGAGAGGAGGAAAAGAGTAAGCGGGGTACAGAGGTAAAAATGTAAGACAAAGTCATGACTGTTGGTTTGTCTGTCCATTTCTTCTTAGCAATTTCCATGCAGAAAAGCTGCAACAGCTTGAATGTCTAATATCAGACGTTGATACAAAGCATTTCTTTATACGTTTTTTCCATATTGAAATTGCAACATGTGTGTGCAACATATGTTTAGCATTGTAATATATCTTCGTCTTATCTGTTGCCTGTAGTCTTAAGGTTTATTTACGTGTATTATGATATGTATGGCTTTGTTTAATGGGATTATGTGGTTTGATTTGGTCTAGGAAATAATTTTGCCTACGGCCGAATCAGTCATCTTTACCTTGTATACTTGAATAAATGGGTAAGTCTCTAATCGATAGTTGCTATTGAGGATCGAACTCAGGCTCACTTAGTTACGATGTGCGAGCGAATCTCAAGTTGTGAATAGACCACGAGGAACAAACAGACACGAACATAACATATATGGGGAGGAGGACTTCTTACGGGAGTTCGAAAAAATGATCTGGTTCTTCTGATATCCGATGTCATGATCCACAGAGACCATGGATTGAGATACAACAGCATGTAACCATTACTAACCATCACCCACCACGCACGTGATCCACATGCTTGCAACATAGCGAGACTCCCCCTCTTGCTTACCTTGCATTTCCCACAACATGCATCTAACGCAGCACATTTCAAGACAAACAAGATATAGATGCCCAATGTCACCAGACTAACCTATTAAAAGTCCTTTTATTATAACTGCCCTAGTATATTACCCATAAACTAACATATATATAATATACCTAACAATATCCACCAATTATAGGACTAACCCTCATATAACGACAACAACAACAACAATACGAACAACAACAACTCCAACACCACGGACAACAAAAACAACAACAGTGCAACAAACGACAAATGACCTTGACATCGGATATTTGTATCTTCGCCGACGCTTCTCGGTTTTAGGCAACAAAGTGGAAAGTACGAGAAATAAGGTAATTTGCTCTTCTGCACTTACCGTCACTTTCTTTTCCACGCTTGAGATTATATATATATATATATATATATATATATATATATATATATATATATATATATATATATATGTATAATATATATATATAATATATATATATTTATTCTTCTTTGTGGTGTTTTTCTCAACTTGTTTTTTCTTCATTATTATAACTAATAACTTGAATCGTCATTACTATTTGTCCCGTAACTGCAATATATATATATACATGTATATATATTTTCATAATTGCTTTTCTGTACATGAACTTGATATTTTCTTAACGTTACATATAACTAATAACTCGAATCGTCTCTACCACTTATTCCGTAATTGCAATATATATATACATGTATATATATTTTCATAATTGCTTTTCCGTACATGAACTTGATATTTTGTTAGCGTTACATATAACAAATAACTCGAATCGTCATTACTATTTATCCCGTAACTGCAATGTATGTATATATACATGTATATACATATATATATATATATATATATATATATAATATTTATATATTCATAATTGCTTTTCCGTACATGAACTTGATATTTTGTTAGCGTTACATATAACAAATAACTCGAATCGTCATTACTATTTATCCCGTAACTGCAATGTATGTATATATACATGTATATACATATACATACATACTGTACATGTATATATATTTTCATAATTGCTTTTCCGTACATGAACTTTATATTTTCTTAGCGTTATATTTATGTTTTATTCCTTTAAGATTGTGTTGCCTGCTCCCTTTGTATTTCGTATCGTGGACTTCTAGTGTCCTCTTGCCTTCTTGTTTCATTCTCTTTCTTTGAAAATGCTCACTTTGACATTTTAGTGTCTTGTGGCTACTCCTTGTCGAGACCCTAAATCGTCCCTTTCTCCTTTTGGTCTAATCAAACTTCCTCTTTCCGCCAATGATACAATTATACTTTGTTTATTCCGATTTTCCCATTCGGTGAGTTTCTTGTTTGGCGTCTTCCGTTTATGTCGCTTGTTATAGTTGTTTCCCCTCGTCCGTGACCTCTCGTGTTTGTCCTTCTTCTGTTCGTTCGCCTCGTCTTGTTTTTTTTTGTATCTTCTCTTTTTTTGTTGTCGTCATAGTCGACGGCTTACTCGTTCCTCTACATTCCCCTTTGGTCCCCTTTTCATCCTCATTCTCCTCCTCCTCCCGTTCCTTCTTCTCTTTCTCCTCATCATAACTTCTCTCCTTTTCATGATACGTCTTAGCAACCTCCTTTTCCTCCTCTTCCTCTTCCTCCTCCTTTTTCTCTTTCTTTTCTTTTCACATCGTCTTTTCTTTTATCTCCTACTCCTCTAGTCATCTCACTCCTTCCTTTAATCATTTTCCTTCGCCTTCTCCTCCCCACTTCGTTCCCTTCATCACGATAAACAGTTGGTCAGATCTGGGACTCCGTTAAACCAAATAGACGCTACTGATGCTGAAGACGTTGATAAGAGAGAACGAAGGGGAGCTTCAGGACCGGACAATGATAACAAGAGGATCACAAGACAAAGGGAACAGGAAATATATATTAACAGAAATTTAAATAGTGATGATTTGAGACAGTAATGATCAGGTTCAAGGAAAACTGATTGGAAGAATTGCAGTGTTACAGGAGCTTAGTGTGGATAAAGTGGCATACATACATACATACATACTTACATATATACATACATACACACATAAATACACACACACATACTAAAAGACATTTTCCCCGTTCAGTCGTAGTGTTCCAGAAACTTAGTGTGGACGAAGTGGCTGATGGGAAACTGTACATACATGCATACGTACATACGTACATACATATATACATACACACATACACACACACACACACACACACACACACACACACACATACTGAAAGACCTTTTCCCCGTTGAAAGAGGATAGCAGATTCTAAAAATACGTCCACATCATCCAAAACCTACCCGTCGTATTTCTCATCTTAGCACCTCTTGGATGAAAGGTTATCCCTGGTTCTTGCCACAGCGCTCCGGTCAAAGGCAATGCAAGTAGGCGTAGAGCATCCACTGCAAGACCCGACAACATGAGTTGGCTTTAGTCCCAACGCTTCATTATAAGATGACCATTTTCTTTAGACACTCAGAGAGTGATATGGTTTAACATCACAAACTCCTCCCATCGGAAGGCGAGGACGGTGCCCCTTACATATGACTTTGTAGCGTGGGATTTAATTAACCATGCCCTTGGTTCAACTTCGCCGGTGGCAGGATTCGAACCGCCATTCTCTCAACCTTCGCCGCAAGTAACGACGCCCTAACCCGCTCAGCCAGTGGAAAGTAACATGAAAAATTGAAATGTAATTATTAAATGTAAGACAAAAGATCAATAATTAGAAACCTCAGCAAGGAAAGCACAAATTGAAATGAGTTTCCTTCATTCGGTTTACTCCACTGATAAGTACTACATAGTTCGATGCCTTCTAGAAAGTTTTGTGAGGTAATATATTTGCGTTGTATATGCAGAGATGACCCGTCATCCAGGAGGTGCCAAGATAAGAGGGAGGGAAGAGGGTAGAGGGGAGTGGAGTGTGTAGGGGTATGGAATGGGTGGGAGTAGTTCCTATGCCTTTTTATTTTGGCTACCTCCCGTGTAAGGGGGAAAAAGCCTTTGGTATATGTATGCATGTATATCTATGACCTGAAAACGCTTTTTAGATTTTTATAACCTAGATATTCTACATAAAGAGAAGACGTCAGTTATTGTAAAACGAGTAGTTATTATGTAGTTGTACCTAAAAATATAAGATAAGAGAAAATGGATGACGGGTGAGAGTAGGTTGAGTAGGGGATAGGTACGTCCATTGATTATCTATCTCCCTTATAAAGGGGAAGAAGCTTATTGGTATATAGATAAACAAACAGATATATAGATAGAAAGATAGATACATAGATTAGACACCTTTACAACCACAATTCACTTAATTCCATACCATCGCAGTCGAGAAGTTCGAAGGAAGCATATATGTGGAAATTGAAACGCAATAGCGCAATGGGCTAAGTCACTGACACTTTGCCATGTCCGAGCTGAGTTCGAGTCCTCGGCCCGAACACGTTTCAGTTTCCACATATATGCTTCCTTCGATGGGATGAAATTAAAAGTGAATTGTGGTTGAAAAGATTTTAATTTGTTCACTGGGAACCATTCAGTGTATGTATACCTAGATAGCTAGATATAGATAGGTAGGTAGGTAGGTAGGTAGAGGTAATGGTTACATATACAAGATTTTCTCTCAAGCAGCCATAAAGGAAAAGGGTTAGTTTCCGCTAATTGTGTCAAATAAACAAGGATGCTAGTGACGACGAAGGAACAAGGACAAGGCAGATGCTCACATCAGCTCCAACGACAATGTCTGCGACTTGGGTGTGTTTGTCGTTCTCGTTATCCTTTTGAGGATTTGCGATTTCATCTCCTCAGTTCCTTCCACCTATATTCGTTCTTGTTTATCTCCTCCTCCTCCTTCTTCTCTTCCTCTTCTCCTCCTCCTCCGCTTACTCCTTTACTTGCTCCTCTTCCGCCTCCTACTTCTCTTCCTCCTTCCCCTCCTCATCTTTCTTCCCTCCTCCTCCTCTTCCTCCTCCTCCGCCTATTCCTATTCCGCCTTCCCCCTCCCCTTCCCTCCTTCTCCCCCTCTTCCTTTCCCTCCTTCCCTCCTTCTCCTTCTCCTCTTCCCCTCCTCCTCATCCTTTCCTTCCTTCCCCGTCCTCCTCCTTTTTCCGTCTCCGCCTCCTCCTCCCCTTGCCTTCCTTCTCCTCCTCTTCCCTCTTCCTCTCCTCTCTCTTGCTCTCCTCATCCTTATAAGCCCTCCCCTCCTACTCAACTCCAGCCTTCTCCCGTGTCCCCTGAAGCATTCCACAGTAGAAATCCAATTTATCTTAAGCATCTCTTTTCCCAGGCTTCTCTCCTTTCTATCCTTCCTTTGGTCAGGTTTTCTCTATCTTTCCATTGCCACTCACTCAAGAATTCTATCAAAAACGCTTGATGTATTCAGAGATTTACCATCAGATGAATACCATTTCCCGGTGGGTGATATAGAAGAAGAAGAAGACTCTACCGTATAAGTCGAACTAGATGAATTTTTGGCCTCTGCTATGAAGGGATTTTACTCAACTTTCTCTTTACACAACCTCTTGGGGACTTGTCGAGAATACAGCCTGTGAATGCAAACACCAAAGTCAGACCATGCATCATCTCACAACCTGAGTCCGATACACATAACAACCGCTTAGTTCAGGTCAACGACAGAGCAAAGGCATGGTTGTCTTTCTGGTGTGACACGATATGATGCCCTAACCTCGTACAAGGTATTAAATGCATGTTTTATCCAGTCAGTAGCTAAGAAATTTTAGTGACATCCCTACGAACCTAAATCGCGTAGCATTTTTTGAAGACTTGAGACTAATACACACCAGAAAAAATAAAAATAATACTAATAATGTGGTATGGTTTAACGTCACAAACTCCTCCCATCGGAAGGCTAGGACGGTGCCCCTTACAGAAGACTTTGTAGCGTGAAATTTAATTAACCATGCCCTTAGTTCAACTTCGCCGGTGGCAGGATTCGAACCACCATCCCTCTCGACCTTTGCCGCAAGTAACGACGCCCTAACCCACTCAGCCAACGAGCTTCCCAATAATAATGATAATAATTACTTACTTTCAACTTCTGATATCTCTCAAGTTTGTTACCCTATATAAATACCCCCACGAGATCTATTCAATACCTTTCTCAAGTATAGAAGCGCTAGTTATTCCTGAGACCCTCCCGCCTCTGTCCTCAACATGTCTCTATCCCTCACCGCTACCCTCCTTTACATCCTCAACTCGCCACATATTTGTGTTCCGTACCAAAATTTGCTAGCGACCTCGTAAGGCTGTTGACGTGCCTGCCATCTCTTAAGGTCGAAAGTGCCAAGTAACTTGCCTGACATCCAACTTTATCATCGTTGTAGCCCATATTTGTTTTCTAAAATTGTGTCCTCTAGTCCTCTTCTACCAGAGCCTTTTCATGTCCCTCTCCTCCCTATCTAGGTTTTCATATACTTTTACGCTGCAGTAAATGTCTCTCTTTCTCTCTCTTTCTCCCCGTCCGTCTCTACCTATGTCTGTCTGTCTGTATACCTGTCTGTCTGTCTGTCTCGCTGTCCGTCTATCTCAGGTTCTCTACGTCTGTTTCTTCACTTTCTTGTTTCTTTCTTCGATTTTATTTTACTTTTTCTCGTCTTTTCTTCTCTTATTTTCTTTTCTTTCGCTGTTTGTTCTCTGATATTTTCTCTTTTCTTTTTCTTTCTCTTCTCTTTCATTTTTACTTTTTCCTCTTGATATTTTCTTCTTTCTTTTTCGTAGCAAAATCTGCTCTCTTCTTTCTTACAAAAGTGATGTTTCTTTTTATCTTTACTCTTAATATCAAAATACTATTTACTTTTTTCTTAAACACAGTTTGACGTTATTCTTAGAACCTTATACTTAAATAGTATCTTCTTCATCAATGTCTTGTCATGAATACTCTTAGTTCCATGATTTTTATTTTTTCGTCTTTACCACTTCTTTTCAGATATTACCCTCCATTTAAAGCTTCTTTCACACGAAATATTATGCTCCTTACGAAAGTGTTGAGAAGCCAGCTTTCGTTAAACCGTGCATGCATATGTGAAGTATATATCAACGAAAATGAAAAATTACATTACAAAAGGTTTGACACTACTAGAAACTCAGGAGAGATCATTAGTAAGCTACAAATCTAGATTCACTACAAACTACCGATTAAATACTCAAGTCGAGATGATCTTTCATAATACAGAGAATAGATTTACTATTTTTTATACATCTAGGACATTAACTAGAGCGCTCTGAATTGGTTTAGTTAAAAGCATGTTAACGGTAAGAAGAAAATTAGCTTTGGTTAAAATCATCTTTGTTTATGTTCTCTGAAAGGTAAGGCAATGCCAGCGACTGAAAGCTCTTAAGAATCAAATTAGAGCCTTCATAATTAAGAGGTTACTTACTCCTCCGATTTTGGTTGAATTTTTAGTACTTCATCAAATGATAAAGAGTATATATATATATATATATATATATATATATATATATATATACATATATATATATATATATGTATATATATATATATATATATATATTCATATATATATATATATATATATATATATATCGGGAAAAAGAGCACACCTATGCTCGACTCTTTCATCGAAAGCAGCATATTCATTTTATGGACTTCAACAAAGCAGCTACTGAGCTATTAAGCAGAGCCAATTTAAGATAACGACATATAAGAAGAGTGCAGAAGGAAACTTAAATATTTCAACCACCTACCCATGGTTGTTATCTACTAAATGGTTTAGTTGATCAAGTCCCTCATCAACACTATAACGTAATTATTATTAAACAGATCTAGATCACGTGGTTGGGCATCGAACTCGGACCAAGAGCATAGGACGTCCTGCGTTGGGGACCCGAGTCTGAGACTCAGTCACGACGGCTGAATTTCCTTTATAAGATATAAGATACTGGACTCTAATGACCTCTGTCTAGAGTATACATTCATGATGTCATCTTCTATTCTTGTACCTCGACACTTCGCTGTCGTCGAACTGGTAAAACTAGCAAAGAGTAAGGTGCTGTTGAATCCCAGCGTTGTCTTTCTTCTTCTATGTCCTTTCATCATTATTCCGTAGCTTGTTACCCATCATAGGGTCACTCGCATGATCAGAAATAATTTAAGATATTAAATTTTTTGAGTGATGTTAACTAATATTACCTAAATTTGATAATCAGTAATAAAAACTCAGGAAATATAAATATTGTCTGTATTAGTCTTCATAGTGTGAAGAACCCTTATATTTGGATATATAGATCTTTACTTTTTCAGTCTGTATGTAATCATTTCTTCTTCCTCTCTTCTCTTCTTGTCATATATTTCTTAACTTTTTCTTACATTTTTTTTTCTTATCTCCTTTCCTCCTACTTCCTTCCCTACCGACCTCCTTTTCCCTCCTTACCCTCCCTTTACTCCTCTCCCATGTAGCCTGTTCTCACGTTTTCCAAAAACCCAAGAAATGAACATACTGATACACAGAAACCAATTTCCTGGCTTCGTCAAATCTCGCAGTCACTCTTCATTTTGTATACGGCCCATCCATCTCCTTGAGTTTCTTACCTTCCACCTCAGCGCTCAGTTTCGTCCTCCACGCATTTCCCAGGTCACCTCCTCTCCATCCTCCCACGTCCTCTTTGGCTCCAGCTATTACAACATTATTACTACGCCGGCGTTGATTACTTTGTTAACAACAGCAAAGGAAAGGAAGTTTGTGGCAGTTAGACGTGGCGTATTGCAAGAGCTTAACCCTGGTATTGTGTTTTCTGACACCTGTACGACAATATTACTGACTTGAGAGTGCAAACCCAAGATAGGATGAGGAGGGTGTTGAAAAGAAAGAAGAGGAGGAGGGGGAGGAGGAGGAGGAGGAGGAAGAGGAGGAGAAGTAAGAGTAAATGAGGACCAAGAGCTTAAATAGGAAGAAGAGAACGAGAAGAGGACGAAACAAAAGAGAAAGAGAAATTGTTTGCGGAAGAAGAACAGTTGTGTTGTGAATCTTTTTGATGATAGAACGACACCAGTGATAGTGACGAGGGCACCATTTTGACTGGAAAGAATAGAAAAAAATATATGAACAATTAAATAAGATAAAGATATATACGTAAAAGACAATAATGTTGGTTGCAACAACAAAGATATTAATGACATGGATAAGGATATTAAATAGGACAACACAAGTGTAACATTTAACATGTACCATCACTAGATACTGCACTCCCGTGTCGATATGCCCCAGACATTTTTATATTTTCAATTAGCTCTCGACTTGAATTACACTGGGTGCCACCGCCTAAGCCCAAGGGCGTGGCGGTGGCACCCCTCCAAACTTGGGCCTTTTCAGCCAGTATTCAATTTTGTGCCTGTGGTACCCATACCGTATCCCTGAGTGGTGTCAAATTGGACTCCACGGCAGCCCTGAACGCCCTCGACCTGTGGGTGATATGGCGGGTAAATCGGAGCAGGTGACCAAAATGACCCAAAATCCAAAAAATCTCAAAGGAGAAACCCTATGAATTTTGCCGAAAATCCGAAGGTGACCGATTTGGTCCAAACTTGCCTGACAGGTAGAGAGTGGGACAAAGTACAAAGCAAGGTAGACATGAACAGCCTTAGCCCAAAGGCGTGGCGGTGGCACCCCTCCAAACTTGGGCCTTTTCACCCAGTATTCACTTATGGGCCTGTGGCACCCATACCGTATCCCTGAGTGGTGTCAAATTGGACTCCATGGCAGCCCTCGATGCCTTCCACCTGTGGGTGATATGGCGGGTAAATCGGAGCAGGGGACAAAAATGACCCAAAACACAAAAAATCTGAAAGGAGAAACCCTATGAATTTTGCCGAAAATCCGAAGGTGACCGATTTGGTCCAAACTTGCCTCACAGGTAGAGAGTCGGACAAAGTACAAAGCAAGGTAGACATGAAGAGCCTTAGCCCAAAGGCGTGGCGGTGGCACCCCTCGAAACTTGGGCCTTTTCACCCAGTATTCACTTATGGGCCTGTGGCACCCATACCGTATCCCTGAGTGGTGTCAAATTGGACTCCACGGCAGCCGTGGACGCCCTCGACCTGTGGGTGATATGGCGGGTAAATCTGAGCAGGTGACCAAAATGACCCAAAATCCAAAAAATCTCAAAGGAGAAACCATATGAATTTTGCCGAAAATCCGAAGGTGAGCGATTTGGTCCAAACTTGCCTCACAGGTAGAGAGTGTGACAAAGTACAAAGCAAGGTAGACATGAAGAGCCTTAGCCCAAGGGCGTGGCGGTGGCACCCCTCGAAACTTGGGCCTTTTCACCCAGTATTCACTTCTGGGCCTGTGGCACCCATACCGTATCCCTGAGTGGTGTCAAATTGGACTCCACGGCAGCCCTGGACGCCCTAGACCCATGGGTGTTACGGTTGTTATACATATATATAAAAAATACTTACCTCTCTACTTCTGCATAAATACACATTGTTCTCTACTCTGTAATTCACATCTGCTGAAGAGGATCACAGTTAGTTATCGAAATATACAGATCTTTATACTTTTGCTTATTCTTCTCCGAAAGTGGGTCATCAGTATTATATATATATATATATATGTATATATATGTATATATATATATATATATATATATATATATATATATATATATATATATATATACACAACGAGAAAGAGATATCCGAGTTCCATCCTCAGGGAGGTGGTTTACCTGGACTAAACCTAAACTCACTTTATTCCTACAAACATTTCTTGTAGGTTAGAAAAACCACAAGAAAATGGAGAATTGCTCGCTGTTGTAATGTTCACAAGGATCCCCATGGACTCTATGGCCTTGTGTGGAGAAATCAGATACAAAGAAAAACCAAGATATTTGTATTTCTTTTATCGAGTGTATACGTTCACTGTTTGCGTTTGTGCATATACAGTTATGTTTTTTATGTATATGTGACAGACAGACATACGGGGAGATATATAACAAGGCAGACCGACATACAGACAGGCAGACGGTGAGACAGGCAGAGGTAGACACAGATAGACGGAGGGGAAGGGAGAGGAGGAGAGGTGAATCTGCCCCAGTTTAAATGAATTTTCATTTAAATCAAAGTTCATTTTCCAAAAGCTCCCCTCGATTCTAGATTGTGGCTTTTGATACTAAGTCATTCATTTGGGTATTATCGCTCAGGCTCTCTCTCTCTCTCTCTCTCTCTCTCTCTCTCTCTCTCTCTCTCTCTCTCTCTCTATTTCTCTGTCTTTCTCCCTTCATTATTTTCTCTATCTTCCCTTTGAGAAAGCAAATTATAAAATGCATCGAGTCTGAAAAACAACGCACCAATTCTTTAGTAATATAAATAAAGAAATTCATAGCAAAGTTGAACTAGATTTATCACTATTCAAGTATTCCATTGTTAGGTTACGGTCACTCATAGTGCAAGCCATAACTACAGTATGCCTAGTACATATGTATAAACATGTATACATATGTATATATATATATGTGTATATATATATATATATATATATATATATATGATAATTATGAAAGTGTATATCTATGTAGGCTACTTACCTCCAATATGTATATATATTTTTATATTAGATGGATTTTATCTTAACTATTCGAAAAATTTACATCCGTGAGTTGATTGATATACTTTACATGAAGTTTCACTTATCCATTTTTTTTTTCTAATATGAAGAATTAGGAAAATCAGAATCAAATAATCTCTTTTCAGTTTATTTATGCTACACGTATGATATTAAATTTGAAGACACATTTGCTCGCCTCAAGCTGACTTAATAACTTATCCAGTACACACAATACTGGCCATGTCACATCCTCTCTTATTCAGTTTCTCACATGTATCTCCCCTCAGTATAGGATTAAGATTCTATTGCCTTTTTGTTCAGGAAACATGTTCATTGACACTTTTTGTATGTAGTCAACTTTGGAAAAAACTCTTGGTGCATACGTATTACGACGGCTTTTTCCACCTTACAAGAGAGGTAGCCAAAAAACAAAGGCATAAATTCCATTTCCCCCCAATTCCATCACCACATACTCCAATTCCATTCACCCTCCTCCCTCCATTTCAACTTGGCCTATCCTGCATCTCGACCTCTACTCTGGGTCAGAAGCAATGTAGCAAGGCACAGCACATCCACAGCAAGACCGCTTCGTTTAATCGGCGAGCCCCTTCTCCGTCCCCTCATGCAGAAAAAGAGAAGACGGGGAGAAATCCCTTCGGGCTGCGTCAAAATATCATTCATACATACTCCTTTACCAACCCCCATCCCCCATCCCCCACCCACTCCTTTCCATACACCACAACATCATTCATACATAACCATTTTCCAATCACCCCTATCTCCTATCTCCCTTCCTTCCTCAACAGACATCCCTCTCTTTCCCAATGCCCCTTTTACCTTATCCATCCATCTCATCCTTGGTCGCCCCCTCATGTTCACTCCTTCCACCTCTACCTTCCACACCTCTGCCTTCCACAACCTCTTTTACTAATTTTTCTTCACTCATTCTTTCCATGTGTCCAAACCCTCCCAATCCTATCTCACAATTCCCTTTCCACCCCCGCTTTCCTTCTCACCTCATTTCTCACTCTATCCAGCCTAGTAAACCCTACCATAGTTCTCAGGCATTTCATCTCGGATACAATCAAACTCCTCTCTTCTCTTATGTTCTATGTTTCTGCCTCATATGGTGCTGTCGGCACAATCACTCCTTCATACAATCTCTTCACTCATTCCCAAATATCTGTTTCTCATTACAATTTTTAATCCATCAAGGTATTTACTTGCTTCTCTCAGTCTACATTCTACCTCCACCTCCACTCTTCCCTTCCCCGCCACATACTCCTCTTAGTACTTGCTCATAAATGAAAATGCGGAATGATATTTCTTGTTTACACGTATTTTTGTGTGTGTGAAATTGCACCTATATTTAGGTTAAAAAATATTCTGTAGCAATACAATATATCAAAGGGTCGAAAAAAAAATTGTTTTATAAACCGTACATGTGTGTGTGTGTGTGTGTGTGTGTGTGTGTGTGTGTGTGTATGTGCGCGTGGGCAAGTGTTAACATGAATATGCTAATATGTGAATCAGTTCTCTCAGATATCAAGTACTTACAAATCAATCCAAAGTGTTGCTCCAGTTCTTCTCCCTAGTGGTTTTTATGCCTTTTTTTTGGGGGGGGGGGGCTACCTCCATTATAAGGAGGGAAAAAGCCTTTGGTATATGTCTGTATGTATATATTTTTTCCATCATTCCCTCTTCATAATTAAACATCCACTTCCTTTTCCTCCTCTTTCATTCCTTCCCTTCCATTCTTTCACGATCCTCTGTCTTTTCCCGTCCCCCTGTTCACATTTCTTCTACATATTATTTTCGTTCTTCCCCGTAATTTCTCTTCTTTTTCCTTCCTTCTGGGTTCCTTCACTACTCTTATGCTTCTTCTGCTCTCATACCATCCCGTCTCACTTCCTGTCCTTTTCACTCTGTCTATTCTATTTTCTCTCACCCTTCGCCATTTTCCCTCTACTTCCCTTTCCCTCTTCTCCTTTGCCTTTACTTCTTTCCTCTTTACTTCTACATCGTTCCTTTCCTTACCTTTGCTTAGACTTCCTTTCCTTTACTACTCTACGTCCGTTTTCTTCCTTGATTCCATTTCCCTCTACTTTTGTTTTATATGTATTCATTTGTCCTCACCTTCACTTCCTTCTTCTATACTACATTTCATTTTCTTCTCCTTTCTTACCAGAATTTTTTTCTTTTTTCTTTCTAACCCCTTTCCTTCTTTTGCCTTTACCTCCTTCTACCTCCTTTGTATATATATATATATATATATATATATATATATATATATATATATATATATATATATATTTTTTTTTTTCAGTTTTCTTCCCTCCTACTGTATCCCATTTTCCCATCTCTTTCTTTCAACTCGTTCTCTGCTCTGTGTTTTTGTTCCCTTCTGCCATTTTTTTCATTTTCCTTCCGCTTCCCCACTTTTATCATTAATCTCCATTTCCCTATTTTACTTTCTCTTTATTTATCCTTCCCCTCCCTTCCTTTTATCATTAATCCTCATTTCCCTATTTTACTTTCTCTTTATTTATCCTTCCCCTTCCTTCCTTTCATATATCATTTCCATTTCTCTTCTCTATTTCACTTCTTTTGTCCTTCACCTCCCTTTCTTATAGCCTTCATTCACTCGCCATTGATTACATAGGTGAATAACAGACCTTAAGGTGACAAAGGCTTTATTTCTTGCCTACCGAGTTGCGTCATCAAAGATTTTCTATATGACATGTAAGAATGCTCACCATCACACCGATTGTTATGTACAAGGAAAGTCAAACCCGATTCTTAAATGAGGAATACATCATCACTTATCAACAGAAGCTCTCACCCTGGTCTCACTCTTTGCCATTATCTCCCAGAAGCAAAATCAGTGTGAAAATGTCCCCTCCCGTCTCCCGCCACCCACCTCAAGTTTTATGAATTAGTAATATTGATTACAGCAGTAGTGAAACAAAGGAGTATGATGTAGTACATATAAAAATCTTTATCTAAAATATCTTACAATTCTTGTGTCGATCGTACGTTGGGATAGACAGTATCAAAGACAGAATATCTGTTTGTTTCCTCTTGCAACGTTTCCGATCAGCTGATGCTTAAGGTGGCTGCACACTAGGCTAGCTTGCTATTTGGTTTTGCTACTTCGTTTGAGTAGAAACGACTTCGATGACAACATTCAAGACTTCTGCAAGAACGTCTCAACAATGTGCCTAACACTCATTTAGGTTTTCTTTCCTTAGTTCGTCAATCAGCTTCTCACTATAAGACGCGAAAGTAATTTCACATTTGAAGTTTTGAAAAACAAAAGATCGTAACCGAAGTCGTTTCTACTCAAAAGAGATAGCAAAAGCAAGTAGCATGCTAGCGAGAAATGTCTAAGTGTGCCGTCACATTTAGTCAGCACTTACGAGTAAGTGCATTGGTAACTTTAGTCGGCGATCTGTATAGCATGTGGCCAATACTCCTTAAGGTGCAGATACAGGGAATTTTTTTTGTCATATATTTATTATTTTTTCCTAATTCTGTTTACTAGCTGAGCATGTTGCTTCGGAACTTTCTTCCTCGGAGTAATTTTTACCCTTTTGTATATATATGTTTTTTCTGAAGATTTGTTTTGGTATACACGTATGTTTTTTTTTTCTGAGACACTTAATTCACACGAATATTTGTCATTTTAAGTGCACCAAAACCATCCTCAAACGTAATTACTCGGGAACATTAAGTCTTAGTTGCATACATACTTTCCATGTTCATTTTCAGAAAGAAAATAATTCAAGTTTTTGTAGCATTTTTTGTCTTACGGTCACCGTTTTGGTTTAAGTCCTTCGCTCGTACACTTGAACTTCAGCTCTGTGATGTTTTCATTGACTAAACACAGGGGAAAACACGCGTGGGGCACACGCAAAGTCCAGATATATTTCCCATCATGTTTGTCTGAGGTACATAAACACACGCACCCACTCACGCACGTACACGCACTTTGAGAAGATTCTATATCCATAGGTAAAAAACATCCGTTTTCTTTGTGTAAGTGTCCATATGCACATAAACACACAACGTAAAGATTGGTTTAGATGATATTCTGTTTGGCTTGCGAGTACATTTCATCATCTGACCAGAAACCAGACAAAACACAGACAGGTGATGTGAAGGGACGAGAGTGGGTGGGGTGAGGGTGAAGTGGTGGTCGCGCTACCATTGTCGTGGTGCATGGCTGCCGGGAGCTTGTCTGTAACCAAAGAGAATATGCGAAAACAATAATTAGATTACATTGGAAAGAAAACGAGGGAAAGGTTTTGTGTGTGTGTGTGTGTGTGTGTGTGTGTGTGTGTGTGTGTGTGTGTGTGTGCAGAAAAACTACTAGGAAAATAACAGAAAAGAGACCGAGCGCTTTCGTCAGTTCAGACATTTTCTCCTTGAAAATGTCTGAATAGAGGAAAGCGCTCGGTATCCTTTCTGTTATTTTCCTAGTGTTTTTTCTGCATATTAAAATCACGCGTTCAAGTGATTCCTTCTGCATGTGTGTGTGTGTGTGTGTGTGTGTGTGTGTGTGTGTGTGTGTGTGTGTGTGTGTGTGTGTGTTTGTGTGGACCTCACCACCGTAGAAAGTGGAATATGGGGAACTACTTCCCTGTTTATTAAAGAAAATGGGAATTTTAAATAGATTTCCAGGCACATTTATTGTAAAAAAGTCATTAGGTATACAACACTTTAAACTTCCCTTAAAAAATCGTGATTCTATTTCCGGTCTTTCGTCAGAAAAATGAGCATAATGAAAATGAGAAGAGTTATAATTACACATTCTCTCGTTAAATCAAAGATTAATTACCTTTAACTTAAGATGTAATAGACAAGAAAATAACGGTTTAATTGTTTATTTCTGTACAAGGAGAATGCAAAAAAAAAAAAATGCAAACAAGGTTAATCAAAGATCAAAGAAACGGTATATAGCAAGAGTGAATAACGCAATTAGCTAATTTCAAAGAAAAGTTGCTGGCATTTGGTTAAGATAAACACTAAATTGATTGTTTTGATTAACAAACCACGCCTTCATTTCTCTCTTATTCACACGTTACTGATGAAGAAAGACAGGTCAACATGTGATTTGTAATTAGAAAATGATAGGACGGGAAAATACACAAAATTATTTGATTTACGAAAACAATATTATAAATACAGTATGTATATATTAGAAATAAAGTGAATAAACACGAATTAATTCCCATCCTAATGAGATAAAGCTATATACATCTAGTGTACCTATTGTTAGCCAGAACAAAATTAAATTACCATTGTAGCAAAGAATTTATTATTTTGTAAATATAGAAAATATATATACATTGGTAATCTAATCTTTCGATTAGGTAAAGATGCATTGATATTTGGGTTATATTTCAAGTAACATCATACTAGAAAATGGTAAAGGTCACTCACAGTTATATGAATTCTTATTATAACTCGCACACTCACACACATGTACATACACATACGCATACACACACACACACACACACACACGTGCACATACACGCGCGCGTTGGAACAATACATAAATTTAAATCGGATTATAATAATTCAAGATGATGGAACCCTACGTGACCTCTACAATTACGTACAATGAGGTAAACACACACACACACACACACACACACACACACACACACACACTTTCAACGAACGGACGGCTTGACGAACGCTCTGAAGAAAAGTGCAGATTGAGGATACCAACGCAAAGAGAAGTGCCTTTTTGTATTTGCAGGGGGGGGGAATTGCTCGTGAGGTAGTGGGAAAGTAAGGAAAGAGGAGAGGGGGAGGGATTACTGGGGAAATGGAAGGTAATGAGGATGTGGAGGACTTGGCCCAGGCAGACGGGCGGAAGGTCAACATGAAACGACCACCGGATGACGAAATGGCAAATAAAAATGTAAAGATTAGAAGTATAGAGAGGAGAAATACAGTAGAAAGTGACGAGAATATGTTCCAGGGATTTAAAGAGGGTGGGGGGGACACAACCCCCCCCAGACTGATAAGACTAGAGGAGAGAGTTGATAAGGTGATCGAGGACTTGGAACGTAAGTTAGGTAATGTAGGCTCCATTCTCCAAAGAATTGAAAGATTGGAACAACTAGAGAAGGCTAACAGAAACTTAACTGAAGAAGTAGAGGACCTAAAAAGACAGTTAGGAAATGTAAAGGAGGAGAATGAGAAATTGAAGAAGAATAGTAATGAAAACAGTGAGAAAATAGCTACAGAAGCTAAAAATTGGAGAATAACTCAAGAAGGGAATAAGGTTTCATTCACTGACATAGTCAAACAGCAATTGAAAGAACATAATGAAGACTCAGTTATTAAAGTGATGAGACAGAAGGAGAATATAGTAAGAGAATTAGCTGACAAAAAGAAATGTATAATTATATTAGGAATGGAAGAGAAACATAACCCAGATAGAACCGCAAGAATCAAGGAGGAAAATGAAAGGGTAAGCAGTTTATTAAAATTAGTCCAGGAAGATGAACCAGAAATTATAAAGGAAATTGAGGAAAAATTCAGACTCGGAAAATATAGTACAGATAAGACCAGACCAATTAAGATTAAATTCAGGTCACAAACAACGGCAGAGAAAATTCTATCCAAGACAGGGAAACTAGCAACAAATGATCAATATAAAAAGGTATGGATAAAAAGAGAAATGAATAAGGAGGAAAGAGAGGCAGAAAAGCAGAAAAGAATTGAAGCTAAGGCAAAAAACGAGGAAAGAACGGAGTCAGAGAAAGAGAGATTCTATTGGAGAGTAGTGAACATGAAAATAAAGCAGTTCGACATACTAAAGAAAAACATAAGGGAAACAGAGAACACAATGGAAGTGGCAGAAAACTAAGAGTGTCTTACACAAATATAGATGGATTGATAACAGGATTGAATGAACTGAATGATTATTTGAAAGAAAAAGAACCGGACATAATGGGAATTGTAGAAACAAAATTAAAAGGCCCACTACCACCCAACAGTGTAGGACATGATACATACAATTATTGGATTAGAAACAGAGAGAAAAAACAAGGGGGTGGAGTTATGTTCCTGACAAAGAAGGATATAAACGTGAAAGGTGTCATATATGGAAAGAATACAGTAGAGATGATTATGATAGAAGTGGAAGACCGAGATAAGAAGAGCAGAAAATTTGTGATCAACTATGTGCCTCCGAAAACAGCCTCATGGGAGGAGAATGAACATAAAAGTATGTTAGAGGACACAAAGATAGCATTAACTAAAATAATGGAAGACGGAGGAAGAATAGTTATGATGGGCGACTTTAATTGCAAAGAAATCTGCTGGGAAGAAATGACAGTAAAGAGTGGTGATGACTCATGGGGAAATGCTCTACTTGAGATGATTACTGACCATTCAATGACACAATGGATACAAGAGAACACTAGGTATAGAAATGAAGAAGAACCATCGAGGCTAGACTTAATAATTACATCTGAACCTAGAATAGTGGACAAGATTGAATATAAAACACCAATAGGTAAAAGTGACCACATATTGATTGAACTGGAACTTAATGAAGAAAAATATATGAAAAGAAATGAACAATATAGAAAAGGAAGAATGATGTATGAAAAAACAAAACTTTGATAAAATAAGAGAATTCTTCCAACAAGAAAACTGGGAAGAAATATACAAAGAAGAAACATCAGTGGAAGAGAAATGGAATATTTTGACAAAAATTTACAAAGAAGGAGTGGAAAAGTATGTCCCAAGACAAAAACAAGAAAAAGAATATGTAAAATGCTGGTACAACAAAAGTTGTAGGGAGTTAAAAGACAAAAGAGACAAAGCCTGGACCGGATGGAAAAAAGACAGAAGACCTGAAAAATGGAAAATATATACTGGTTATAGAAATGAATATGTACAAAAGTGCAGAGAGGAAAAAAGAAAATATGAAAAAGATGTTATAGAAAAGTGTAAAGATCAACCAAAACTATTCTACAGATTTGTAAACAATAAACTGAAAAACAAACAAGACTTGGAGAAATTAAGACAAGGGGGAGTTGAATACACTGAGGAAATGGAAATGGCAGAAATTATGAACAAACATTTTAAATCAGTGTTTACAAGGGAAAATATACAACCTGAAGAGATTGAGTGGAAGGAAAAAGTCCCCCCTATGGAAGAAATAGAAATAACGAAGAATGAAATATTGACACACTTGGGTAATTTTGATGTCAGAAAATCGCATGGGCCAGATGAAATAGCAAACTGGATTCTGAAAGAATGTAGGAATGAACTGGCAGACAAAATACATAGCATAATAAGCAGTTCCTTAAAAGAAGGAAAAGTTCCAGAAGATTGGAAAAAAGCAAATATAGTACCTATATATAAAGGAGGAAATAAAGAAGAACCTACCAACTATAGACCAGTCTCTCTAACAAGTACAATAGCAAAAATATGTGAAAGAATTATCAAAAGTAGATGGGTAAAATACTTGGAAAAAAACAACGTACTAAATCCAAGGCAATTTGGATTCAGACAAGGACGATCATGCGTCACCAATTTAATATGTTTCTATTCAAGGCTAATAGATATAATACAAGAAAGAGATGGATGGGCTGATTGTGCATTTCTAGACCTAAAAAAAGCTTTTGACAAAGTACCACATAAGAAGTTGCTTAAGAAATTAGAATATGAAGGAGGAATACAAGGTAAATTGCTAAATTGGATGGAAGACTTTTTGCAAGAAAGAAAAATGCGAGTAGTGATAAGAGATCAGCACTCAAAATGGAATGAAGTAATAAGCGGTGTCCCGCAGGGAACAGTTCTGGCCCCAATAATGTTTGCTATATATATTAATGATATGGATGAAGGAATTGAAAGCTATATGAGCTTCTTTGCAGATGATGCAAAATTACTGAAAAGAGTGAAAACTGAAGAAGATTGTGAATCACTACAGAGAGATCTAAATAAAGTACAAGAATGGAGTAGGAAGTGGGAGATGGAGTTCAATACAAAAAAGTGTAGTATAATGGAATTTGGAAAAAGCAAAAACAGAATAACAGGATCATATAATTTGGGAGAAGAAGGAATAAAAAGAGTAGAAAATGAGAGGGACCTGGGAGTCATTGTTATGAATAATATGTCACCTGAGAAACATATAAATAAGATTTTTGGAGAAACTTATAATTTAATAAGAACAATCAAAGTGGCATTTACATACCTGGATGAAGAAATGGTGAGGAAAATCCTAGTCACCCTGATAAGACCAAGATTGGAATATGCAGCAACGATATGGTCACCAAGTACAAAAAAATGTATAAAAAAACTTGAAAGAATACAAAGAGCAATTACTAAACTGGCACCAACACTCTCAAAACTATCATATGAAGAGAGACTACAAAAACTTAAACTACAGACACTAGAGCAAAGAAGAGAGAGAGGAGATTTGATAGCTATTTACAGAATCATGAAAGGCATAGAAATTACTGATAGAGAGAATCTGATAAAATGGGATGACAGAAATACAAGAGGACACGGAAAGAAAATAAAAAAAGACAACTATAGAAGAGATTTGAAAAAGAACAGCTTTCCTCACAGAGCAATAGACAGTTGGAACAAGTTAGATGAGAAAGTGGTGTGTGCAAAAACAATACATGAATTTAAAAATAGTTTAGATAAAATGAGATATGAAGACGGGACCTCACGAGCATAGCTCCCCTTCCCGTAAAATACAACTAGGTAAATACAACTAGGTAAATACACACTCTCTCTCTCTCTCTCTCTCTCTCTCTCTCTCTCTCTCTCTCTCTCTCTCTCTCTCTCTCTCTCTCTCTCACACACACACACACACACACACACACACACCCCTACACACACACACACACACACACACACACACAAAGACACACACACACACACACACACACACACACACACACACACACAAAGACACACACACACACACACACACACACACACACACACACACACACGAACACGTATAGGAAAACAGGCAGACAGGTACGCTCTCACACGCTTGTAAATTAAACATTCATGCACGGGTCCTGGTGAACAAACAGAGACAGATGTTACCTTGCATGACGTAGACAGTTACAGTGTCTCCGTCCAGCCCAACAGGTTGACAGGTGTAGTTTCCAGCATCTGTGGGCGTGACGCTCTGTAAGGAGAGGCGGCTACTGGCCTCGGCGCCTTCGACCGCAACATGGAGGCTGAGACCTCCTCTGTGGACGGAGAAATTTTTTTTTTGAAGGACATGAAAGAAGAAATTTGTTACTGTAAAGTATGTAGAAGAAAATATGATTTTAACATAAGAACATAAGAATGAAGGAGACTGGACGGTCCTGGTTCGAATTCTGCCCAGGGCTGAAATCATTTCAGTATCGCTATGCTCCAACTCTCGTGGGCTGGAAGTTAGGGTGTGTGTGCGTGCGTGTAAGGTCACAGCATTACCCATAGGTCAATCACATATGAGCTCTGAGCTCTCTTCCGGGAGGGAGTAGCTGCCGATCACGAGTCCAACACGTGATCCAAGACCATGGTGAATCACACACGCATACGCACTAAAACACATATGCACCACACACACACACACACACACACACACACACACACACACAGAAACACATGCACGTTTCATGTTTGTCTCTGAATATATTTTGTTCATGATCACACAGTCATATAAGTTAGCATTTATATAATTTTCAATGTTATACATGTACACACACACGCACAAAAAATGAAAAACCATCTTCAACTCAACAAACAAATGGACGTTTCAGAACGGAAGGTATATATAGGAAAGCTAATCTTCTGTATAATAAATTTACTCGATACAATGCCGTCCCGCTTTGCATAATCACGTCTGAGATCAAGAGGAAGCCGGAGAGTTAAAAATAGGAAAAGTTTGGATGAGGGAAACGGATAAACAGGGGAGAGAGAAAGGAGGAAAGGAATCTGTGTAAACAAGGAAATATTTGGCCTTAAATGGACTGATGAACTCTGAAAGTCTGACGAGCAAAGGACGAGAATGAGATGAAATGGTGGAATTTGAATAAAACATTGAACCCGGAATCGGATGAACTCTGAACGAACTCAATGAGTGAGTTGATTAATACGTGTTATTTCTATGGCGAAGTGTTGCATTTTGACACATGCGTATACATGCATACATTTATACGTACATCATACATACATACATGATATTCATACACGCACATACATGCATATACTGTATACATACAGACAGACATACACGACTCGGTGGCGCGGTTGGTAGAGCGCTGGACTGGGATGTACAGTGGTGTTCGCAGTACCCAGTTCGAATCCTGCCCAGGGCCGAATTTATTTCGGTATCGCTGTGCTTCGGGTCGTTACTCTGACTCTCGTGGGCGGGGAGTTGGGTGTGTGTGTGTGTGTGAAAGGTCATAGTATTACCCATAGATCGGTCATACGAGCTCTGAGCTCTCATCTGGGTGGGAAATAGCTGCCGATCACGAGTCCAACACGTGATCCAAAGACCAAGGTGAATACATACATACATATACATACATACATACAAATGCATACTTATATACATACATATATACATGTATACATACATACATATGTACATACATACATACATACAAACAAATACCAAAAGACATTTTCTCCCTTTATATATAAAGGAAGACGGCAAGGCAAAGCACCATCTTTGGTGACAACTAGCCAGTATGATCGAGCTGATTACAGCTGTTTGAACTACACAATTATACAACAAAGACCAACACACACTAAAACTTCACATGTACCTTTGCCCATACAAACAACCTCATCAAACCAGACTTAATCAACGTGGTAAGACCTAAAGGCTGCATGGGCTCCGAAGGGATAAAGGGGTCCTGCAGTGGGTTATCAAATCGTATGATGATAGAAAATGGTGAAAATAGAGAGAAAATGGTGTTTGTGTCATGAGGGTCTTAGCTGGCAAGGAAAATGCAACCTTTGCCATGTGTGGTTAGGGAGCCTAACGCGAATCTGTTTTACGACTGAAGGAAATCCAGACTATTCTAGTTAATATTAACATTCTAGTTAAATGTTCAAGGCTCACACATAAGCACACACACACACAAAATACAATACACACATGCATGTACGAGGTTGGTAGAGCACTGGACTGGGAAGTACGGTGGTGCTCGCAGTACCTGGTTCGAATCCTGCCCAGGGCCGAAATTATTTCGGTATCGCTGCGCTTCGGGTTGTTACTCTGACTCTCGTGGGCGGGGAGTTGGGTGTGTGTGTGTGTGAAAGGTCATAGCATTACCCATAGATCGGTCATACGAGCTCTGAGCTCTCTTCCGGGAGGGAAATAGCTGTCGATCGCGAGTCCAACACGTGATCCAAAAAGACCAAGGTGAATACAAAAGCACAGAAACTTGAAACCCGTCATTGAAGTCACTCATAGAACAAATAACGTTTTCTTTAAATAGAGAAATTTAATCATCCAAGACGAGGGTGCTGTACAAAGAAATGAAGACAAGGAAGCTTCATAAGACAAAGTTTTATTAACAAGTCGCGATGTAAATTTAAAGTCACCCCTAAAATGTACAATTTTCTATGACGAAGATGTGACGGACATAGTAAATGTTTATATATAGACGTGTGGTCTCGTACTCTTGGCTGTAACAATGGCTGGCTCGCAAACCTCGATTTTTGCCAATTTCCTTGACAATACCCATCGCTTCATCAATCTTTGGGGACAATATACCACCGAAGTGAAACCATTGAAATGGCCATGGTAGAAGAGAGATGGAGTAGAATTTGTTTCGTTTTATTATTATCTGTTTATTTTTGTTTGTTTATTCTTAATGATAAAAGAAAAAAAACTGCGTTACTCTGGTCCATAGGGATATCCTCGAAACCTCTGAGGAGGCCATGGTAGCAGAGAGATGGAGTAGAATTTGTTTCGTTTTATTATTATCTGTTTATTTTTGTTTGTTTATTCTTAATGATAAAAGAAAAAAACTGCGTTACTCTGGTCCATAGGGATATCCTCGAAACCTCTACATAAAAAAAAATGTATCAATCTTATGCAGTTGATACACCATACGGAACCGTGAGAGAGAAAAAAATATAAAAGTTTCAAGAAAAACTAAATGCATATATTCAATTGTCTGCTGAGCGATGGGTTACGTAATAAATGATCATATGAACAAAAGATCCAAAGTTAATTTTAGGCAAAGAAATGAACGAAAAGAAAAATCGGGCGATGATATGTGGTTGAAGGATGAGGAGGCCAATATCCAAGAGGGGGTGTGAACGTGTGAACGGGGTATTTGGGGTTGAACCAACGTGTTCGACAACCAAATACCTTGTTCACACGTTCAAACATCACTTTAAACACGTGTCTGTCGAACCGCGTTCGACGAACCGTTAGACCGTGTAAACCCCCTGTAAGAAAATGTCAAGGTGAGGCTTTGGATGCTGAAGGGAAAGATCAATAGTAGTAGTAGTAATCCTAGTAATAGTAGTAGTAGTAATACTAGTAGATGTAGTAATACTAGTAGAAGTAGTAACAGTATTAGTAGTAGTTATAGTTGTAGTAGTAGTTAGCGACGGTAGAAAGTGATAGTGATATAAACAGATGTGATACTTCCTACTACTGTTATTAATACTATTATTACTAGTATTAGAAGTAGTACTACTATTATGACCATAACTACTATTAGTAGT
>NC_134808.1:42540892-42600892 GCF_046742065.1 Oratosquilla oratoria
AATAGTAGTAGTAATAGTAATGATACTAGTAAGTGTAATAATAGTAATAGTAATAATACTAGTAATAGTAATACTAGTAATAGTACTAGTAATGGTAGTAATATTAGTAATAGCACTAGTAATAGTAGTAATACTAGTAATAGTAATGCTAGTAAAAGTAGTAATACTAGTAATAGTAATACTAGTAAAAGTAGTAATACTATTAATAGTAGTAATACTAGTAATAGTAGTAAAACTAGTAATAGTAGTAATACTAGTAATAGTAATACTAGTCATAGATATACTAGTAATAATAGTACTAGTATTAGTAGTAATAGTAGAAATACTAGTAATAGTAGTAATACTAATAGTAGTAATACTAATAATAGTAGTAATACTAGTAATAGAAATACTAGTAATAGTAGTAATACTAGTAAAAGTAGTAATAGTAGTAATAGTAATAATAGTAATAGTAGTAAAACTAGTATAAAGTAGTAATACTAGTAATAGTAATACTAGTAATAGTAGTAATACTAGTAATAGTAATACTAGTAATAGTAATACTAGTCATAGATATACTAGTAATAATAGTAACAGTAATAGTAGTAATACTAGTAGTAATACTAGTAATAGTAATACTAGTAATAGTAGTAATACTAGTAAAAGTAGTAATACTAGTAAGAGTAGTAATAGTAAAATTAGTAATAGTAGTAATACTAGTAATAGTAGCAATACTAGTAATAGTAGCAATACTAGTAATAGTAGCAATATTAGTAATAGCAATACTAGTACTAGTAGTAATACTAGTAATAGTAGTAATACTAGTAATAGTAGCAATACTAGTAATAGCAATACTACTAATAGTAGCAATACTTGTAATAGTAATGATACTAGTAAGTGTAATAATAGTAGTAATACTAGTGATAGTGATACCAGTAATAATAGTAATACTATGAATAGTAGTAATACTAGTAATAGCAATACTAGTAATAGTAGCAATACTAGTAATAGTAGCAATACTAGTAATAGTAGCAATACTAGTAATAGTAGCAATACTAGTAATAGTAGCAATACTAGTAATAGTAGCAATACTAGTAATAGTAGCAATACTAGTAATAGTAGCAATACTAGTAATAGTAGCAATACTAGTAATAGTAGCAATACTAGTAGTAGTAATACTAGTAGTAATACTAGTTTAGTAATACTAGTAGTAATATTAGTAATAGTAGTACTAGTCATAGATATACTAGTAATAGTAGTAATACTAGTATTAGTAATAATAGTAATACTAATAATAGTAATACTAGTAACAGTAATAATACTAGTAATAGTAATACTAGTAGTAATACTAGTAATAGTAGTATTAGTAATAGTAGTAATACTAGTAATAGTAGCAATACTAGTAATACAAGTATTAGTAATACCAGTAGTAATAGTAATACTATCAATAATAGTAGTAATACTAGTAATAGCAATACTAGTAATAGCAATACTAGTAATAGCAATACTAGTAATAGTAGTAATAGTAATACTAGTAATAGCAATACTAGTAATAGTAGTAATAGTAATACTAGTAATAATAGTAATAGTAGTAATACTAGTAATAGTAATAATACTAGTAATAGTAGTAATACTAGTAATAGTAATACTAGTAAGAGTAGTAATACTAGTAAAAATAGTAACACTAGTAATAAAAAGTAATACTAGTAAAAGTAATACTAGTAATAGTAATACTAGTAATAGTAGTAAACTAGTAATACTAGCAGTAGTAATACTAGTAATAGTAGTAAAACTAGTAATAGTAGTAATAGTAGTAATACTAGTAATAGTAATACTAGTAGATATACTAGTAATAATAGTACTAGTATTAGTAGTAATAGTAGAAATACTAGTAATAGTAATACTAATAATGGTAGTAACACTAGTAATAGTAATAGTAGAAATACTAGTAAAAGTAGTAATAGTAAAACTAGTAATACTAGTAATAGTAAAACTAGTATAAAGTAGTAATAGTAATACTAGTAATAATAGTAAAACTAGTAATAGCAGTAATACTAGTAGTAGTAACACTAGTAGTAATACTAGTTTAGTAATACTAGTAGTAGTAATACTAGTAATAGTAATACTAGTCATAGATATACTAGTAATAATAGTAACAGTAATAGTAGTAATACTTGTATTAGTACTAATACCAGTAATAATAGTAATAGTAATACTAGTAGATATACTAGTAATAATAGTACTAGTATTAGTAGTAACAGTAATAATACTAGTAATAGTAGTAATACTAGTAGTAATACTAATAATAGTAATAGTAGTAATACTAGTAATAGTAGCAATACTAGTAATAGCAATACTAGTAATAGTAATGATACTAGTAAGTGTAATAATAGTAGTAATACTAGTAATAATACTAGTAATAGTAGTAATACTAGTAATAGTAGCAATACTAGTAAAAGTAGTAATACTAGTGATAGTAATATTAGTAATACTAGTAATAGTAGCAATACTAGTAATGGTAATACTAGGAATAGTAATAATACTAGCAATAGTAGTAAAACTAGTAATAGTACAAATAGTGTTACTAGTAATAGTACTAATAATAGTAATAGTAATACTAGTTTAGTAATACTAGTTTAGTAATACTAGTAATACTAGTCATAGATATACTAGTAATAATAGTACTAGTATTAGTAGTAATAGTAGAAATACTAGTAATAGTAGTAATACTAATAATGGTAGTAACACTAGTAATAGTAATAGTAGAAATACTAGTAAAAGTAGTAATAGTAAAACTAGTAATAGTAGTAATACTAGTAATAGTAGTAATAATACTAGTAATAGTAGTAATAATAGTAATAGTAGTAATACTAGTATTAGTAATTGTAGTAATAGTAGTAATACTAGTAATAGTAATACCAGTAATAGTAATAGTAGTAATACTAGTAATTGTAATACTAGAAATAGTAGTAATACTTGTAGTACTAGTAATAGTAGTAATAATAGTAATAGTAGTAATTCTAGTAATAGTAGTAATACCAGTAATAATAATACTAGTAATAGTAGTAATACTAGTAATAGTAATACCAGTAATACTAATATTAGTAGTAATCCTAGTAATAGTAATACCAGTAATACTAGTACTAGTAATAGTATTAAAACTAGTAGTAGTAATAAAAGCAATACTAGTAATAGTAGTAATACAAAAATAATAGCAGTAATAGTAATACTAGTAAAAGTAGTAATACTATTAATATTAGTAATACTAGTAATAGTAGTAATACTAGTAGTATTACTAATAGTAATACTAGTAGTAATAGTAATACTAGTAATAGTAATAATACTAGTAATAGTAATACTGGTAGTAGAATTACTAGTAGTAATACTAGTAATAGTAGTAGTAATAGTAATACTAGTAATAGTAGTACTACTAGTAATAGTAGTCATACTAGTAATAATAGTAATAGTAATAGAAGTAATACTAGTAATAGTAGTAATACTATTAGTAATACTAGTAATAATAGTAATAGCAGTAATACTAGTAATAGTAATAGTAGTAATAGTACTACTAGTAGTAATAGTATTACTAGTAATAGTACTAATAATAGTAATAGTAATATTAATACTATTAATAGTAATACTGGTTATAGAAATACTAGCAATAGTAATAATACTAGTAATAGTAGTAGTACTAGTAGTACTAGTAGTACTAGTAATACTAGTAATACTAGCAATACTAGTACTAGCAATACTAGTACTAGCAATAGTAAAACTAGTAATAGCAATACTAGTAATAGTAATACTAGTAACAGTATTAATAGTAATAGTAGTAATAATAATACCAGTAATAGTAATACTAGTAATAGTAGTAATACTAGTATTAGTAATACTAGTCATAGATATACTAGTAATAATAGTAACAGTAATAGTAGTAATACCAATAATACTAGTAATAGTAATACTAGTAAAAGTAGTAATACTAGTAAAAGTAGTAATACTATTAATAGTAGTAATACTAGTAATAGTAGTAAAACTAGTAATAGTAGTAATACTAGTAATAGTAATACTAATAGTAATACTAGTAGTAACAACACTAGTAATAGCAGTAATACTAGTAGTAGTACTAGTAATATTAGTAGTAATAATACTAGTAATCGTAGTAATACTAGTAATAGTAAGGCTAGTAATAGTGGTGCTGCTAGCAATAGTAATACTAGTAAAATATACTAGTAATAATACTAGTAGTAATAGTAATACTAGTAATACTTGCAATAGTAATAGTAGTAATACTAGTAATAGTAATAATACTAGTAATAGTAGTAATACTAGTATTAGTATTAATCGTAGTAATAGTAATACCAGTAATACTAGTACTAGTAATAGTGGTAAAACTAGTAATAGTAATACCAGTAATAGTAGTAATAAAAGTAATAGTAATAGTAGTAATACAAAAAATAATAGTAATAGTAATACTAGTAAAAGTAGTAATACTACTAATAGTATTAGTAGTATTAGTAATAGTAATACATTAATAGTAATACAATAAAACTAGTAATAGTAATAATAGTAGTAGTAATACTAGTAATAGTAGTTATACAATTAATAGTAGTTATACTAGTAATAGCAATAGTACTAGTAATAATAGTAATAGTTGTAATGCTACTAGTAGTAATAGTAGTATTACTAGTAATAGTACTAATAATAGTAATAGTAATATTAATAGTAATACTAGCACTAGTAATACTAGCACTAGTAATACTAATACTAGTAATACTAATACTAGTAGTACTAGTAGTACTAGTAATACTAGTAATACTAGCAATACTAGCAATACTAGTAATACTAGCAATACTAGTACTAGCAATAGTAAAACTAGTAATAGTAATACCAGTAATAGTAATACTAGTAATATTAGTAGTAATAATACTAGTAATAGTAGTTATACCTGCAAAAATAGTAATAATAGTAATAGTGATACTAGTAAAAATAGTAATAATAGTAATACTAGTAGTATTAGTAATAGTAACACTAGTAATAGTAATATTAGTAATATTAATACTAGTAATAGTAATACTAGTAATAGTAATACAATAATACTAGTAATAGTAATAGTAGTAAAACTAGTAATAATAATACTAGTAATAGTAGTTATACAAGTAAAAGTTGTTACTAGTAAAAGTAATACTAGTAATAGTAATACTAATAATAGTAATACTAGTAATAGTTGTAAGTAATAGTAGTAATACTAGTAAAAGTGGTAATACTAGTAATAGTAATAATATTAGTAATAGTAATAGTAATAGTAATACCAGTAGTATGAATACTATTAATAGGAATAATACTAGTAGTAGTACTAGTAATAGTAATAGTAATAATACTAGTAATAGTAATACTAGTAATAGTAGTGCTACTAGTAATAGTAATACTAGAAAAATATACTAATAGTAATACTAGTAATAGTAAAAGTAGTAATAGTAATACTAGAAATACTTGTAATACTAGTAATAGCAGTAATACTTGTAATACTAGTAATAGTAGTAAACCTAGTAATAGTAATACTAGTAAAAGTAGTAATACTAGTAAAAGTAGTAATACTATTAATAGTAATACTAGTATTAATACTAGTATTACTACTAATAGTATTACTATTAGTAGTTATAATACTAGTAATAGTAATACTAGTAATAGTAGTAATAGTAGTAATACTAGTATTAGTCATACTAGTCATAGATATACTAGTAATAATAGTAACAGTAATAGTAGTAATAGTAGTAAGTAATACCAGTAATAATAGTAGAAGTAATACTAGTAATAGTTATACTAGTAAAAGTAGTAATACTAGTAATAGTAATACTATTACTACTATTACTAGTTTTACTACTATTACTAGCATTACTATTACTGGTATTACTATTACTAGTATTATTTGTAATACTACCATTACTAGTATTACTACTATGACTAGTATTACTATTACTACTATTACTAGTATATGACTAGTATTACTATTACTAGTATTACTACTATTACTACTTTTACTAGTATTACTACTATTACTAGTATTACTATTACTAGTATTATTACTAGTAATAGTAATACTAGTAATAATACTAGTAATAGTAAAACTAGTAATACTATTAGTAGTAATACTAGTAATAGTAATGCTTGTAATAGTAGTAATAGTAATACTAGTCATAGATATATTAGTAATAGTTCTACTAATAGTAGTAATTCTAGTAATAGTAATACCAATAATAATAATACTAGTAATAGTTATACTAGTAATAGCAATACTAGTAATAGTAATGCTAGTAATAGTAATACTAGTAATAGTAATGATACTAGTAATAGTAATAATGGTAGTAGTAGTAGTAATACTGGTTATAGTAATAGTAGTAATACTGGTTATAGTAATACTAATAATAATATTAGTAATAGTAATCATACTAGTAATAGTGGTAATAGTAGTAATAGTTATACCAGTAGTACTAGTTGTAATACTAGTATTAGTAGTAATCCTAATTATAGTAATACTAGTACTAGTAATAAGAGTAATAGTAGTAAGACTAGTAATAGTAGTAATAAAAGTAATAGTAGTAATAGTAATACTTAGTAATAGTAATACAAAAGTAATAGTAATAATAGTAAAAAAGTAGTAATAGTAGTAATAGTAATACAATAAAACTAGTATAAATAACTAGTAATAGTAGTAATAGTAATACTAGTCATAGTAGTTATAGTAATAGTTAGTACTAGTAATACTAGTAATAGTAATTCTAGTAAAAGTAATACTATTAATAGTAATACTATTAGTAATAATAGTAGTAGTACTAGTTAGTATAATAGTAAAATATTATAGTAATAATAGTAGTAATAATAATAATAAGTAATACTAGTAATAGTAATAGTAATACTAGTATAGTAATACTATAGTAATATAGAGTAATAGTAATACTAGTAATAATAGTAATTTAGTAGTAATATAGTAATAGTAATAATAGTAGTATAATAGTAATATACTAGTAATATAGTAAATAGTAGTAATAGTAGCAATAGTAGTAATAGCAATAGTACTAGTAATAATAGTAATAGTTGTAATATTAGTAATACTATAGTAATAGTAGTAATAGTTGTAGTAATAGTAATATACTAGTAAGTAAGTATAGTAATAATATATATATAGTAGTAATACTAGTATATAGTATACTAGTAAACTAGTAATAATAGTAGTACTAGTAATACTAGTAATACTAGTAATACTAATAGTACTATAAATAATAGTAGTACTAGTAATAATAGTAGTACTAGTAATAATAGTAGTACTAGTAATAATAGTAGTACTAGTAATAATATAGTACTAAAGTACTAGTAATACTAGTAGTAATAGTAATAATATAATAGTAGTAATAGTAGTAATAGTAGTAAAAGTAGTAATAGTAATAGTAAAAGTAGTAATAGTAATACTAGTAAAAGTAGTAATACTAGTAATAGTAGTAATACTAGTAACAGCACTACTAGTAATAGTAATAGTAATAATACTAGTAATAGTAAAACTAGTAATACTAGCAGTAGTAATACTAGTAATAATAATAGTAGGAGTAGTAATACCACTACTAGTAGTAATACTACTAGTAACACTACTAGTAGTAATACTACTAGTAGTAACACAACTAGTAGTAATACTACTACTAGTAATAGTTGTACTAGCAATAGTATTATTAGTAATATTAGTAATACTAATGATAGTAATATTAATACTATTAATAGTAGTAAAACTAGTAATAGTACTAATAGTGTTACTCGTAATAGTAATAATACTCGTAATAGTAATAATACTCGTAATAGTAATAATACTCGTAATAGTAATAATACTAGTAAGAGTAGTAATACTAGTAATAGTAATAGTAATACTAGTAATAGTAGAAATACTAGTAATATTAGTAATAGTAGTAATACTAGTTATTATACTAGTAATAGTAGAAAAACTAGTAATTGAATTAATAGTAATACTAGTAATAGTAGTAAAACTAGTAATAGTAGTAGTAATAGTAATATTAGTAATAATAGTAGTAATAATAACTAGTAATAGTAGCAGTAATACTATTAGTAGTAGTAACAGTAATACTAGTAATAGTAATACTAGTAAAAATTGTACTAGCAATAGTATTACTAATATTAGTAATAGTATTAATAATAGTAAGAGTAGTAATACTAGTAATAGTAATACTAGTGTTAGTAGTAACACTAGTAATAATAATACCAGTAATAGTAATAATAATAATAGTAATACTAGTAATAGTAATAATAGTAGTACCATTAATAGTAGTAATACTAGTAAAAGTAGTAATACTAGTAATAGTAATAATATTAGTAATAGTAGTAATAGTAATACTTTCAATAGTAGTAATACTAGTAATAGTAATACCAGTAGTGTGAATATTAGTAGTAATACTAGTAGTAGTATTACTAGTAATAGTAGTAATAGTAATAATACTATTAATAGTAGTGATACTAGTAATAGTAATACTAGTAAAATATATGCTAGTAATACTAGTAATAACAGTAAAAGTAGTAATAATAATACTAGAAATAGTAGTAATACTAGTAATAGTAATACTAGTAATAGTAGTAATACTTGTAATAGTAGTAAAACTGGTGATAGTAGTAAAACTAGTAATAGTAATAATAGTAGTAATAATAATTCTAGTAATAGTAATACTACTCATATTACTAGTTTTACTACTATTAATAGTATTACTACAATTACTAGTATTACTATTACTAGTTTTACTACTATTACTAGTATTACTACTTTTACTGGTATTATTATTACTAGTATTATTACTAATACTAATACTACTGTTACTAGTATTACTAGTATAATAGTAAGTAGTAATACTAGTAATACTAGTAATAATAGTAATAGTAGTACTAGTAATAGTAGTAGTAAACTAGTAATAGTAGTAATAGTACTAGTAGTAATAGTAGTACTAGTAGTAATAGTAGTACTAGTAATAATAGTACTAGTAATAATAGTAGTACTAGTAATAATAGTAGTACTAGTAATAATAGTAATAATAGTAGTACTAGTAATAATAGTACTAGTAATAATAGTACTAGTAATAGTAGTACTAGTAATAATAGTAGTACTAGTAATAATAGTACTAGTAATAATAGTACTAGTAATAATAGTACTAGTAATAATAGTAGTACTAGTAATAATAGTAATACTAGTAATACTAGTACTAGTAGTAATAATACCAGTAATAGTAATTCTAGTAATAGTAATACTAGTAAAAGTAGTAGTAATATTAATACTAGTAATAGTAATACTAGTAATAGTAATACTACTAATAGTAATATAGTAATAGTATACTAGGACTAGTATTACTAGTAATATTAGTACTATTACTAGTAAAACTAATAATAGTACTAATAGTATTACTAGTAATAGTACTAATAGTATTACTAGTAATAGTACTAATAATAGTAGTAATACTAGTAATAGTAGTAATAGTAGTATAACTAGTAATAGTAATAGTAGTAATAGTAGTAATACTAGTAATAGTAATACTAGAAATAGATATACTAGTAATAGTAATACTAGTATTAATAGTAATACTAGTAATAGTAGTACTACCAATATTACTAGTAATGGTAATACTTGTAACAGTAGTAATAGTAGTAATACTAGTAACAGTAGTAATACTAGTAATAGTAGTAATATCAGTAATAGTAGTAATACTAGTAATAGTAATACTAAAATATTAGTAATAGTAATAATACTATTAATAGTAGCAATACTAGTAATAGTAATACTAAGTAATAGTAATATTAATACTAGTAGTAATACTAGTAATAGTAATACTAATAATAGCAATACTAGTAATATTAGTTATACTAGTAATAGAAATACTAGCAGTAATATTAGTATGTAATAGTAATACTAGTAATTGTAATAGTAATACTTGTGATAGTAATAATACTAGTAATAGTAGTAAAACTAGTAATACTAATTAGTAGTAGTCGTAATAATAGAACTAATAGTAATACTAGTAGTAATATTAACAGTAGTAATAATTGTAATAGATATACTAGTATTAGTATTACTAGTATTAGTATTACTAGTATTAGTATTACTAGTAAAAGTAATACTAGTAATAGTAATGCTAGTAATAGTAATACTAGTAATAGTAATTGTAATACTAGTAATAGTACTAGCAGTAATAGTAATACTAGTATTAGTAGTAATACTATTAATAGTAATACTAGTATTAGTAATACCAGTAATAGTA
This sequence comes from Oratosquilla oratoria, assembly GCF_046742065.1. NCBI lineage: Eukaryota > Metazoa > Arthropoda > Malacostraca > Stomatopoda > Squillidae > Oratosquilla > Oratosquilla oratoria. The sequence goes on from NC_134808.1 coordinate 42,551,167, forward strand.
ATACTAGTAGTAGTAATACTAGTAATAGTAATAATATTAGTAATAGTAATACTAGTAATAGTAATACTAGTAATAGTAATACCAGTAATAGTAGTAATACCAGTAGTATGAATATTAGTAATGGTAGTAGTAGTAATACTAGTAGTACTATTTCTAGTAATAGTAATAATACTAGTAATAGTAGTGATAGTACTAATAGTAATACTAGTAATAAATATTACTAGTAATAGTATTACTAGTAATAGTAATACTAGTAATAGTAATACTAGTAATAGTAATACTAGAAATAGTAGTAATACATGTAATAGTTTTAATACTAGTAATAGTAATAATACTAGTAATAGTATTAATATTAGAAATAGTAGTAATACTAGTAAATAGTATACTAGAAATAGTAATACTAGTAATAGTAGTAGTAATACTTCTAATAGTAGTAATACTAGTAATAGAAGTAATACTAGTAATAATATTAATAGTAGTAATAATAGTAATAGTATTAATACTAGTAATAGAAATAATACTAGTAACAGTATATTATAATAGTAATACTAGTTATAGTAATAGTAGTAATACTAGTAATTGTAATATTAGTAATAGTACTACTAGCAATAGTAATACTAGTAATAGTATTAATACTAGTAACAGTAATAGAAGTACTAGTAGTAATACTAGTAATAGTGGTAGTAATATTAATACTAGTAATAGTAATACTATTAATAGTAGTAATACTAGTCATAGTAATACTAGGAATATTAATAATACTGGGAATAGTAATAGTAGTAATAGTAGTAATACTAGTAGCAATAATACTAGTAGTAATAGTAGTAATTGTAGTAATAGTAGTGATACTAGCAATAGTAGTAATAGTAATACTAGTATTAGGAATAGCAGTAATACTAGTAATAGTAATACTAGTAATAGTAAAACTAATTATATACTAGTAATAATAGTAATAGGAGTAACTCTAGTAATAGTAATACTAGTAATAGTAGTAATAGAAATACTAGTAATAGTAGTAATGCTAGTAATAGTAGTAATACTAGTAATAGTAATACTAGTAATAATAGTAGTAATACTAGTAATAGTAGTTATAATAATACTAGTAATAATATAGTAATACCAGTAATAGTAATAGTAGTAATACAGGTAATACTAGTAATAGCAGTAATAGTATTATAGTAGTAATTCTAGTAATAGTTATAGTAATATTTGTAATGGTAATAATAGTAATACTAGTAATAGTAGTAATACTAGTAGTAATAGTAATACTAGCAGTAGTAATAGTAGTAAAGCTAGTGTTATTAGCACTAGTAATACTAGCACTAGTAATACTAGCACTAGTAATACTAGCACTAGTAATACTAGCACTAGTAATACTAATACTAGTAATACTAATACTAGTAGTACTAGTAGTACTAGTAGTACTAGTAATACTAGTAATAGTAGTGATGCTAGTAATTGTAGTAATACTAGTAGTAGTAATACTAGTAGTAATAGTAATACCAGTATTAGTAATACTAGTAATAGCTATACTAGTAATGCTAATAATAGTAGTTATACTAGTAATAGTAATTTTACTAATAGTAGTAATACTTGTAATACTACTCATACAAGTATTACTAGTAATAGTAATACTGGTAATAGTAGTAATGCTAGGAATAGTAGTAATACTAGTATTAATATTAGTAATAATAGTAACAGTAATAGTAGTAATAGTAATACTAGTAGTAGTAATATTAGTAGGAATACTAGCAATAGTATTAATAGTAGTAATACTAGTAATTGTAGTAATACTAGTAATTGTAGTAATAGTAGTTATAGTAGTAATAGAAGTGATACTAGTATTAGTACTACTAGTAATAGTAATACTAGTAAAAGTAATACTAGTACTAATAGTAATACTAGTATTAGTAGTAATACTAATAGGAGTAATTCTAGTAATAGTAGTAATACTAGTAAAAGTAATACTAATAGTAAAAAATAGTTATACTAGTAATAGTAGTAATACTAGTAATAGTAATACCTAATAGTAATACTAGTGATAGTAATAGTAATACTAGTAATAATAAAAGTAATATTAGTTGTAGAGTAATAGTAATATTAGTAATAGTAGCACTTGTAATAGTAATACTAGCAATAGTAATATTTGTAATAGTAGTAATACTTGTAATATTAATAGTAATACTAGTAATATTAATACTAGTACTAATACTAGTAATAGTAATAAGTCATTTTAGTACTAGTAGTAATAGTATTAGTAATACTAGTAATAGTAATAATAGGATTAGTAATACTACTAATATTAATAGTAGTAATACGTGCAATAGAAGTAATACTGGTAGTAGTAATACTAGTAATAGTAAGATTAGTAATAACAGTAATAGAAATACTAGTAATAGTTGTAATACTTGTTATAGTAATAGTATTATTAGTAATTGTAATAGTAGTAATACTAGTAATAGTTATAATAATAGTAGTAATACAGTAATAGTAGTACTAGTAATAGTAGTAATACTAGTAAAAGTAGTAATACCAGTAATAGTAGTAACACTTGCCATAGTAATATTAGTAATAATAGTAATAGTTGGTACTAGTAATATTAGTAATACTAATAGTAATATTATTAGTAATAATACTATACTAGTAATAGTAGTAATACTAGTAGTAATAGTATTTGTAGTAATACTAATAATAGTAGTAATAATAGTAATAGTAGAAATACTAGTAGTAGTAATACTAGTGATAGTAGTTATAGTAATACTAGTAATAGTAATGATAGTAATAGTAATAGTACTAGTAATAGTAATAGTAATAGTAGTAATACTAGTAATAGTTGATACTAGTAATAGTAATATAGTAGTGATAGTAGTAATAGTAGTAATACTAGTAATTTTAGTAATACTTGTAATATTAGTAATACTAGTAATAGTAATAATACTAGTAATAGTAATAATACTAGTAATAGTAATAATAGTAAAAGTGGTAATATTAGTAATAGTAATACTAGTAATAGTAATACTAGTAATAGTAATACTAGTAATAGTAATACTAGAAATAGTAATATTAGTAATAGTAATACTAGTAATAATAGTATTAGAAGTAATACTAATAATAGTATTATAACTAGTAATAGTAGTAATACTAGTAATAGTAGAAATATTAGTAAGTGGTAATATTAGTAATAGTAATATTAGTAATGGTAGTAATACTAGTAATAGTAGTAATACTAGTAATAGTTGTATTAGTAATAGTATTATTAATAGTAGTAATACTAGTAATAGTACTAGTAATGGTAGTAATAGTACTAGTAAAAGTAGTAGTAATAGCACTAGTTATAGTGGGAATAGCACCAGTATTAGTAGTAATAGCACAAGTAATAGTATTAGTGATAGTAGTAATAGCACTAGTAATAGTAGTACTAGTAATAGAACTACAAGTAGTAGTAGTATTAGTAGATGTAGCAGTAGTAGTACTAGTAGTAGTAATTGTAGTATTAACAGTAGCAGTAATAGTAGTAGTAATAGTACTATTAGTAGTAGTACTAGTAATAGTGATAGTACTAGTAATAGTACAAATAGTACTAGTAATAGTACTAGTGATAGTAGTAGTAGTAGTAGTAGTAGTAATATTACTAGTAATAGTTGTTATAGTACTACATATAGTAATAGTACTACTACTAATAGCATTATTAGTAAAAATAGTAGTAATAGTAGTAGTATAGTACTTGTAGTAGTAATAGTAGGAGTAATAGTATTTGTAATAGTAGTAATAGTACTACTAGTAATAGTACTAATAGTAGTAAAATAGTACTAGTAGTAGTACTACTAGTAGTAGTAATAGTAGTAATACTAGAAATAGTAATAGTAGTAATACTAGTAGTAGTAATAGTACCAATAATAGTAGTAGTCATAGTAATAGTAGTAATAATACTTCTAGTAGTAGTTATAGTAGTAACAGTAGTAATAGTACTAGTAGTAAAAGGACTAGTATAAATATTACTAGTAATAGTAGTACTAGTACTAGTAATAGTACTACTAGTAGTACTAGTACTACTAGTAGTACTAGTATTACTAGTAGTAATAGCAGTAGTAGTACTAGTATTAGTAGTAATAACAGTAGTAATAATAGTAATAGGAGTAATAGCACTAGTAATAGTACAAATAATAGTACTAGTGATGGTAGTAGTAATAGTCATAGCAGTAGTACTAGTAGCAGTAATAGTAGTGATAGAAGTAATAGTTGTAGTAATAGTACTAGTAGTAGTAATACTAGTAATAGTGGTAGTAGTAGTAATGGTACTATTAATAGTAGTAATTGTACTAGTAATAGTAGTAACAGTACAAGTAATAGTAGTAATAGTACTAGTAATAGTAATAGCACTACTAGTAGTAAAAGTACTAGTAGTTATAGTAGTAATAGAAGTAATAGTAGTAGTAGTAATTGTAGTAGTAGTAATAGTAATAGTAGAAATAGTAGTAATAGTACTAGTAGTAATAATAGTTGTAATAGTAGTACTTGTAATAGTACTAATAATAGTAGTAATAGTACTGCTCGTTATAGTAGTAGTAATAGTACTAGTTATAGTAGTGGTAGTAATAGTACTTGTAGTACTAGTATTAGTAATAGTTCTAGTAGTAGTAGGAATAGCAGTAGTAGTAATAGTAGTGGTAGTAATAGTACTTTTATTACTACTGTTAGTAGTACTTATAGTACTAGAAGTAATAGTAGTAGTAATAGTAGAAGGAATTGTACTAGTAACAGTAGTAGTACTAGTAATAGCACTAGTAATGGTAGTACTAGTAATAGAACTAATAATAGTAGTAATTGTAGTAGTAATAGTACTAGAAATAGTAGTAATAGTACTACTTGTAGTAGTAATATAAGTAATATTTGTAGTATCAGTAGTAGTAATAGTTGCAGTAGTAGTAACAGTAGTATTAGTAGTAGTAGCAATTGTAGTAGTAGTAATAGCAGTAGTAGTAGTAAGTGCTAGGAATAGTAATAGTACTACTAATAGTAGTAATTGTACTAGTAATAGTAGTTGTAGTAATACTATTAATAGTAGTAGTAGCAATAGTTGTAGTAGTAATAATATTAATAGTGTTAGTAATAGCAGTAGTAGTAATAGTAGTAGCAGTAATAGTTTTAGTAGTAGTTATAATAGTGATAATATTATTAGTAGTATTAATAGTAGTAATAGTATTAGAAGTAATAGTAGTAGTTATAGTAATATTAGAAGTAATAGTAGTTATAGTAGTAGTAATAGTAATATTAATAGTTGTACTAGTAAGAGTTGTAGTAGTAGTAGAAATAGTAACAGTAGTAGTAATAGCACTACTAATAGTAGTAATAGTAACGGTAATAGTAGTAATACTAGTTATTGTAGTACCAGTAATAATACTAGTTATAGTAGTAATAGTACTAGTAATAGAAGTAGTAGTAATAGTACTAGTAGTAGTAACAGTACTCGTAGTAGTAGTAATAGTGGTAGGAGTAATAGTTGTTGTAATATTATTAATAGTAGTAAATGTAGTAGTAGTAATAGTACTACAAGTAGTATTTATAGTAGTGATAGTACGTGTAGTAGTAATAGTAGTAATAATAGTACTAGTAGTAATGGTAGTAGTAATAGTAGTAGTATTAGTAGTTATAGTTGTAGTAGTTATAGTAGTAGTAGTAATATTAGTAGTTGTAGTAGTAATAGTAGTAGCAGTAATAGTAGTAGTATGAGTAGTAGTGGTAGTAATAATTCTTGTAATAATAGTAGTAGTAATAGTAATAATAGCAATAGTAGTAATAATAGTGTAGTAATAACAGTAGTAGTAGTAGTAGTAGTAGCAGTAATAGTAGTAGTTATAGTAGTAGTAGTAATAGTAGTAGTGATAGCGTTAATAGTATTATTATTAGTAGTAATAGTATTAGAAGTAATAGTAGTAGTTATAGTAATAGTAATAATAGCATAGTAATAGTAACAGTAGTAATAATAGTACTACTAATAGTAATAGTAACACTACTAGTAATAGTACTAGTAATAGTAGTAATAATACTAGTTATAGTACTAGTAGTACTAGTAATAGAAATAGCAGTGGTAATAGTACTAGTAGTATTAGTGGTAATAGTAATAGAAGTAATTGTAGTTGTAATAGTAGTAATAATAGTAATAGTAGTAATAGTAGCAATAGTAGTAGTAATAATTGTAGTAGCAATAATAGTAGTAATATTAGTAGTAGTAGTAATAGTAGCAGTAATAGTAGTAGTGGTAGTAGTAATAGTAGTATTAGTAGAAGTAATAGTATTAGTAGTTGTAATAGTAGTAATAATAGTAATGGTAGTAGCCGTAGTAATAGTTGTAATAGTAGTAGTACTAATAGTAGTAATATTAATAGCAGTAGTAATAGTAGTTGTAGTAATAGTAGTGATAAAAATAGATGAAGTACTAGTAATATTAGTTAAATAGTAAAAATATAATTATTAGTTGTTGTAATAGTAAAAATACTACTAGTAGTAACAGTAATAATAGTAAAAGTATTAGTAATGGTAGTGATAGCAGTAGTAACCATAGTGAAAATAATAATAGTAATAGTAGTGGTAGTAAAATAGTAATAGTAATTATTAGTAGTAATGTCAGTAGAATAGTAGTCGTATAGAAATAGTAATAGTAGTATATTAGTAGCAATAGTATAGTAGTAGTAATAGTGGTAGTTGTAATAGTAGTTGTAGAAGTAATAGTAGGAACGTAGTGTTAGTAATGGTGGTAGTAGTGATAGTAGTATAGAAGTAGTAATGGTATAGTAATAGTATTATTAGTATAGTAGTAGTAAGAACAATAGTAATAGTAGTACTAATAGTAGAAGGATAGTAGTAATAGTACTACAAGTATTAACAGTTACAGTAATAGTTATAAGTAATAGAAGTAGTAATAATAGTAGCAGTGGAAGTAGAAGTTTTAGTAATAGTAGTAATATTAGTAAAATAGTAATAGTCAATATAGTAGTAATGTTAGTAATATAGTAAAAGCAGTAGTAGTATAGAAGTAGTAGTAGTATATTAGTAGCAATAGTATAGTAGTAATAGTATAGTAGTGGTGGTAGTTCTAATAGTGGTAGAAGTAATAGTAGTATTAGTAGTAATGGTGGTAGTAGTAATGGCAATATAGAAGTTGTAGGAATAGTAGTACTAGTATAGTAGTAGTGATAGAAGTGTATTAATAGTAAGAATAGTAGTAATAGAAGTATAGTAGTAGTATTAGTACTAGTAACAGTAATAGGAGTAATAGAAAGAGGGGGATCCGGGCCGGATAGCGACTGTCATAAAAGCGGCTTCATAAGGGCGACGTTATCAGGTGAGCGACTTTCAAAACAGCGACTGTATTGGAAGTATTAGTAATATTAGTAAAATAGTAATAGTAAAATTAGTAATGTTTGTAATAGTAGTAGTAGAGTTAGTAGTGGTAGTAAAAGTAAAAATACTAGTAGTAATAGTTATAATAATACAAGTATTAGTAATAGTAGTGATAGCAGTAGTAGCAATAGTATAAGTAATAGTATTACTAGTAGTAGTAATGGCAGTAGAAGTAATAGTAGTAGTATTATATTAGTATCAATAGTATAGTAGTAATAGTGTAGTAGAGTTGTGGTAGAAGTAATAGTAGTAATGTAGTATTAGTAGTAATGGTGGAAGTAGTAATGACAGTAGTAGCAATAGTAGTATAGAAGTAGTAGTACTAGTATATTGGTAGAAACAGTAGTAATAGTAGAAGTAATAGGAGTAATAGAGGTAGTAATGATAATAGTAACAATGAAAGTAGAAGTATTGGTAATATTAGTAAAATAATAGTAATAGTTATAATGGTACAAGTATTAGTAATAGCGATAGCAGTAGTAGCAATAGTATAAGTAATAGTAATAGAAGTTGTAGTAGTGGTAGTAAAATAGTATTACTAGTAGTAGTAGTAATGGCAGTAGGAGTAATAGTAGTAGTATTATATTAGTATCAATAGTGTAGTAGTAATAGTATAGTATAGTAGTAGTGGTAGTTGTATAGTAGTGGTAGAAGTAATAGTAATGGTGGAAGTAGTAATGACAGTGGCAATAGTAGTATAGAAGTAGTAGTAATAGGAGTAATAGTAATGATAATAGTAACAATGGAAGTAGAAGTATTGGTAATATTAGTAAAATAGCAGTAATAGTTATAATAGTACAAGTATTAGTAATAGTAGTGATAGCAGTAGTAGCAATAGTATTAATAATAATAATAGAAGTAGTAGTAGTGGTAGTAAAATAGTATTACTAGTAGTAGTAATGACAGTAGAATTAATAGTAGTATTATATTAGTATCAATAGTATAGTAGTAATAGTATAGTATAGTAGTAGTGGTAGTTGTAATAGTAGTGGTAGAAGTAATAGTAGTAATGTAGTATTAGTAGTAATGGTGGAAGTAGTGACAGTAGTAGTATAGTAGTAGTACTAGTATATTAGAAGTAATAGTAGTAATGATAATAGTAACAATGAAAGTAGAAGTATTGGTAATATTAGTAGAATAGTAGTAATAGTTATAATAGTATAAGTATTAGTAATAGTAGTGATAGCAGTAGTATAAGTAATAATAGTAATAGAAGTAGTAGTGGTAGTAAAATAGTATTACTAGTAATGGCAGTAGGAGTAATAGTGGTAGTATTATATTAGTATCAATAGTGTACTAGTAATAGTATAGTAGTGGTAGTTCTATAGTAGTGGTAGAGGTAATAGTAATGTAGTATTAGTAGTAATGGTGGAAGTAGTAATGACAGTAGTAGCAATAGTAGTATAGAAGTAGTAGTACTAGTGTATTAGTAGAAGTAATAGAAGTAGTAATGATAATAGTAACAATGAAAGTAGAAGTATTGGTAATATTAGTAAAATAGTATTAATAGTTATAATAGTATAAGTATTAGTAATAGTAGTGATAGCAGTAGTAGCAATAGTATAAGTAATAATAGTAATAGTAGTAGTGGTAGTAAAATAGTAGTAGTAATGGCAGGAGTAATAGTATTATTATATTAGTATCAATAGTGTACTAGTAATAGTATAGTATAGTAGTGGTAGTAGTTTAGTAGTGGTAGTTGTATAGTAGTGGTAGAAGTAATAGTAGTAATGTAGTATTAGTAGTAATGGTGGAAGTAGTAATGACAGTAGTAGCAATAGTAGTATAGAAGTAGTAATACTCGTATATTAGTAGAAACAGTAGTAATAGTAGAAGTAATAGTAGTAATAGGAGTAATAGAAGTAGTAATGATAATAGTAACAATGGAAGTAGAAGTATTGGTAATAGTAAAATAGCAGTAATAGTTATAATAGTACAAGTATTAGTAATAGTAGTGATAGCAGTAGTATAAGTAATAATAATAGTAGTAGTGGTAGTAAAATAGTATTACTAGTAGTAGTAATGGCAGTAGAAGTAATAGTAGTATTATATTAGTATCAATAGTATAGTTGTAGTAGTAGTATAGTAGTAGTGGTAGAAGTAATAGTAGTAATGTAGTATTAGTAGTAATGGTGAAAGTAGTAATGACAGTAGCAGCAATAGTAGTATAGTAGTAGTACTAGTATATTAGTAGAAACAGTAGTGTATTATTAGTAGTAAGAACAGTAGTAATAGTAGTATTAGTAATAGGAGTAATAGAAGTAGTAATGATAATAGTAACAATGGAAGTAGAAGTATTGGTAATATAAGTAAAATAGTAGTAAAAGTAAAAATAGTAATGGTAGTAATATAGTAAAAGTAATAGTAGTGAAACACTACTAGTAGTAATAGTAATAATAGTACAAGTATTAGTAATGGAAGTGATAGCAGTAGTAGCCATAGTAAAAGTAATAATAGTAGTAATAGAAGTAGTGTTAGTAAAATAGTAATAGTAATATTAGTAGTAGTAATGGCAGTAGAAGTAATAGTAGTGTAGAAGTAGTAATAGTAGTATATAAGTAGCAATAGTATAGTAGTAGTAATGGTGTAGTATAGTAGTAGTGGTAGTTGTAATAGTAGTGGTAGAAGTAATAGTAATGTAGTATTAGTAGTAATGGTGGTAGTAGTAATGGCAGTAGTAGTATAGAAGTAGTAATAGTATTAGTATAGTAGTGTATTAGTAGTAGTAAGAACAGTAGTAATAGTAGAAGTATAGTAGTAGTAATAGTAACAGTAGTAACAGGAGTAATAGAAGTAGTAATGATAGTAGTAACAGACACGGTAAAGGAAACATGGACAGGAGGTGAAGCTTTTATGACGTTTCGTCTAACGACTTTCTCAAAGGAATGAGCATACTAGAAGGCGGGTTTATAAACTCTGTGTGTTTCTAGTATGCTCATTCCTTTGAGAAAGTCGTTAGACGAAACGTCAGGAATAAAAGCTTCACCTCCAGTCCATGTTTCCTTTACCGTGTCTATACAACTTGTTCACATGGATTTTCATAGTAGTAACAGTGGAAGTAGTAGAATTTTTAGTAATAGTAATATTAGTAAGATAGTAGTCAAAATAGTAGTAATGGTAGTAATATAGTAAAAGCAGTAGTAATAGTAGTATAGAAGTAGTAATAGTATATTAGTAGCAATAGTATAGTAGTAATAATATAGTATAGTAGTGGTGGTAGTTGTAATGGTAGTGGTAAAAGTAATAGTTGTATTAGTAGTAAGGGTGGTAGTAGTAATGGCAGTATAGAAGTGGTAGTAATAGTAGTAGTAGTGACAAGTGTATTAGTAGTAGTAAGAATAGTAATAGAAGTATAGTAGTAATAATAGTAACAGTAGTAGGAGTAATAGAAATAGTAATGATAGTAACAGTGGAAGCATTAGTAATATTAGTAAAATAGTATTAGTAAAAATAGTGGTAATGGTAGTAATATAGTAAAAGTAGTAGAAGTATTAGTAGTGGTAGTAATAGTAAAAGTACTAGTAGTAATAGTAATAATAGTACAAGTATTAGTGATAGCAGTAGTAGCAATAGTATAAGTGATAATAGTAATAGAAGTAGTGTAGTAAAATAGTAGTAGTAGTAGTAGCATTGGCAGTAGAATAGTACTAGTGGTAGTGTTATATTAGTAGCAATAGTATAGAGGTAGTAATAGTGTGGTATAGTAGTAGTGGTAGAAGTAATAGTAATGTATTAGTAGTAATGGTGGTAGTAGTAATGGCAGTAGTAGCAATAGTAGTATAGAAGTAGTACTAGTATATTAGTAGTAACAGTAGTGTATTAGTAGTAGTAAGAACAGTAGAAGTAATAGTAGTAGTAATAGGAGTAATAGAAGTAGTAATTATAATAGTAACAGTGGTAGTAGAAATATTAGTAAAATAGTAATAGTCAAAATAGTAGAAATATAGTAAAAGTAGTAGTAAAACACTACTAGTAGTAATAGTAATAATAGTACAAGTATTAGTAATGGTAGTGATAACAGTAGTAGCAATAGTAAAAGTAATAGTAGTAAAATACCATTAGTAATAATAGTACAAGTATTAGCAATGGTAGTAATACCTGTAGTAGTAATAGAGGTAGTAATAGTAAAATAGTAATAGCAATACTAGTAGTAATAGTAATGGTAATACCAATGACAGAAGTAATAGTAGTAGTATATTAGTAGCAATAGTATAGTAGTAATAGTGTAGTATAGTAGTAGTGGTAGAAGTAGAAGTATAGTAGTGTAGTAGTAATTGTAGTTTTAGAAGTAATAGTAGTAGTGGTAGATGTAATAGCAGTAGTAGTAATAAGAGTAGTAGAAGTATTGGTAATGATTGTAATAGTAGTAGACATAGTAGTAATAATAGTAATAGTATTATTAGAAATAGTAATAGTAGTAATGGCAGTAGTAGTAGAGTAGTAAGAGTACTATAGTTGTAATACTAGTATACTAATAGTAATAGTAATATAATAGTAACAGTAATAGGTGGTCCGATTATAAACCACTAGTTATGATGGAGAATACTGTGAAAATTATTTGGACAGCATGAATGTTTGAAGAAATGAATTGAACGAGAAACGAGTTAAGTACCCCAGAGGAAAAAAAGAAAATAAGACTGAATAACAGAGTGAATGGAACAAATGCATAATAATGAAGATTTAATGAAATGAAAGAATATTGTGACATAAAACATTAAGTTAAAGTAGAGCTACTTAAGACACGGGTTGGATGGGAGATTAAGTGGATAAAAAGTCGATTGAATGAGGAAGCCTCTGAGTGACAAGAGCACTCAGTAAGATAAGAATCTGTTGATGAAAGCGTCTTGGAAGACGAAGACGTCCATAAGAAAGACTTGATTAATGAATCACCTAAAGCAAACTCGAACAAGCCATTTTCTATTATCTATAGTCAAAAACGCTCCTTCGTTATCCCGAATGGATAATTGATAGGATAAGTTTTATGGAATTAATATTTTAGGGAATTTAAGGCCACCCATACGGACCAGAGGTATGCAGTATTATCAAAAAAGATAATAAACACTTTTAGTTTCTATAATCCCTCATTTCTTTAACCCCGTCTTATATCTCGCGTTTATCAAATCTGTCACTCCTAACTCACTTTCCCACTCTCACGAAGTTTGAAGAAAGAAAACCCTGCTATGACAAGCCCTGTCAGTTTCGGAAAATCCCTTTTAATACTACTACTACTATTACTACTAATATTACTATTATCATGATTATATTATTTTTGTTATCATTATTGTTATTATTGTTTTTATTGCTATTATTATTGTTATCAATATTATTATTATTATTATTATTATTATTATTGCTTTTATTATTATTTTTTATTAATTGTTATTATCATTATTATTATTATTATCATCATCATTATTATTATTATTTCACCGATGTTTGGTTCACCTTATCCCCTGGCCAATGTAAGAATCGAACTCACGACCACGTGCTCATAGTTCGACACGGTATCCACTGGCCTACCGTGCGGCCCAATGAGTGAATATATTCTCCTCATGGATATAAGGCCAAGTTTTAGCTAAACACTCTGAATGATGCAGTCACTCTGCCTTCCTAGTCGTGGGTTCGAGTCCCGCACTTCCCTACAATTTTAAACAGTGACTGTTACTTGCCCCAATAATGTATGTGTGTGTGTGTGTGATTCACCATGGTCTTGAATCACGTGTTGGACTCGTAATCGACAGCTATTATCCTCCCAGAAGAGAGCTCAGAGCTCACATATGACCGATCTATGGGTAATGCTGTGACCTTACACGCATATACACCCCAAACTTCCCACCCACGAGAGTTGGAGTAACAACCCGCAGCGCGGCGATACTGAAATTATTTCAGCCTTGGGCGGGATTCGAACCCGGACCTCCGTATTGGCAGCCGGGAACTGTACCAACTACGCTCTGTGTGTGTGTGTGTGTGTGTGTGTGTGTATGTTTAATCTTGCATGTACCACAGGGTCACTTACCACGTTACAAGGGGCGCAGTGTACGGGGTGATCTAATAGAGGTGTGCAAGTGGATCAAAGGCTTTAACAAGGGTGATGCAAACAAGGTCATCATATTAAAACAACAGGGCAGGACTGGCAGTAATGGTTATAAACTGGGCAAATTTAGATTTAAAAAGGAAATAGGCAAGAATTGGTTTACCAATAGGGTGGTTGACAAATGGAATAAAGTTAGTTACCATGTAGTAAGCGCTGAAACTATCAGTTGTTTTAAGAAACGATTAGACAACTTTATGGATGGGGATGACAGGTGGTGATGGATACGAAGCTGCCTAGTGTAGGCCTTATGGTCGCTTGCAGTCTCCTTCATTCTTATGTTCTTATGTTAACAAAATAGCTCTTCTCATAGACGAGGTGCAATCCCTCGGCTCACCCGTTTATGAGAGAAATCATTCGGTGACGTGTGTGCAGGATTCGAACCTGCTCCATCACCCCGTTTAGTAACTTTACACATTGTCTTGTTTAGTTAACTCACGCTAACCTCGCACAGAATGATTCGAGCTATGAGGCTATCAAGCCTCTCGTTCATTTGGATCTGAATGACTTCGAGGGACAAATCTATTCACACGAACTGCGGTCCTCTTGTTCCGTTCTCAAACTCGAGACCTCACGGAAGCTTCTGCCTTGAGCCAACAGTAAAAGACTTTGATAGTCTTCTTAGTCACACTTCTCAGCTCGGTGCTATAAACGCAGTACACTGCCCTCTTATTGCTTGTCCCAAAGGATAATTGTCACTAAGATTAGAGCTGATGGTTATTGTGTAAGAAATGAAGGAGATGGATTATTTGCGTACATAAAGTAGTTGGAGAGCTTTTGGATAATCTCATCAGTCATCAAGTCTTCTGTTCAAGTCATTTGTTCCTCGGTAAAAGCACGATAGAAATATGTGGTCACATGAAAATAATCTGTGTTGCTTCATGTATTGAAATGTTACTATGTTTCTATTTATAAGAGTTTCCATGATGTGGTACTTGTATTTTCTAGTTTTAAAAAATTCGTATTAACGAAAAGAAATCTATAATAACTTATCCTTGTAATGTTTATTTACATATCAAAGGCTACGTTTTGAACTGTCATACAGTGAGCATGTTTGCGATATATCTTAGCTTCTTCAGCATGGGTGCTTAGGCCTAAGTGACATAAAACAGCCTTGCTTTAGTTATGATAAAATATGTAAAGACGCTCCAACCTGAATAAAGAGTAAAACTATCTGGCGCGCGTGCATGTTCCACCATGGTTTTTAGATCACGTGTTGGACTCGTGATCGACAGCTATTTCCCTCCCGGAAGAGAGGTCAGATCTTGTATATGACCGATCTATGGATAATGATGTGACCTTACACGCACACACATACACCCGAACTCCCCGCCCACGAGAGTTGGAATAACAACCCGCAGCGCAGCAATTCTGAAATTATTTCAGGCCTGGGCGGGATTCGAACCTGGACCTCCGTAGTGGCAGCCGGGAACTTTACCAACCGTGCCACGAAGACTTTATGATATGGCGATGGTGTGTGTGTGTGTGTGTGTGTGTATGCGCGCGCGCGTGCGTTTACCTAATTGTAGTACAAAGGGATAGAGCTATGTTAATGTACTATATGTGTTTACATAGATTACTTCTTTTAACGTCTCATATATTGGTGCATCTATGTCAAAAGATATGCTTCCCAATATCGTATCTTTTGATACGCCGTCTTGTTATTATTTTACCTCGTAGTAACAGATCCTATCTACTCTTTCTAATCCTTTCTTTGCTCCAAATATCATTACCATATCACCTCTGCTCCTGTCTCTCTTCCTTCCTCTACTATTTGATAAACTACTATACCCAACATATAATGTGAAATGATAGAACATTCACAGGCTCCAATGTGGATCCAGTTTTGCAAAAGAAAATTATGAATACGATTGTAATGGATTGTTATACAATATGAAGAGAGTCCTTGCAGACTCCTTGCAATATTTAGAACTAAGACCTCAAAGAAGCCGAAAATCTATACGAAAATATCAGACGAATGAGATGGGATTGTGAGCTCTTGTAAAGAAATAGGGGGGAGAGTGTTCAGACAAATAAGAATATGACAAGAGGCAAACACTGAAGAAAATGAGTTACAAGAAATGGGAAGGCGAGTTCAAGGAAGCCATCAGATTTCAAGGAAGGTTGTAGTCAATGGAGGACAGAACCTTCGAGTCGCCTGAGGTATACTGTTACAAGAAAGCAAATAAGTAAACAAACGCTCGGTTGGTCCAACAAGTGCATATTGACCCTAGCCACCCCCTCCCCCCCCAAAAAAAAATCTGAGTTCAGGTAAATAAAATGAAACTGGAAAAGAATAAACGAGTAATCAAGTAGACTTCTGAAAAGGTGCTGTGATTACTCAAGTAAACACAAACATATGCATGCACACACACAAATACACGCGCGTACTCACACACACAAGCGCACTCACACACACACACATACACATACACGAGGGAGAGAGAAACAGACAGACAAGCAGATAGATAAGTTTGAAGATTAGATATATGTAGAGTATGTATATATGTAGAGTATGTATATATATAGCAATATATTATATATATATATATATGTGCGTGTGTGTGTGTGTGTGTGTGTGAGTGTTTTTATGTATAATTTAAAACAAGCAGCGTATCCATTATACCTATGTAAGTAATATCAATAAGTACGCTATTGTATGTATATATACAGCATTTTCTGGGGCTGTACTATCGTGTAAAGTATGGAATAATTAATCACGGGAAGAAAGCTAATCAAAGAAGAACGTTTGTCTCGTAAATGTTCCTGAACCTTTAAAGTTATGTGACTCTATTTGTCAACGAGGTTAGTTAATGAATGGGTTCATTGTTTTAAACAGATATGTATATGTAGATACGTTGTGCTTCCTTGATTTGATTCCTTCTAACATGGAGTTCTTCCTTAGAGTTAATGTAATAGTGTGGCGTTTGTAAGAGTGTAATCGTAACAATGTAGTTAGATATCTTTCCTGGATCACGACCTCTTCCCGCGGAAACTTTATTTTCTTGAGTGTTTTTGTTTATCCGTTTTCTTTTAATCAGTAAGTCCATTCGATATAGTTTTAACTTTTAAATTGAGGCGAACTAAACGGATAAGAGTGAATGGCTAAGTCTTATTGAAATTACGAACACAAACGCACTCTCATATACACAGGTATACATGCACGCTCACACAGGCACAGGCCTAACATATGCACACACACACACACACACACACACACACGCACACACACACACACACACACACATATGCACACACACACACACACACACACACACACACACACACACACACACACACACACACACATATATATATATATATATATGTGTGTGTGTGTGTGTGTATACTCATGCATATACACATGACCACACGCAAATCCATACTTATGTATATATTTAATATATTCATATATGTAATATTGACAAGTTTATTACACAAAATTGTCTTCCCTTCGTCTACTCTTGGTCGAAGGCTAACTTCGATACGTCCTTTGCTAAACTGTCTTCGTTAAACACGACTGCAGACGCTTCCAGCATACGTTCCAGGATCAAATTACATCTACAGAGGAAAGACGACGAGACTCCAAGAAGCAGGAGAGAGTCTGTACCTTCGATCTATGGAAAGGAACCTAAATGTATGGGGTGCGAGTCTCCACTGGGGGCAATGAAAAGGAGTCTCGAAGGTTTACTAAAGGAGCCGTGGTTTCTGACCTCCACTTTAGCGTTCCAGTTTCCCAAAAGAAGAGTTGAGGAGCTTCAGATTCCAAGAAAAGTTTTACCATGGGATAAAGGTAGAATGTCAAGAAAGGATAATGAAGGGTCTTGCGGACGAAAAGAGATAGAAAGATTTGTAAATGATAGAGGCAAGAAGAAGGGATGAGGAATGAGGAAAGGAGGAAAGCGGTTAAAGGGGAAGAAGTGGACGTGAAGGTGAGAGAAAAAGTGAAGTAGAAGACGGGAAGAAGACGAAGAATAGGAAGCAGAAGATGGGAAGAAGGAATAGGAGCAATAGGAAAAGAAGAAAAAAATAGAATAAGAAGAGTTAGGAGCTTCAGATTACAAGGAAGCTTTTACCATGGAATAAGGGTAGAATGTCATGAGAAGATAATGAAGGGTCTTGGTGGAGAAAAGAGACAGGAAGATTTATAAATGATAGAGGCAAGAAGAAGGGACGAGAAATGGGGAAATGAAGAAAGGGGGAAGAGGTGATATCGAAGGGGAGAGAAAAGGGGAAGCAGAAGATGGGAAGAAGGAGGAGGAGGAGGAGGAATAGGAAGAAAAGGAAAAAAAAAAAAGATGGCCTCAGATTGAAGAAGAACAATCTTGGCCCCCAAGACTCAGTGAACAGTGACTTGAACTCGAGATTGATGTGCTGAGCCTTGAGGAAGGACGAGGAGTACCTGTATGTCGGCCTCAGGGAGTCGTTGACAGGAGATGCGAGTGGGAACTGAAGGGAATGGAAGGGTGGAAAGTAGAGATTGATTACGAGCGTTGCTCAGGGTTTGGTCTCGGAAGCATTGCTAAGATTCGATAACATGACATAACCGAGAACAAAAAGAAGCAGATGAGTATAGATTATTATTTAATTTTATTATTTTATATTGTATTTTATTTTTGGTTGTTTATTTATTTATTTATTCATTACTTATTTTTGCTATCAGGGGTGTAGATTATTTGAAGAAATTCAGAAAAAAGTGCAAGAAATGTGCTGAGGTGGGTATGGGTATGGATGAATTATTATTATTATTTTTTTTTTTTTTTTTTACCCCAGGATATGGAATAATATGGCTTTGGTATACAACTATTAATAGATAAATGAATAAGTAGATACAAAAATAGATAAATAAATAAGTAAATAAATACATAATTATTGAATGAATATATAAATACATACATAATTATTGAATGAATATATAAATAAATAAATGAATGAATAGATAAATAAGCAAATGAACAAATAAGTAGATTGATAAATCAATAAATGAGTAAATAAACTAATGAATAAATAAATATACATGTAAAAAACGATTTATAAATCGATGAATATATAAGTAAATAAATGAATAAAAATCTATATATATTAGAATTAAATAAGTGAAAATAGAAAGGTTGCTCAAACTAGTATTAGAACTAGTCGACCCTAATATTGGATATGACAGCCCGTTTACACACTGGAGATAGCAAAGCACATTTCACTGGCCCAAATCTAACATAATTATCACCAAAAAATCTCACCAATACAAAGAAACTGTTGTCATTGTTTAGACTACGTGTCAAGAGATATTAAACGCAGCCAGCGCCACTACATACTCGTATTTCAAATTTCACTTGATGAGTTCCACAGAGTAAATTCCTGATACTTAGAAAGTAGATAATCAGAGTGAATTTCCAGGGTCAGTTGAAGGGAATGTTACTACTTGAAAATATATGGGGTTGCATGTTTCAATTAAAGATAAGCTAGTAACTTTTAAGTGCAATGAAAAGGTTGAACTATTTTGTGGTGTCGAATATGCTATTATAACTTTGACTAGTGAATGTACTTTTGACTATGGAGTATAAGTTACAGTCATAGAAATATTTCTACATAAAAGAATATATAAAGTACTTAACATTATGAATAATATATTCTAAATGTAACTTTTAAGTGCAGTGAAAAGGTTGAACTATTTTGTGGTGTCGAACATGCTATTATAACTTTGACTAGTGAATGTACTTTTGAAAATGGTTGGATGAATGAAGCGAATGAAGCATCATACGGTGGTATTAAAAAAAATCTTTCCCTTCCAAGGATTTGTACTAAGATTTATATAAGGAAAGATTTATGTAAGGACAGATTTTTTTAAGAATACCACCGTAATATTCTTACGGTGGTATTCTTAAGAAAAAAATCTTTCCCTTCCAAGGATTTATATAAGATTTATATAAGGAAAGACTTTTTTAAGAATATCACCGTTAGAGTGTCCAGCAAGCAAAAATGTACGTAGGAAGTTAATGTATAAACTAAAGCGACATTTTGTTCCACGAGTGGAAGGATTTAGTGAGGATAAACAAGCAACATTGCAAGGATGTGACGAGGTGCAAGTTTTGCGTAAATGACACGGAAAAGAAGTGAAAGAACTGTATCGAATGGGATTAATGCGAACAAAGATGCTTCTCTTGTATTCCTAGACTCTCCTGTTTGATGATAACGAAACGTCAGTTGAAAAATAAAACTTAGGCAGAGTTGGGGGAAGCTGGAAGGGTCCACCTCCAAGAGCGATTTTCTAAGAATATTCTAGTTAAGGCCTACTCGTTAAGCTCACCGAGCCAGGCGTTTTTGGTCTTTGATTAAATGAAAACGCCAGGGGAGAACCCTTGTCCTCGATTATTATTATTGTTACTCTTTCTTATCAAATGAAATGAAAGTAGAGAATTGACCTCAGGATTGGGGTTATATGTGACCTCTGGATTTGAGTGTACACGTTTCGGCATGACCGAGGTAAGGTGAATAGGCGAGTAATATTAGTTTTGACAAAAAAAAAAAAAAAAAAAATGTAGTCCAAGAAGGATAGGAAGAGGAAGGCGAGGGAAAAGAAGATGAAAGGAAGGTTAAATATGACGACTAAGAAAGAGAATAGTAAATATGAAATTATAATGAAGAAAAAGAAAAGAGAAAGAAGCAAGAAAGAGAGAGACGAAAGGAACACATTGACATTAGTTCCACTCCAAGGTTGGATGGTCCAGTTCTCGAACCAGAACGATGAAGTGTGTGGGCGGCGATGGGATGAGGAGAAAGGGGGAGGGGGAGGAGGGGTGGGAAGGGAATTCAAAGCGCGTGAGCTTGGTAAGAATATGCGACGTGAGACTTGAGGTGTGAGAAAATCACGTTCATGCCTGGCACAAGGGGAGAGGGAGTATTCGTGTCAGATCGATGAGCAGTAACGAAAGTTAACACTTGAGAGGGTTTTATATTTTCTCTCCTCGTCTTCCTCCCCTATTCTATTTTGTTTTAACCTATTTAGTTGATGTGGTCAGAACGACTTTTTTGTTTTTTTTGTAACTATACTGTATGTTGATCCTGTTGTCAAACCTCATACTATTGCTTGTTAATCATCTTTTTATATATGTAAAAATGGAATATGGTCGCATTTAGCAGTCTACTCTACCTTGATTCCTGGATATTAGTGAATATCAGGTTGATATTCTTTTGAACCCTCAGTGGCATTATCGGTAGAGCGGTCGACTGGCAACAAGTCGGTCCCGGATTATACATTGCGTGTGTGTGTGCATATATACTAAAATTCATTCCTAAATGCAAAAGTTAACGTCATACATAATAATTTTATTTTTTCTGTGCAACATCTAGGACATTAGTTATAAAACACATCATACTAAAGGACATAATGGATATAAATGTAATTTCTAAATCTCCAATATACCGAGAGAGTGCTGCACAGACAAAGGCCTTGCAACCTATATTCGGCCCGAGCCCTATATTGTCTAATGATGAAGGACCTTTCAAACGCTCCACTATCTTCTCGCAGAAGGCGTCCTCGTTGTCTTCAGCAACGTCTAAATAGGTCAATGAGTTATGACCCCAAAAGTGAGATCACTGACCTGTCACAGTGACCTGTCACTGACCTGTCACAGTGATCGGTGACCACGAGCCTCAGAATAGAGAGTCAACGGTGCTGGATCTCAAAAAAAAGATTATCGTCATCTGTGTCATTAAAACAACGGTCGACCTATGACCCATAAAGGAAGACGGTGACCTATGTGGTCAAAAGAAAAGTCGGCAATATGTTACCTCAACAAAGGTTAGTTTTGAGTGTCCTCGTATTTGAAGTCACCGAAATGAGACCTCTGAACTAAGGTAAACATCGTATCACCTCAACATATAGATTGGTGGCAGGTGATCTTAAAAGAGAGGTCGGTGACACTCCACCTCAAAATGAGGTCAATGATTTGTGAAATCAAAGCACAGGGCTATGATAAGTAGCCTCAAAAGATTGACTGGCGAAGCAGGACCTCCAAAAAGAGAGCTAAGTGGCTCTTGGCCTCAAAAGAGATATATGTGATCAGAAAATGTAAACTGACCTCAAAAGAAAGGTCGATGACTTATGGATACAAAAACGACCAAAATTACAAAATTCATGTCAGTGGTTCGTGAAAATGATAGTTAATTTAGGAGGTCAGTGGCATATAATCTCAGTATTTCGATAATTCTTCTTTTGGAAAAAAAAAAATCATGGGCTTCTCCGTAGCAAATTCAAAATAGTTTACTTAGTAATTTTACTACATGTCATTTCCATGCGCATTTTCATATCAGTCAACCACATTTAAACATAAAAAGGAGATTTTTCGAGGACTTCTTGCCTAAAAAGAAATAGCTAAGGGGTTTTCTTCTTTGTGAAAGCCGCTCCAAGATCACCCCAAGAAATGTCAAAATGTTATCTTTGTACACGCCCGGTGCCACAGGAAAGCAATTAGTTAGCATTCTACTTTACTCTAGCTAAAAATATATGAGGCGTCCAGAAACAGAGGGGCATCCCCGCTACTTTTACTGGCTTCGAATTAAATACGTATCATGAAAGGCCTAATCCTCATCTGTGTGTGTGTGTGTGTGTGTGTGTGTGTATTCACCTCGGATCTGCTGCAGTCTCTGTCGAGACAGCCAGACACCACCCTACGGCAGTGAGCTCAGAGCTCATTATTTGCCGATCTCTGGGTAGGTCTGAGACCACACACACCACACACCGGGACAGCAAGGTCACAACTCCTTGACTAACGTCCCGTACCTACTCACTGCTAGGTGAACAGGGGTTACACGTGAAAGGAGACAAACCCAACTTATCTCCGCCCGGCCGGGGAATCGAACCCCAGTTCTTTGGCTTGTGAGGCCAGTCTTTACCAATCCGCCACCGAGCCGTGTGTGTGTGTGTGTGTGTGTGTGCGTGTGTGTGTGTGTGTGCAAGGTAACCACTAATGAAAATAAAACGACCGGAGCAGAGCGCTTTCGTGAATTACATCTTCAGTGCAGAAATAGAGAGTATAATGTATTTTTCCACTGATGACGTAATACACGAAAGCGCTCTGCTCCAATGTCATATTTTCACGTTCCCCAATTTATATACATATATTTTTCCTCCCCGTTCTCACATTCTATGTTGTTTCGAATGCCCAGCCTGTGTTCTACGTATTGCCAACACCTGAAGGACCAAGTTTACTGACATTTTGACGTTTTTATGGCGAACCGGCGTGCGTATAGTGACCTTCCCAAAGTCTCGAGTTTCACCTATGGCCAAAACAATCGTTGGTTGTTTCCTCTCGGCTGGGGCATGGGGGATGGAGGATATGCTGTTATAATCAGTGTGTAGACTTTTCTATTTCAAATTGTTTGTATTTTGTATGTAAATCTTTAAGAGTACGGTTTGGATTTAAGGAGATTTTCATTTATACGCACCTCCTGTCTATGTTTGTGTCCAGGTCAACATATTAAAGGGACATTTGGTTCCATCGGATATTCGAGGCGAAATGTCGGAGCTCAGTATATATGTATTAATTTTTATTATTTTATGTCTTTGATATTTAAGGTTAAGTTGTGAGCCCCAGAGGTATTGTAATGGGTTCTGAATAGGTTTAAGATTAGTAAGTAAGGATTAGGAAGGTTATGTTTTATTTAAAGACAATAGGTGGATGTCTATGCTCTAGCGATTTTTGGCAATCCCGTGGTCATGTCAGAGTATGTAAGGGCAGACCAGACAAGGGTCAATGTTTTTTTTTTCCCCATTTCTGTTCCCCGATTATTAAGCAGAACAGATTCCATAGAGAATCTAACCGAGTAGGAGGTCACCAAGACAACCCTCAAAAATCATCGGAAGAAGCTAGTATCACCTTATGTTAAAGACATATTTCAAAAGGGAAAGAAATGGGTATTGATGGGTGGGGGTGGCTATCTCCCTTATCAGGGGAAAAAATATTGGTATATAGATAGATATACAACGGTAAAGAGATGCTGTAATGATTATAATTTATCTTATATTATTTGTTTTTGTTTTGTTATCATTTGTCTGTCTGATTTTTATTTATTATTAGTTATATGTCAATTTATTATTATTTACTATTTACCTGTTTGTTTATTATTTAACTATACCTATGCATTTATTTATGTATTTTATTTGTTATTTACATTATCATAGTTTTTATTTATTATTTTATTATTAATATGATTTTTTTTTCGCATCCGACCTAGATATGGATCAAAAGGTCTCCTGTCGGCATGCTCCGCCTTTGTAATCTTTGTAAAGAGAAACTTAACTGTGTAAGATTTGCTGACCCCCAGAGGATATCATGACTAATAGTCTCTGAATCATTGTTCCTTGAATAACAGTATACAATGTGCTGATGATGATATGGTTTAACGTCACACACTCCCCCCTATCGTGAGGCTAGGACGGTACTCCTCACAGATGGCTAAGTAGCGTGGAATTTAATTAACCATGCCCTTGGTTCAACTTCGCCGGTGGCAGGATTCGAACCGCCATCATCTCGACCTTCGTCGCAAGTAACGACGCCCTAACCCGCTCAGTTACAATGTAACTTGAAATTATGGGTCAACGAAATGTGCCCTTTAAACCAGCAGGTGAAATACAGCCTTAAAGAATAAGTCGTCCCTATGTGACCTCATAATAGAGGTCAATAATTTGTGACCCCAGAGGAGAGGTCGTTGACGTTTGTCTTTTAGATGTCAAGGGATACGTGATCAAATCAACAAGTTACCTGCCACCCGTTTGCACCAAGCGTTTACTCGTATAACTAACTTATTTTCAGTTAATTTGTATTTATATTTCTGTACTTATTATTACTTCTGTCCACTTATTTATCTTTTATATGTTTATCTATTTGAATATTTTTATTTCTGTTACTTATTTACTTATTCATATATCTATTTACTTACCTATTCATCTATTAACTATTCATATACTCATAACCTGGAATTTTGTAAATAGTTATATGCATTCAATACTAATTTAAAACAAGGGTTCATTAGACCATCGACCCGTACCTCAATTAACCTGACAGAATACAGAACGATATTATATTGAGACTGATTAAATATACAATAGTACAACAACGGACATCAATTGGTTCAAATTGTAATGACTTTATTCATCAGTTAAGCATTAATATAAAAAAACAATGTGCAATGTTTTCTCTGTAAAGTTTAAATGTTTAAGCAGTCTTTCGCTAGTCATCTTATTGGGCCACAAGGATCAATAAAAGGGGCCACCAACTGAAAGTCACTAGCAGTTAGTGAATGCAAAACGACTAAATTTAGTGTTGAAGTCATCTCCACGAGGTTAAACAATAGCAATGCATAAGTACGAGGTATACGTAAAAAAGGTTGAGAACCCCGGCCCTAGGGGTTCGTGAACCCAAGGTTGAGAATATCTGCTTTAGAGATATTAAAAGCACCCCTATCGACCAGAGTTTGGGTCCTTCTTTTATTTTTGGAGACAAATTTTCACGTACAGAACAGTGCTGGACCACTTTTTAACTATTTTCGTTTGGCTTTGATTTCTTCTCCAATATTTCCCCGTATTTGTAAGACATATTACATTGATTTTACTATGGCGAGGGATAAGAATATTGACACT
The DNA here is from genome assembly GCF_046742065.1 of Oratosquilla oratoria. Lineage (NCBI taxonomy): Eukaryota > Metazoa > Arthropoda > Malacostraca > Stomatopoda > Squillidae > Oratosquilla > Oratosquilla oratoria. The sequence goes on from NC_134808.1 coordinate 42,576,297, forward strand.
GTGTTCCCCTGCACGTCGTAAAAGGCGAAGTATTGAACATTGTTTTGACTCAGCCTTCCCCTAAGCAAATAGTAACAAATTACTGGTTTATAGATTAATTTACCTATATATTCACTTTTATTTATTCATCTATTCATTCATTTATTGCTTATTTATCTATTTTTTATCTGATTATTTGATATCCTCAGCCTCATAAAGAAAGTGCCTAAGTTATTTGTCCAACTTTTCAGGAAATCGAAAAAAAAATAGTTTTTCTATTTTATAAATGTACGTAACGTTCCTCCTAACGTAGTTTTAACGTACTCAGACACTAAATAAAACATTGGGAATTGTACCACAAGGAGCAATAAAAAAAACAAAAACAGAAATTGACGAAAAATGACTTAGGCAATTTCTTTATGAGGGTGACGATATGTTATCGATTTTACATTTATTTATTTATCTATTTAATTATTTCATTATTTAATTGTGTATTTATATATAAATTCATTTATCTTTTCATCCATCAAATTATTTTAACATTAATTTGTTTTGTCAGGAAGCAGACTTTGCAATATATCCTTGACCTTTTCCCGGCCAAAAGAAATATGATTCAACCTTATGGTTGACAAAAAACATATGCAAGCTTTCATCACAATCTATGTGCTTTCTCTTTTCAGAAAAACAACTCTTCATCCAACATGAAACAAAGTTGAAAGAAAAGATCCTAAGATAAGGATAATGGCAGTCAGCTTAAATGGATTTCTTGGTGTACATGTAAGTCACCTAGCGAAAATAATAAAATTTCTGAAAGCCTTCATGTTAAGGTATGTACAACATAAATTGTATTTTTTTTTTTTTTTTTTTTTTTTTTTTTTAGTGGGCACGTGTGTAAATTAAGAGTCTGAAGCATGGTGTGGAAAAGGAAATAAATTTCTGGAATGATAATGAATGCGATTGGAAATGAAAGAGAGGAGGCTGGAAAGCTCTTTGTCGGTTTTTGTAAGGCGTATTTGCATAAGTATGGGATGCACAACTCGGCACAGATGGATACTGTCACGCGACTGAGGGAAGTCCTGCCGTTAAGTTTCTTGCAAAAATTAAACTAATTCTTATTGTGTGTGTGTAATATATATATATATATATATATATATATATATACAGTACATATCAGATAATTCTTATGGCCGTCGCGTATAGGACTCGAACCTACCGCTCTGACGCCAAGAGGCTACCAGACGGTGCCTTAATCCGCTCGGCTACTGGATTACAAAGGAGGAACATGCCGACAGGAGACCTTTTGGTCCATAACTAGGTCGGATGCGAAAAAATATAATAATGATAAGTAAATGATAAATATATATTATAATAATATAAATATATATTCACATATCTATGTAATTCGACATTTGTCATTATAGTCGAAGTGAATTAATTACGACGGCAATAAATCTTAGCACTGAAAAAAACAGTCATTGTTTCTGAACACATTAATAGAATGACAATGAAATCCGATTTTGTTTTCGAGTTTTTAGCCCTTCAGAGGTATGGATGATACGCATACACGGGTTGAGTCCGTGTGTGTATAGAATGTATGTGTATATGTATGTATTTATGTACATATCTATACATGTTCGTACTTTAGTGCATGTGCATATGTATCCATGTACGCATGTATATAGATCTGCATGGATCAATATAGTTGAGTCTTTGTGTGTATAGAATGTATGTGTGTATGTATTTATATATATATATATATATATATATATATATATATATATATATATATATATACATGTTCGTACTTATGTGCATGTGTACGTGTATCCATGTACGTACGTACACAGATCTCCATGAATCAATATAGTTCTTGTACTAAAATCAAACCTTACCTTATTTCCAACCTTAACTCCAATTTAACCCCAACTTTATCATTAACACGATTCTTAACATGCACTGATACTAACCTACGTACCTCTTATGTTAAATATGATATAAACTTACCTGTCTGTTGTGCTAAAATCAAACCTTACCATACTTATAATCTTAATTCCAGTTAACCCAAACTTTATCATTAACACGACTCTTAACATGCATTGATACTAACCTACGTACCTCTTATGTTAAATATCCTATAACCTTAACTTTCTGTCGTGCTAAAATCAAACCTTACCTTACTTATAACCTTAACATGCATTGATACGAACTTACGTACCTCTTATGTTAAATATGCTATAAACTTACCTGTCTGTCTGTGAGTCGAGGTCTGTGTCGTTATGTCTCCATGTGAGGGGGCCTGGGGGCCGCGGCGGGGCCACGATCCAGCAAGTGAGCAGGAGACGCGATCCCAATTCGACGTAAACCTCGGGGGGTCCCGCGATCTTGGCGCTGCCGGCTGAAACACATAGGCGTTAGCGACCCCTGTATGTGTGTGTACACGTACATGTGTATATATAATATAACACACACACACACACACACACACACACACACACACACACACACACACACACACACACACACACACACACACACACACACACGCTTCAAAGGCGAAACCGGTCAGGAATAAAGTCTCTTGTTCTTAATCGTGTCTTTCCATTTTTACCATTCATAAACCTGTTATGATGTTACTGTATATATATATATATATATATATATATATATATATATATATATATATATATATATATATATGTATATATATTTGTGTCAAATTCAACATTTGGAAATAAACTCTTCTGCTGGGATTCGAACCCCCGCCAGAGCGGCTTGCTTCTTACAAAGCGAGGACCGGTGGAGTGATGGATGAGTACGGTCCTCGCTTTGTAAGAAGCAAGCCACTCTGGCGGGGGTTCGAATCCCAGCAGAAGTTTATTTCCATATTATATGTATATATATATATATATATATATATATATACATACACATACATTTATCATCCACAATTCAGTTTAATTCTAAGCCATCAACATCGAGAAACTCGAGGAGGCCAACATGCAGAAATTGAAACATGGTACAGCTAATGACTCGAACCTGCGCTAGTACGTGACAAGTGATAGTGACTTAACAGATGGTTGGTAAATGTAAATCTGTTCACTGGGACCCATTCTTAATATATTGTCTATGTGACTATCTTTGTAACGCTCCTTAGTTATAAACTATTTGTTTATATACGCTTATTTTGAAACACTCTTTTATCTGCACTCTCCCCCTGAAGATGTGAATTACACGAAAGCGCTTTGGTATTTCGTGTTTCCTTTTCCTAAGTGGTAACCAGCATATGATATGATGTTCTTTCCCTCCTATCGGAGGAATGGTGGTCAAAACATACATCGTGTATGTACACATCAAAAGCCGCCATATCGCGTCCCTCTAATTTTTGGCTCGTCTTAAAGAAAATGCAACAGAAGTAGATAAAATCAGTGAACGAAAAGATAGTAAGAATTCATTACTTTCCATATTACTTGTAGTTACTATGTATTATGTGGTATGAAATAATATCGCAATGAACATAATACACGAACCATGAATAAGCAAATAGGAACATATAGTCATGGTATGAAAACTCGTGCCTTAAAAATCACCCTCCGACATCATTGGACACAATTTTATTTATTTATTTATTTATTCATTCATTTATTTTTGCTAAAATCAGGGAAGGATTATTTCTGTGATCCTTGGCCCACACAAAGCACAACTTCCTCCGTTAGCAAGAAAAATCATACTTAAATGGCGACGGTAATTGCGAAAAAATATTAAGTCAAGAGATTTAGATTTGCTAATGTTGCATGCAAAAGCTAATGGGAAGCAATATATAATCTCACCCCAATTATCTGTAATCCAAGATCATTAGTCTGACGGAAGGACTTTAAATATTTACTGATTTTTTGTGTGCTTTTCGAATAATGGTAATAAATAAATGAATAAATAGACAAAAATAAGTAAGGGAATAAATTAGTAATTACATACATATATATAAAAGATAGATAAATTCCTACACAGATAAATAAATAATCTAAATAAATTAATAAGTATGCAAATATATAACACAAAAATGAATAATTAAATAGATGAATAGATAAGTATGCATAATATATATATATAAATATATATATATATATATATATATATCTATAAATATATTTGCTAGTAAGAACACGGGTACGTGTGTTCACTTGTGCAAAGTAGACCACTTGGAAAAAGAAACTAACGAGAGCGTTTTCGTATATTACATCTTCAGTGCAAAAAGTCTGCACTGAAGATGTAGTATACGAAAGCGCTCTGCCTCGTTAGTTTCTTTTTCCAAGTGGTCTACTTTGCATATATATATATATATATATATATATATATATATATATATATATATATGTGTGTGTGTGTGTGTGTGTATGTATAAACAAATAAAACATATAGATGAATATGATAACTTCAAATAGTCGCTCCTCAAAGAGAAAAACAAAACGGAAACCATTAAACAGTTTAAAAGGCACCGAGAAGAAGAGAGCTCTACTGCCTCCCAGTGAAAGGAAAGTCAGAACTCACTTGATGCTGATGAAGTCCATTGAATATTGACACAGATAATTGTCTGTTTTGAGGATATCACGTATTAACCCCATCAGAGAGTGCTAGGACGGTGCATAGGAACATAAGGAGACTGCAAGAGACCATTAGGCCTACAATAGAGAGTTCCATGTCCATTACCATCTGTCATCCCCATCCATAAAGTTGTCTAAACATTTCTTAAAACAACTGATAGTTTCAGCACTCACTACATGATTACTAAGTCTATTCTATTCGTTGGCCACCCTATTAGTAAACCAATTCTTGCCTATTTCCTTCTTAAATCAAAATTTGTCCAGTTTAAATCCATTACTGCGAGTCCTCCTTTCAGGGTATATTTTGAAGAAGGAATATTAATGCATTATCCTTCTATTATGAACTCATCCCACCGCCAGGCAACCTCGAACCGCCATTACCGACCTCGTCCCCAAGAATCAACGCTCTAACCCTATCATCCAACGACCATCCGTATAGTTGTTAAAATCTTATTGAATCAAAACAAAATCTATAGAAAGATATCTTTGATAATACTTCTCCCACCGGACTTTATCATTCATTTCTCTACGGTAGCCGCCTCGCCACTACCATGTTATTGAATCACGTGCTCGACTCGTGATCAGCTGCTATTATCCCTCCCGAATGAGAATTCCATGGCCAAACTGACTTAACCTGTGGGGAACGTTGTATGTGTGTGTGATTCATCATGACCTTGGATCACGTGTTGGACTCGTGATCGACAGCTATTTCCCTCCCGGAGGAGAGCTCAGAGCTCATATAGATCGATCTATGGTAATGCTATGACCTTACACGCATACACACACACACCCAACTCTCAGCTCATGAGAGTTGAAGTAATTACCCTCAGCGCAGCGATACTGAAAATATTTCAGTCCTGGGCGGGATTCGAACCCGGACCGCCGTAGTGGCAGCCGGTAACTCTAACCACTGTGCCATCGAGTCGTGTGTGTGTGTGTGTTAGAACGTGTGTGCACTCATATAGATCGATCTATGGTAATGCTATGACCTTACACGCACACACACGCCCAACTCTCCGCTCATGAGAGTTGGAGTAACGACCCTCAGCGCAGCGATACTGAAATTATTTCAGTCCTGGGCGGGATTCAAACCCGGACGCCGTAGTGGCAGCTGGGAACTCTAACCACTGCGCCATCGAGTCGTGTGTGTGTGTTAGAACGTGTGTGCATGTGCATGATTGTGCATTCATACGTGCGTGAGTTTGTGTCTGCGTGTGGGCGTGCGTGGGCATATCATGTTAAAATGTTAGTTCTTGTTTTAGTTTGTTAGCAGCAACAAAGTTTGGAAGGTCCTCGCCCACTGTAACAATATGCATGAATGCAAGATGTCATGCATAGATTAGATACGCACAAGCACAACTTGAAGCATGACGAGAGGGACGTGGACGAAAGTTTTGATAGAAAGATCACTTATGAATGATACTATGGACGCACCCAAATGAAACAAGTTAGTATCTATTCATTGTCGCCTGAAGCTGTATTCTATTTTTTTTTTTTTCTAAGTAGGTCGTCTGTTTGATTTGTTAAGAATAGGCATTTCGTACGCTAACACAATGAGTTGATTCTGTCTTGTTTTAGACTTAATACAGCAAAGTGTCTTGATCGGTTTAAAAAGCTAATGTCTGTCATTTATTTCATGTTATTTGTTTATTTATTTTGTTATCATTTGTCTGTTTGTTTTTTATTTGCTTGATTTTCATTTATGATTACTTATATGTCAATTTATTATTATTTAATATTTACCTGTTTGTTTACTGTTTAACTATACCTATGCATTTATTTATTTATTTTGTTTATTAATATTTATATTATTATATTCATATTTATTTATTCATCTATACATCATTATTATTATTATTATTATTATTATTAATCATTATTTATCATCATTATTGTTATTATTATTATCATTATTATTATTATTTTTTCATCCGACCTAGTTATGGACCAAAAGGTCTCCTGTCGGCATGATTCGCCTTTGTAATCCTTTGTAACAGCACATTGTTCCCTGAGCACCTAAGGTACAAGAGGCGCTTTCAGACGCAACAAGGCGACTCCTGACGTAGATATCCCCGATCTTGAGAAGACGATGCCTCGGTGTCAGTCATCAGTGATCAGTGTTCCTCATCAGTGATCAGTGTCAGTCATCAGTGATCAGTGTTCCTCATCAGTGATCAGTGTCAGTCATCAGTGATCAGTGTTCCTTCTCGGGAGGCAGAGTCCATAGAAAGACGAGTATTGTTCTGCTTGTGTTCTCCTCGGCAACACAATTACAATTTTCTAAAGTTGGACCGTTTTCCTCGAAAAACCTTTCCTTTGTAATGCCGTGATTGAAAAAGCTCGGAATATCTAAATCTGTTGATTTTTTTTTTTCTTCTTTTTTTACTTCGTTCTTTGTAATTCTCGGAAAATGAGGGCCATGTAATTTAGTGGAGGATTCGGGCGTAATTTGACGGCATAATGCAATTGTAAAAGAGTTCGCTTCAGTAAAATAGAACCGTGTATGAAGGAGAGCACACGCGCCTTCAATTGAAACAAATGTCAAATATTTCCAAAGCTTGCATATTCGCACGGAAAGGGGAGGTCGCCGAATTAATGAAGCGGCCTTGCTGTGGATATGCTGTGTCTTGCGACACTGCTTCTGACCCAGGGCAGTGGACAGGATGCAGGGATGACCCGTCATCCAGGAGGTGCAAAGATTAGAGGGAGGGAGGAGGGAGGAGGTGAGTGGAGTATGTAGGGGATGGAATGGGTGGGAGTGGTTTCTATGCCTTTTTCTTTTTGGCTACCCCCCCCCCCCCCCGTGTAAGGGGAAAAAACCTTTGGTATATGTATGTATATCTACGAGTATGTTTCCTTTCCTTTTCGTCTGTTAAAGAGCGTTAAGCTACGGTCTAGAGTAGAGGCAATGTTGCAGATATAGTGTGCTCCACTTGTCACATTATCATTGCATGAAGCTTAACCCACCAACGTTTGAAACAAAGGTGATAGTTTCCCCTTTCTCTTTCATTATATACTTTCCTTCCGTCTCTCTTTTTCCTTTTCATTATTCTTCCCTTTCCTCTTCTTCCTCTTTTTTTTTCTTTTCTCTTTTTCCTCTCACCCCTTTTTTTCTTTTAATATATACTTTCCTTCGTTCTCCATTTTTTCTTTTTATTCCTCTTCCCTTTCCTTTTCCTCTTCCCTTTTTCTTTCCTATATTTTTTCCTTCCTTTCCCTTTTTTTTAATTACTCTTTTATTCACCCTTTCCGTTTGACCTGTACTTAACCCTTCTCACCCCGTATGATGTATTAAATACACGTTTATTAAGTTTATACTGTAAGAACACACACACACACACACACACCACACACACACACACACACACACACACACACACACACACACACACACACACAGATAAAATATAGTGAATGGAAAATATATAAAATAATGGAAAAATAGATAAATACATAAATAACTAAATATATCCAACTACTGTATCTCTCTCTCTATCTCTCTCTCTCTATATATATATATATATATATATATATATATATGTATGTATATATATACATACATACAGTACATATACCAAGAGCTTTTTCCCCGTATAATAGAGGTAGTCAAAAAAATTAAATGGATAGATAAAATGAAATATATTTATAAATAAATAGATCAAGGCAGAATAATAATGTCAAACCCTTTTAACTTTTACTGTTTTGTTATGTTCTGTTAGCATCTGTAAATTCCTCCCCTATTACTCCTTTGACTCGATCTCTTCAGTGTGAACACACACACACACACACACACACACACACACACACACACACGTGGCACAGCGGTAGTGTTCCCGGCCGCCAGTACGGTGGTCCAGGTTCGAACCCTGCCCAGGGCTGAAATAATTTCAGTATCGCTGCGCTGAGTCGTTACTCCAACTCTCGTGGGCGGGGAGTTGGGAGTGTGTTTACGTGTAAGGTCACAACAGTACCCATAGATCGGTCATATATGATCTCTGAGTTCTCTTCCGGGAGGGAAATAGCTGTCGATCACGAGTTCAACACGTGATCCAAGACCACGATGAAATACACACACACACACACACACACACACACACACACACACACACACACACACACACACACACACTATATGATCAAGGCACTGAAAAATTTATAAAATAAAACTTGTGTACATAGCTATAGTTAATGCTCAGTAACGTTATCATGGTACATTAAGCTTAAGCAAGTAATTCAATTGCAACAAGGAAGACTGGAAGCTAAAATAGAGTCGACGATATAATGCGTATTATGAAGTTGGTTGAACCTTATTCATAGTGGATCCTATATTACAGTGTTCTGGGTAACATAAATGTATGCTGCTGAAGTAAATGGTATTTGTTAGAAGAGGTTAGCTGAAACGAAATATATAAAATAAAAACATAAAACAAGTAGTGGTAGAACTGATCACCACAATTACATATTCTAAGCCTGGTTTTACTGATAATAAATTATAATCACAATTAAAAATTATAAGCCTGATATTAATGATAATAAATGATAACCGCAATTAAAAATTCTAAGCCTGATATTACTGATATTAAATGAATAAATGAACGAAAAAATAATTAGATAGATATAGATATATAGATAGATAGATGAATAGGTAGGTAGATAGATTGATAGACAGACAGACAGATAGGTTTGACACAGACAGATAAGTAGATATATAGCTAATTATACAAATAAAAGAACAATAAACTAAGATAGGTAACATGTAAAGTAACAAAAGCGTTTGGACATAATTATGACACGAGAACATGCACGCAAGCACATACATGCACGCACACACAGCTGCATGCACACAAGTAAACACATATTGAGGCTACGGATGATAAACTTGTAGAGAAGGATACGGGACTCCACGAGCGTTGCTTCTTTCCTGTGCACTACAATTAGGTAAATATACACACAAGCGTGAACACACACACACGCACACACACAGACACACACACACACACAGACACACACACACACACACAAACAGCCAGAAAACTTCAATATCTACATTTTGTCAAACGCAAAGTGAATAGTCAATATAGATATAAAAATAAATAAAAAGTGCAAATTTAAATACAAAAAACTCCTACAGTTTTGTAAACACACGTAGAGATTAAGCTATAAATAAACTATACAGAACTTAAAATCAACTTATTCTAAGAACATGAATAATAAACATTTACAAAATAATCCTGCAAAAAAAAAAAAAAAAACGAAAAGGAGAAAAAAATGACACATCTTTGTAAAAAATATTTGCAACCTTGTAACAAGGGCATTCACCAAGCCAATGGGAAAAACATGAATATTCAAGAACGATTGTTGGATGGAAGAATCCTTACATAAAGAAATAACATGAAAAGATAAACACATTAGCCCACAACCGCAAGAATAAATAATTTTTTTCACAAGACTTCGTAATTTTGGTTTTTGAGGAAACATCGATATTGTTACCAAATCAAAAGGCCGTATAGAGAGAATACATTTTCTTTTGCAGTTTTTTTTTTCTTATAATGAATAGAGAATGGAACAATATTTCACTCCAATATAAAGACAATCAACATAGGAAAACAACTTCGCAAATACAAAAATAAAACATTTGGTACAAATTAATTTAATTAGAATTAAATTCCCATATAAATAGAATAAACCACATTAGGCCATATATACAAGAACAGATTTTTATCATTATTTTTTTTAATATAATATAATGGAGAATTAAACGACATTTAGATCTAATATAAAGACAATCAACATAGGAAAACAACTTCGCAAATGCAGAAAAAATTATACAAAATTTAATTCAGATTTTTTTTTCTTTTTTTTTTGTAAAACTGCAGTAATCAACATCAAGACATTAGTATCAACATGAAAGAAGAATACCATTGATACAAGACATAAATGTTTTTCGCAAATACTCATTGTCTAAACTTTTTATTTTGTTAAATCATCGTAGACAAACACATCAAACACTAGTAAGAAAAAATAGGATATTGTTTACAACCAGACATTAGTCTGCAGAAGTCATTGTTACAGAAGAAAAGAACGAAAGTAAAAAACACACAATAGCAGGAAAGAGAAAATTTTCATTATACATCGTTCATAAACACAAATACGAAAAGAAACCTTCAATGGAATCACTTGTTATCCAAAACAAAATATCTAGAAAACAACGCACAGATCTAAACAGTCCCTACCTTCATCTGAACAAAACAGCCTGTCACGTTAAAACACGTGTTTAGTCTACACTACGTTATCAGGCCGAAAGGAATTTTGGTAATGCAAAAAACTGATTTAATATGATTGGTGAAACCCAGTGGATACTGTATCGAACTCATAACCAGGTAGTCATGAGTTCGAATCACGGAACCAGCTGTGTTCTTCTTGCGCCGATTCCCAACAGCCATGGCCAGGCGGGGAGGCGACCCAAACATAGGCAACAAATGACAGGGGTTTCTCTCTTCCCAATTCATGGGAGTGGGATAGTGAGGTGTCTCAAATTTGAATGAAATTATTTTGTGACATTGACGTCAGAATCCATAAAGTATATAATTCCTACATCTTCAGCCATCATGAATTGCCTGGGTTGAAATAAAGTGGATAGTGATGTGAAATAGTTTAACGTCACAAACTCCCCCCTATCGGAAGGCTAGGACGGTGCCCCTCACAGAGGACTTTGTAAGGTGGAATTTAATGAACCATGCCCTTATTTCAACTTCGCCGGTGGCAGGGTTCGAACCGCTATCCCTTCGCGGCAAGTAACGTCCTATTTCGCTCAGCCAGCGAATAGTAATAACCAGAATAGAATTAAAGTTATATAAACCCACTCTCTAACGGCGGACATCAAAGGAGTCTAAGAGTGCTGTAATTTATTTTGGCACCTATTCAACGTGATCAAGATGATTATGGTAGTTTCAGATCTCACTGACATCCATAGCACCGGAACCTACTACCACCTCAGGTACCTCTTCCACGGCGGCAGGTACGGCACCATAATTCCATCAAGCCGATCAGAACACGTACCAACCAGTATAAGAAGAGCCCCATACCGACATTTGTAGACTTAATCAACAACTAGAATTAACATTGTTGTACTACACACCTATTACTTAGCCTGCTGTTTTTAAATGCTTGTAACAACGTCTTCTCACTGTTATAGTTTTATATTGTTTTAATCTTGTAGGATACATATTTTCAGTAGAAATGCTGCTATACCCAATAAACCGTTGATTATTATTATTATTATTATTATTATTATTATTATTGTTATTATTATTATTAATTATTATCTATTTCAAGATGGCCAACACTTCACATATATTTCACACAATACGTACAGTCACGAAAAAAAAAAAAAAATACCCACCCACCCCAAGTTCTTCATGATGCAAAAGTAAAAAAAAAAAAATGTCTGACAAACGTTTTTACCTTTTCAAGAAAATAAACTTACTGTAGGCTAAATACAACAAAGGAAAATATATCTCGAAAAAAAATAATAATATTGACGTGACAACTGAAACGTGGGGAAATTTTTTTGCTTGTGAATATGCAGCCTTACTGATGTGGATGAAGACACCAAGGTGAGATTATATTGTCAACCAGGGAACAGACCGAATATTCTAATGCGAATTTTTCAGAGAAAAAGTCCCTAACAAAGGGTTTACAAAGAATTTACAAAGGATTTACATTCACAGTAAAAACATGTAAAACCCTTTCAAGCCTTCCAAGCGTAGAAGAATTCCATCACCAGATTTGAATTACTTAGGAGTCAGACATACATGTCCACATAGGATATATCAAACACATACTTGGATACATAAACTATAAGAAGAAACAAAATTATGTGTATACATTGTGACGGAAGTGGATAGGAGGTAAAGGGAACACGGGCTGATGGAAATACTTATATTCCTGACTAGTTTCGCATGACTAGTTTCGCCTGAAGAAGCCACTCAGGCGAAACTAGTCAGGAATAAAAGTATTTCCCTCAGCCCGTGTTCCCTTTACCTCCTATCCACTTTCGCATGACTAGTTCCGCCAGAAGAAGCCACTCAGGCGAAACTAGTCAGGAATAAAAGTATTTCCCTCAGCCCGTGTTCCCTTTACCTCCTATCCACTTTCGCATGACTAGTTCCGCCAGAAGAAGCCACTCAGGCGAAACTAGTCAGGAATAAAAGTATTTCCCTCGGCCCGTGTTCCCTTTACCTCCTAAACAAAATCATTTGAAGAAACACAACCACGTCTCACAAAGAACCTAGAAAGATCAAAACCATGATACGTAAAATCAAGCAAAATAGCACACGCTTCCACATTGCGTAAAAGCAAGCACAACTCATAAAGTAGAGAAAAGAGAAACTCGTGTAAGGAATATAAACATAAGAGTAATGTATGCAAGCATGCACACTCCAGCGGGTACGCATTTGAAAACTAGAAGCTCTGGTCATAATACATATAAATACACAAAGCAGTAAATACGAGAGTTCTCTTAAACCACCTTGTTTTCGAATATATTTTTCTTATACAGAATTACACTGTTCTTATTGTATCAACGGGCTTATGTAGGTGGGCTATACTCGTACATACATACACATATACTTACATATATATATACATATATACATATATATATGTATACATATATATATATATATATATGTGTGTGTGCGTCTTTTCGTGTGTGTATGTATATATATATATGTATATATTATTTGGATGATGGAGAACATAAACACAGGGGAAGGCTCGGAACCCTAAACAGTCTAACGTTTCGTTCGCGTAGAACTTCTTCAGAGAGTGTATGTAGAAATGCAATTGATGTTTATGTGTGTATATATATATATATATATATATATATATATATATATATATATATTTTAACTTGTGTACCTTTAGCTGTTCAGAAGAAAACAAGAGCCAACATTCAATATGGAAATTAAATTAAACTTGTTTTCTCTCATGTAAATTCAAGAACGTACTAAACTTAACAGGAAAGGGTGAATGAAGCGAAATATTGCAAGAGTTCTTGAAGCTGTGCATTAGAGAATAATATAGGAAAGCGACAGACCCAAGGAAGCTGATGTGAAGAAATAAATCACAGTGTTTGAAATAAAGAGACACTAGAAAATATACGAACAAATGTGAGAATATAAGCATAACATAAAGCATGATACCAATGCATATAGAAATACGAATATATATATATATGTATATATATATGTATGTATATATATATGTATATGTGTGTGTATATATATATATAATGTATATATATATATGTATATATATATGTATGTATATATATATGTATATGTGTGTGTATATATATATAATATATGGGCATTCTTCATTCACATACAGACAGAAATATATGAACACAATATGAATATACTGAACACATACACATTTGTTCTCTCTCTCTCACACACACACTCATTCATACACGCACATTCGTATACACACACACACACACGCATTTTTTGCATCACAATCATATTCATATAAAATGAATTTATTAAACTATATCACATAAGTATATTTTTTCTCTTCGTTGTGATTCCAAAAGAAAAGTTGTCAACGTAATTGGAACTAGTAGCGACATGAAGAATTCAAATAAAAAAGTTAATTATATACATTTTATCACTATCGCAGTCCCCCTTATTTCGAATTATATATGCTTCGAAATGGTCTCTTGAAACACGTTACTAAATATTTCTAGGAAAGAGAAATAACTTCGCAAAAAAGGTGTACATAAGCTTTTTGAAATTATATGCATATATACATTTTATCTATGTGCATAGATACACAGACACCAATATAAAAATATACATAAAACATACATACAAACACACATGCATGCAAACGTACACACATACACGCACGTGTATATACATACACACGTGCATATACCATAATTGTTAGTAAGAAGTTATGAATACAAATTAGAATATATATAAATATTAGTAAGAACCTACGAATACAAATTAAAATATGTAGGAAATGTATAGGAAAGACGCTATGCCCTACTGTCAACTGTAAGACTAAAACCCCTCCTCCCTCCCTCCGTCACCCTCCGACTCATCAACTTACGTTCAACTTGTTAGTAAGAAGTTATGAATACAAATTAGAATATATATAAATATTAGTAAGAACTTACGAATACAAATTAAAATATATAGGAAATGTATAGGAAAGACGCTATACCCTCTGTCAACTGTAAGACTAAAACCCCTCCTCCCTCCCTCCGTCACCCTCCGACTCATCAACTTACGTTCAAATTAGAATATATATAAATATTAGTAAGAACTTACGAATACAAATTAAAATATATAGGAAATGTATAGGAAAGACGCTATACCCTCTGTCAACTGTAAGACTAAAACCCCTCCTCCCTCCCTCCGTCACCCTCCGAACCCCTCCTCCCTCCCTCCGTCACCCTCCGAACCCCTCCTCCCTCCCTCCGTCACCCTCCGACTCATCAACTTACGTTCAACTTCGAGGTAGACAGGATGGGAGAGCTTGGGTCGCGTGTTGATCTGGCATTCGTAGATTCCAGCATCTTCGGGAGTCGCCACCTCGATGTGGAGGTTCCACCCCTGAACTCCACCTCCGATCCCCGGCTTCTGCTTGGGGGCGACCACCTGCCAGGGGGCCAAAAGAAACAGAAGAGCTTAGACATGTTTATCAAAAAAACATTCTTCAAGAAATTTTGGATATCACGTTGTGGGGAGGAGGAAGAAGTACCTGAACATACCCCGGGCCAGAAGGCAAAAGGAGAAGAGAGTGAGGGAGTGTACGGGGACAGCAGTGGAATCGGGAGGGAAGGGGAGTGGGTGTGGAGTGCAGAAGAAGAAAGTGAAGTGGAGTGGGATGAGGAAGGGACGGGATGGTGAGGTGAGGTGAGAGGAATCAGGCGAAGGACAGGGAGAGGAGGGGATGGGAGGAGAAGGGAAGGGAGAGGAGGGGATGGGAGGCGAGAGACGAGAAACGAATAGGAATGAGAAGAGGGGAGTGAGAGAGGAGCCGGTTAATGAAGAGGGGAGAGGATAAAGTAACTAAAAGGGGGAAAGGAAATGGAGAAGCGTGGTGGTGAAGTAAAGGAAAAGTAAGGAGTGGGATAGTGAGTAGGAAGGGGCAGAAGAATGGAGAGAAGGAAGGAGTAAAAAAAAAAAAAAAAAATGGGAACGAGATGACAAGGGAGGCTAAGTACTGATAAAATGAAGCAAATCCTAAGGCAAGTACAAGAAAGAAAAGGCAATGAGAAGAGAGAGTGAGAGAAAGAAAGAGAGAGAGGGAGAGAGTGAAAAAATATGTAGGAGTGAATGTGTTTAATATGACTTT
The DNA here is from genome assembly GCF_046742065.1 of Oratosquilla oratoria. Classification (NCBI taxonomy): domain Eukaryota; kingdom Metazoa; phylum Arthropoda; class Malacostraca; order Stomatopoda; family Squillidae; genus Oratosquilla; species Oratosquilla oratoria. Next base: position 42,592,247 of record NC_134808.1, read on the forward strand.
ATTCAGTTTTATTTAATCTAACATACTTTTACTTGATTTTGTTCTTATTTTGATTGATTCTATCAAGGTATTAGTACTTACCCTCTTTATTTACCTATGTATTTATATGATTATTTTATTCTTTTTTTGATATATTTATAGATTTATTGACCTATTCTTTCATCATGCATGTGGCCTCATTATTAACATGAAGGTTTCTATTTCTATTTCTATTTTTTCTCTATATTTTTGTCTAATCAGCAGAAAGAAATGGAAAGATGTGTGATAGAGAGGCAAAATAAAAAGGATACAATAGAGAAAAGAAAATGTTTAGAAAAAAAGTAAACACGAAAAGTGAAAGTAAAAGATAAAGATAAAGTTTAAGAGGAAGAGAGGAATGAATAAAAAGATTATAAAGAAGATTAATATGGAAAGAGAGAGGTGGGGGGAGGAGAGAATGATGACGAGGGAAGGGGGAGAGAGAAATGGATGAGAGAGAAGGGAGGTGGAAAATGAGAATTAAGATAAGGAAGAAGTGGGAGTCTTGTTTCGCGTTGTCCTGGTGAAGTCCTCACTGAGGAAAAGAAGAGAAGAAAGGGAAGGAAAAAGAAGAGACAAAAGTGAAGGAAATGGAAGAAAGTGAGAAAGAGTATGTGTAAGAGGAGTAAAAAGAGAAAGAAGAGCGAGCTGGAGGAGGAATACGAAGAGGACAAGGAGGAAAATTAGATGTAGAGAGGAATACAAAGAGGACAAGGAGGAAAATTAGACGTAGAGTGAGAGGAATAAGACGAGGACAAGGAGGAAGGTTAGGTGTAGTCAGAGGAATACGAAGAGGACAAGGAAGAAAACTAGGTGTAGAGTGAGAGGAATACGAAGAGGACAAGAAGGAAAATTAGACGTAGAGTGAAATGAATAAGAAGAGGACAAGGAGGAAAATTAGACGCAGAGTGAGAGGAATACGAAGAGGACAAGAAGGAAAACTAGGTGTAGATTTAGAGGAAGAAGACGAGGAGGAAAATTAGGTGTAGAGTGAGAGGAACACGGAGAGGACAAGTAGGAAAACTAGGTGTAAAGTGATAGGAATAAGACGAGGACAAGGAGGAAAATTAGCCGTAGAGTGAGAGGAATGCGGAGAGGACAAGAAGGAAAACTAGGTGTAAAATGAGAGAAATAAGACGAAGACAAGGAGGAAAACTAGGTGTAGAGTGAGAGGAATGCGGAGAGGACAAGAAGGAAAATTAGGTGTAGAGTGAGAGGAATAACAACATGACAAGTAGGAAAATTAGGTGTAGAGTGAGAGGAATAAGAAGATGACAAGGAAGAAAATTAGGTGTAGAGTGAGAGGAATAAGAAGAGGACAAGGAGGAATATTAGGTGTAGAGTGAGAGGAATAAGAAGATGACAAGGAAGAAAATTAGGTGTAGAGTGAGAGGAAAGCGGAGAGGACAAGAAGGAAAACTAGGTGTAAAGTGAGAGAAATGAGAAGAGAACAAGGAGGAAATTTAGGTGTAGGTCGAGAGGAATAAGAAGAGGACAAGGAGGAAAATTAGACGTAGAGTGAGAGGAATAAGAAGACAAGTAGGAAAATTAGACTTGGAGTGAGAGGAATAAGAAGATGATAAGGAGGAAAATTAGGTGTAGAGTTAGAGGAACAAGAGGAAGACAAGGAGGAAAATTAGACGTAGGGTGAAGGAATAAGAAGAGGACAAAGAGGAAATTTTGGTGCAGTGTGAGAGCAATGCGAAGAGGACAATGAGGAAAATTAGGTGTAGGACAATGTGGCGCTGGACAAAGACATGTAAGGATAAGGTGTAGGATAAAAATAGGAAGAGAAAACGGAGAAAAACAAATAAGAGACAAAATATACGGAATGAGAGGGTATGAGAAACATAAGACGAGGAGGAGAAACAGGGGAGATGGATGAGAGGAGGAGGAAGAGGAGGAGAGATAAAGGAGAGGAGAGGGCAGAGGGAGGAGAGAGGGACATGACAACGCTGCGCCTGATAAGGAACCACCTGTAGAAGGGTTTGCCGAGGGTTCTGACATGGAATTTGCGATGACGTTACTAAAGGTGTTATCACACTAAGCAATTTTTCCTTATCACACTGGTCAATTTTTCCTTCGACTGTTGGAGCAAATTTGCAGCTCGTAGCTTTTGGAAAGGAATCTGATATGCTGTAGGGAAATAGATTACTCCAGTATATCAAATGATATTGTATATTTGTTGAAAACAAAATAGATTGCTATAGTGATTTTACGGCGGAAAATGTTCTGGGGGTGGTTTGTATCGTCGATTAATTGGAGGTCGGAGGAATGATAGCCCAGTGTAATAGCCCCTTTTCAGTTTAATAGAATCATCTGTCAGTTGTGAGAATGATGTCCAATAAGGCTGTCATTGTACCAAAGCTAAACAAGCTTGCAGCGTTCAACAGAAGGAAATATATAATGTTGGGCATATCAGTGATTGTGATTGAGCATATAAACTTTGATGAATACAAAAACAGTATTCATATGAATATAGCTAAACAAGCTTGCAGCGTTCAACAGAAAGAAATATATGATGTTCGGCATCTCAGTGGTCGGGGTTGAGCGTATAAACTCTGATGAATACAAAAACAGTATTCATATAAATATAGTTAAACAAGCTTGCAGCGTTCAACAGAAAGAAATATATGATGTTCAGCATCTCAGTGATCGGGGTTGAGCATATAAACTTTGATGAATACAAAAACAGAATTCATATAAATATAGCTAAACAAGCTTGCAGCGTTCAAAAGAAATATATAAATAATATTCGGCATCTCAGTGATCGGGGTTGAGCGTATAAAGTTTGATGAATACAAAGAATAGTATTCATATAAATATGACTACAATCTTATTACTTGGCTACTTTTTATTCTCTATTTATTTGTTTATTATTAATTTATTTATAGTATTTTCATTATTTATGTATTCTTTTATTAATTGAGTCGTGTGGCAACGCAATATTTCTACGTCATTTCAAAATTCTTATAATGAAGCTGAACGATAGATATCCTTATCATTTATTTTTTCTTGTACATTTATTTCTTTTACTTAATCTATCAGATCCTATGCACATTTTTTTCTTTCCATTTTTTTTGTCTATAATCTTTAATTTTTTTTATTTTTTTTATAAAGATTAAAGATTATAGAGGTGCTAAAATAAGAGGGAGGGTGGAGGGGTGTGGAGTGTATTCAGGGATGGAATGGGTGGAAATGATTTTATGCCTTTTCCTTTTTGGCTACCTCCCTTGTAAGGGGGAAAAAGCCTTGGTATATGTATATGTATGTATGTTTAATCTTTATCTTTAATGCTTCGCTCTTTTCACTGTGAACGATGTCTTAAATTTTGTCTTCCATCTGATGATTTTATTCAACTATTGGGGTCTTCTTCAAATAATCACAAACTTAAAGGATTTTCAGAACAACCCATTCATTCGTGTTATCGTCAGACAGACCCAAAGACACACACACACACACACACACACACACACACACACACACACACACACACACACACAAACAAACAAACGGACACACGCAGTGGGCTATGGTGTGAACCATGCATTGCACCAGTGTAGGTTCGAGTCTTGACCACGTGCGGACTGAACTTACCCACTTTAGAATAAACACACACACACACACACACACACACACACACACACACACACACATATGTGTATATATATATATATAATGTTCAGCAAAAGTTTTCTCGTTAGCAGATTCTATTGAACGCTAATGCACATGTAGTGTCGTCAATGATTTTCAGAAAAATAAACTTATCTAACTTTCTATTCCTTTCTTCAATTATCAAACTCTGACACCTCCCACATTTTTGTTCGGAGCATGAACATCTGAACATTGATGAAAAATAAGATACAGAAAGTTAGAGAAGAGTTCTCTTAAATTCATTGACGGCATTTATACATGTATGTGTATGCACGCACACAGGCACACACACACGCATATGCCCGCACACACAAACACACACATATATACATATATGTATGCATTGATATATATACGAGTGTATGTATATATATCATATTATATTAATATATATATATATATAAATATATATATATATATATATATATATATACATATACAGTATATATAATGTCTGTGTGTATGCTCATTCTGGCTCCAATGAAACAATTCTTATCAAACTGGAAAAATAAATATACTTTTACGTTTTTCATTAAACTGAAAGAAGTTCTCACTCTTCATAGCTTTTAATTATCCCCCTCTGATCTTATCTCTCTTGCTCTAATTTCACTACATCCATTGTCTCTTGTCCCTCCTCCTCTTCTTTATAGTAAACTCTTATTCTATTTTAAATATTTCTCCATTATTATTAACTCTTTTTTTTCCTGCTTGCAACTTTTATTATATTTCTAATATTTCTTATTCATTTATTCTTTGTCCCTGTCTTGCCTGTCGCAAGTATTCGTCTTGCTAATATCACGTGAAGGAGGAGGCACAAGGGATGCGAAGAAGAAATAACGGAAATAACGGTCTTTGTAACGGTCTTTGTGCACGAGTCTCCAAGGTCTTGTGCAGATCGTATATTTAATTAGAATGATTACGCTCGCAGAGATGGTGTGGTGGTGGTGGTTGTGATTGTGGTGGTGGTATTGGTGTTGATGATGTTGATAGTGTTGGTGGTGGCGATTGTGATGGTAGTGACAGTGGGTTATTGTGGTGGTGGTGATTGTGATTGTGGTGATGGTGATTGTGGTGGTGGTGGTATTGGTAGTGATGATGATGATAGTGTTGGTGGTTGCGATAGTGGTGGTGAAAGTGGGTGTTCTGATGGTGATTATTTTGTTATTGTTATTATTGGTGGTGGTGGAGGGTGTTATGGTGGTAGTGGTTGTGGTAATGATGGTGATAGTGATGGTGGCATTGATGGTGGTCGTTTGGGTGGTAGTAGTGGTTTTGGTTGATAGTAGTTTCATTGTTGTTGTTATTGGTGGTTGCGGTGGTGGTGATGATGATATTATTCTTGGTGGTGTCAGTGTTGGTGGTATTGCTGTTGGTGGTGGTGATGGTGGTATTGATGGTGGTCGTTTGGGTGGTAGTGGTGGTTTTGTTAATGGTAGTTTCAATGTTGTTGTTGTTAGTGGTGGTGATGATGATATTATTCTTGGTGGTGTCAGTGTTGGTGGTATTGCTGTTGGTGGTGGTGATGGTGGTAGTGGTGGTAGTAAGCAGGACGAAACTTCTTGTTGAGTTCCACGAAGTCCAAGTTTGCGTTCTTTGGGGGCATAAAGAAGTGAAAATATTAGACGAAAATATTTTTGTTTGTTCTTCCTTCTTCATCGTGTTTGCATAAATTCACGTGAATTTTGTTTATATTCAACTCTTGTTTTGGTAGTTTATGATGCTTTATTCTCCACAACTTTATGACTACGTACATCTGTGTACTTGGCGGTACAAGTTTTTAATATTTTGCTAAGGTGTGTTTGTGTGTGTGTGTATGTGTGTGTGTGTGCGTGAACGTGTGTTTATGTATATATATATATGTATATATATATATATATATATATATATATATATATATATATATATATAATGTGTGTGTGTGTGTATTTACCTAGTTGTATTTTACGGGAAGGAGAGCTATGCTCGTGGTGTCCCGTCTTCATATCTCATTTTATCTAAACTGTTTTTAAATTCATGTATTGTTTTTGCACACACCACTTTCTCATCTAACTTGTTCCAAATGTTGTGTGTGTTTGTGCGTGTGTGCGTGTGCGAGCGAATACGTATGTGAACACTGTGTAGGTATGTTTTCACTACTAACTAAAGATTCATATTATATTTCTATAAAATATTTTTATATAACTAATATTCACCTTCATGCTAATTTTTTATATGCCTGAAGACTTTTCATTAGCATCAGAAAAATTTATTTATCAAAAATATATATAAAAATAAAAAAATAAATAAAATATCAATAAATGAATAATTAGATAAATAGAAAGCAAATAGATAAGTTATAAATAAATAAAAATTAACGTAGAACAAATTTGTCCTTTTTTTAATGTTTCGTTTAAGGTAAGCATAGCAAAGGACGATACTGACCTTGAATATCTCAACAAATACCAAGAGAGAGAGATGGGGAGAGAGAGAGAGAGATGGGGGGGGGAGAGATAGTTATATTCAGATGAAGTGCCCCAGGTCGATAGGTGGTAGAGTTTCCTGAAGTTCATAAATTCCACTCCATTATGGCTGTTGCTAAGTGATTTATTCGGCTGAGGGAAATCCCCCGAGCGTCAATAGACCAAACATAAGTAAGAACGGAAGAGCCTTGTAATGCTCGTCTCAAAGTTTTTCATTCACCAGGAAATCCTTTATTATTTTTCTTATTGAAACGAAGTAATTTTTTTAAACAAATCTGTATAGATCTTGAGAAGGGACTGGTAATTTTCATTCATGAACCGTGGACACACCAAAATATTCTTTCCTAAAGTTTTCAACTTTTTTCTTGTAGTCTTCAGTCACTTAGCAACTGGAATCTCTTGAAGATATTAATTCAGTTTCATAATCAAATTAAATTTTTTCTCTCAGTATGAAAGACCTGTTGTATTTTCCTGAAGTCCACCTAGTCCACTCCATCATGGCTGTTGGTATAATTTATTCGGCTGAGGGAAGTCCCCCGTGGGTCAATAGACACAAAATATAAGCCCGGAAGAGACTCGTAAGGCTCGTCTCAAAATTGTTCCTGTATCAGGAAATCCTTTATTATTGTTCTTATTGAAACAAAGTACTTTTTTCAACGAAAACTATATGTATCTTGAGAAGGGACTAGTAATTTTCATTCACGAACCGTGGACAAACCAAAATATTCTTCTTTAAAGTATTCAGTTTTTTTCTTGTAATCTTCAGTCGACTTGCAACTGGAATCTCTTAAAGATATCATTTTAGTTTCGTAATCAAATTTAAAATTTTGTCTCAGTATGAAATATTTGTTGTGTAACTCATTTCTTTGTGAGCTTCTTGTTCAGTATGGCTCAGTGATGTCCTCCAAAGCTTCCGAGAAGCTATAATAAGTCTCAAGAAGGAGAGACTGGGCATTGTATCGATCATAAACTTCCACAAGACTTTCCAACACGTCTTCTTCAAGATTTTCTCCACAAAACATGGCTTCAAAGTAGCTCCAATCACCGTAGAAGGCAGCAGTAGTGAGTTCTCAAAGTCTTTTGACCCCTTTGGCTCTCTTGACTTTGAGCCAGGGGTGAGATTGGACGCCTCTCAGGTGAAGCCGTTTCTCAGATTTGCTCTCGAGGCATTTTCTGACGAGCCTCTGGCAGCTCTTAGGGACGCCCTTCGGGAACTTGACTTCCCATTTGCCTCCGTCATTTGGGTATTTCTTGCACGCGAGACGGAACAATAGTACTCCAAGACTCCATACAGCCGATTTTTCATGGCGATCGGCAGGAGTCTTAGAGTTTTTGATGAAGGTGCCCATACCGAAATCCGCAAGCTTTGCGGTCATTTTTGCGGTTCCTTCATTCCTGACGACGAGAATATTAGCCATGTTAATGTCTTGATGACACACTCCGGCTTTATGGCAGGCTGTTACGGCTGTTAGAACCTGCGAGAAGACGTCTTTGGCGTCTTTCATCTTCAGCTCCCCATACTTCGAGGTGTAGTCAAGAAGATCCACTGCGCCCGGGATCAGCTCCATGACGATGAAAACGTGTCTGCGTTCAATGAAGAACTCGAGGAGCTTTACAACCTCGGGGATATGCTGAACTCTCTTCATAAGTGCGACTTCGAGGGGCATAGTCCTCTTCTTGGGATCTGCCCAGTCGTACACTTCAGCCAAAGGTATTTTTTTGATGGCTACCTTGGCTTTATCCTCTATCCGCTCGGCGGAGAATACACTCCCGAAAGATCCTTCGCCGAGGAGTTCCTTGAAGACAAACCATCTGGTCATGGTTCTTCCTTTCTTGAGTCCTTGAAGAACAATTCCATGGACTCCATGGAGTGGACGTTTCGATCATTAAGAGTGATGCTGATAATCCACGATTCGAGAAACAGAATTGTGTACACAAGCACACAAACAAATATATATATAAATATATATATATATATATAATAAGTGTATACATGTATACTTATATATGTATATATATATAATAAGTGTATATATGTATACTTATGTATATATATATATATGTGTATATATATACATATATATATATATGTATATGTTATATGTAATATATACATATATATACATATATATATGTATATATATATACATATATATATATATATATATATTAATGTAATACACACACACAATATATATATATATATATATATATATATATATATATACATATATATATAAATGTAATATATATATATATAAATTAGCTTTGCATGGAATAAGTGGTAGCCTATTAGGTTGGACTAGTAATTAGTTGAATGGTCGAAAACAGAGAGTTGTTTTAAACGGAAAAACTTCTGGATGGAAAAGTGTTGCAAGTGGAGTTCCTCAGGGTATCGTTCTTGGGCCACTTCTATTCATAGTATATATAAATTATATAGACCATGGACTAAAATCTACTGTTTCCAAATTTGCTGATGATACAAAACTGTGCGGAGTGGCAAATGATCACTCAA
>NC_134808.1:42605892-42673392 GCF_046742065.1 Oratosquilla oratoria
AAGTCTTCTTGATTGCTTTCTCCACAGAAGAGGTCTTCAAAGTATTCCCAATCAATATCTTCAATTATTTCATTATCGACCAAAATATCCTCTTCTTGGTCTTCTAGAACCTCACCAAAGACATAATCGGCTTCAAAGGTGAAAGATTCTGAGTAATTATCTCCAATATCTTCTCTGGTATTATCTGGATCTGTGTCCTCCAAGATAGAATCATCGACGTCTTCTAAAGCATCTGAGAAGCTGTAGAATGTCTCAAGGAAAAGTGATTGTTCAAAATACTTATCGTAAACTTCTATGAGACTTGTCTACAATGCTTTCTTATCCATGCTTGTGTCCAATCCGATGAATTCTCCACAGATAGCTTCTTCGAAATAAATCCAGTCTACTTCTTCAAGGAATTTGTTTTCTGTTAATTCAGAGTCATCTATATCTTCTAGAGTCTCACCGAGGATATAATCGTATTCAAAATAGAAATCATCTTCATATGTTTCAGCATCTTCAAACATGTTATCTGCCTCCTTCCATTCTTCAGGAAAGTTCTCGACGTCTTCAGAAGTTTCGAGTTTCCTCTTGTTAAACGAAAAGATTTTCTTGAAGACAAAGACGAAGAAAGCCAAAGAACAAGAGGCGATGGTGGTCCAAAGATCCAATCCGGTAGCAACGGTCAAAACAAAAAGGTCTTTAACGACGACGACAGCGAACGCCAACCCGAAGAAAACGGCAACGACTTCGAGTGTCATCTCCACGTCAGTCAATAACCAAGTGAGAAAAAGTTTCGCGGTGGGAAAGAAAACTGGTGCATCTTAGTTTACACTAATTGTGACTTATGTATGTGAGAGAAGACGCTCAATATGCACTGACGCAGTTCACCCCTCTGCTACAAAGACGATGAACGTGAGGAGCCTACGCCAGGAGGCGCGTAGCTTCGGCCGAAGCCGTCATCTTAGTCCTATGCACTTGGTGTGTTGAGGCAGGTAACAGTCATTGCTGGCAACCTGAGAGGAGTGCGGGATTTGAACCCACAACTAAACGGATTTGAGACCAGCACGCTTCAGACTGTGCCACCAGCGGACATACAGAGACATACTGAGCCTTACTGAACACCAGGAAGATCACAAAGGAATCGTTAATGCAACAGGTCTTTTATAATGAAACACAAATTTCAATTTTATTATGAAACTAAAATAATATCTCCAAGAGATTCCAGTTGCAAAGCGACTGTAGATTACAAGAAAAAAGTTGAATGATTTAAGACAGAATATTTTGGTGTGTCCACGGTTTGTGAAAGAAAACTACCAGTCCCTTCTCAAGATTAATATAGTTTTGTTTGAACAAGTTTACTTTCTATCAATAAGAAAAATAGTAAAAGATTTCCTGGCAAAGGAAAAACTTTGAGACGAGCCTTACAAGTCTCCTCCGGGCTCACTTCTTGTGGTCTATTGAACCTCAGGGTACTTCCCTCAGCCGAATAAATCACTTAATGAAGTCGAATTAATGGACTTCAGGAGAATCTACCACCTCTCGAAATGGGGTTCTTCATCTGAACAAAAGTTAAGTTGAAGTTAAATATAAAATGAAAACAAATGAAATAAAATAGGTATGAAAAATAAGATAAAAATTCAGATAATATAAAAGTCACTCGGAGCAAAAAATGTCAATTGGCAACTTGACAAAGGGCCTAATTTCTCGAGTCTTTTTTTGATAACCTCATAAACAAGAGGAAATGACCTTGGTCACCAACAACAGTGTAGGGCTTCGTATTAATTTAATATACATAGAGTGTATTGAATTTCATCGCTCTGTACCGCTTTATTCAATATCGAAGCTGAATGAAGTGCCAATGAAACTTATTAAAAGAGGATCGAGCCATTAAAGCTCTGTCGTCGGACTCCGAGCTTGGGTCATTTGTGTTTCGAATATATCGAATCTTTGGGAAGGTGACAAAGAGTCGAAGCCGTCATCTGTGTCTTATGGACTTCTGTTGAGACAGGTAACAGTTAATGCTGGAAATCTGAGAGGAGTGCAGGATTTGAACCCACAACTAAGCCAATGCGAGACCAGCACGCTTCAGGTTGTGCCACCAGCGGACATACAGATAGGGTATCATAAAAATCAATTAAGTAACTCGGTGTCAAATATGATATAAGGAAAAGCATTATCCGGTAGGTAAAGAACTGCGGAATGATAGAAAGGATGAAAAATATGCAGCTTTGAGTGTTCCCTGCAGTATCCTCGGTCTATCCTTTGAAAGACGATACAGTCTCAATATCTCACCAGCTCAAGAAATGTACTTAACAGTTTCAATTCACTGAACCATTCCTTTCTGTTGAACAGAATGGTTGAATACAAATCAAACCGAATTCTTTGATGTACATCGTGAGATTCAAAAGTTGACGGGAACAATCGGTCCCTCCAGTTGATTAATTGACTTTATAATTAACGAAAGACCAATCATAACTTTCAACTCCTGATACGTTTATGATCGCAATGGACCGTAGAAATAGAAACTAATTATGATTCAGGATTGAAGGAAGCCATCACAGTGAACAACCTTATCATGAAGGACTTGGCCGAGATGGATAGCATTGTTAGAATTTAACTTTTTTTTTTCTGATTATGCCACTTTTATAAGAAGCATACGCCAGGAGACGAGTACCTGCGGCCGAAGCCTTCACCTTTGCCCTACACGCTTAGACTGTTGGAGAAGGTAACAGTGATTGCTGAGAACTGGAGAAAAGTGTGGAACTCGAACTCACGACTAAGCAAATGCAAGACCAGAACACTTCCAATTACACCACTAGAGCACGCCATAATTGCTTAAGTGTAGAATTTCATAAAAGAATAAAGTTCTTCATTAGAACAAAATATATAGAGTTCATGTTCATGTGGGTAGTGTATTGTTTATCTAAAGAAATTTTTACAGAAGAAAAATCAGCCTGTTAGATATTTTTATGTAACACTCTTTCCCATTTAGATATTTTAGAAATACTTTTCAGTCTAGTACTTGAATCCCTGTTTTGTTCTGGATATATTAAAAATGTTTTATTCAGTCAAGAAAAGAACCAGACTGAAAGTGATAAATTTTCCTAAGTAAAAAAAACCTTAACTCTTTGATATATAATTATATATTCTATTTTGGTTGAACTGTAAAAGGTTTGAGCCATTTTACACGAATCTACTCCCGTATCCTCTTTCCAATGCCTGTTCAAATGCACCCCTCGTTCTCGACTTTCTCTGCAACATCTGTTTCCGATCCTAATTAGCCTTAAATGGCACAAGCTTCTGCAAGAAAAATAAACAAAATACCTGAGCTTCTGTCGGGACGTGAATGCGATGTCTAATTGATTCTTGGATTCGTAGGTTCAGTTCATTTGTACGTTTGTGTGAAACGGAGGTCCTTTGGGACTTTGTAAATGCATGATCATTTAACTCTTTCCAACCTTGGGACAATTTATGTATATATATATATATATATATATATATATGTATATATATATATATATATAATATATATATATATATACATATATATATATATTATATATATAATATATATACATATATATATACATATATATATATATATATATAATATATATATAATATATATACATATATATACATATATATATATATATACATATATATATATATGTATATATATTTATATTTATATATATCTGAGTTTATTCCTGACTAGTTAAAACATAATGAAGGAGACTGCAAGAGACCATAAGGCCTACACTAGGCAGCTCCGCATTTTCGCAGTAATGCTTCTTCAAAAAGTGTACCTGCGAAACTAGTCAGGAATAAACTCAGATATGTGCTTCCTACTCCACTTACGTCAACCTGTCAGAATGTTTCAACATGATATACATATATATATATATATATATATATATATATATATCAGCATATATATACATATATATATATATATATATATATATATATATATGTGTGTGTGTGTGTGTGTGTGTACGTACACATATACATGGTGTGTATGTGTGTGAGCATGTCTGTTCGTGAGTGTGTGTACATGTGTCACAAAAAAAACAGGATTCATCGAGTTGTTTGCCAAAATAAAATATTGAACGTCATGTACGAATAAATGATTTTACTTATATCTCTCTAGGTAAAAATAAATAAATAAATAAATAAATTCTTATGTTTGTCAAAACAGAAATGTTAGCTTTCCTTAGTTAACAGAAGGACTTCAAAGAAGAACAACTTCATACTCAAATTTTCAAAACTCGATGCTCCTCTATATACGTTTCCATGGTAACCATGTTCATAAAGGAACCAAAGAATAATCTGGAGAATATGTCAACACAAGAACATCAAATTTTGGGTTCTAGAAGGTAACGGAACTCGTTTAAATAACTTGATTTACTTTTTCTCTAGGTCTTTGATGAACATTAACTATTTTCTCGAACAAGTTATTGGGATAACTAAATATAACGTTTATGTCTTCCTTTGGTAGAAATTTGGAACAATAATCGTTTAAATAAATTTAGATTTAAGAAGGAAATAGGAAAGAATTGGTTTACTAATAGGGTGGTCAGCGAATGGAATAGATTTAGTAACCATGTAATGTGTTCTGAAACTATCGGTTGTTTTAAGAAACGGTTAGACAACTTTATGGATGGGGATGACAGGTGGTAATGGACATGGAACTGCCTAGTGTAGGCCTTATGGTCTCTTCCAGTCTCCTTCATTCTTATGTTCTTATGTTGTTTTAAGAAACGGTTAGACAACCTTTTGGATGGGGATGACAGGTGGTAATGAACATGGAACTGCCTAGTGTAGGCCTTATGGTCTCTGTAGACTTACCCGGAATCTTTTATCCGTTGTGAAGGTAGCCCGGTTGGTCGTGAGCACCTGGAGGTCTCGTTGCCGGATCCAGGACACCTGCCGGAGAGAGAAAGACGTTTTAGATCTTGGGAGTTCTAGTGAGTCCGGACCATAAAACCAGGAAACAGTGCATTAGCGCCAGGAATAAAACTAACAGAGCATTTATGGATGGGGATGAAAGGTGGTGATGGATATGGAGCTGCCTAGTGTAAGCCTTATGGTCTCTTGCAGTCTCCTTCATTCTTATGTTCTTATGTAGATGTTAGACAAACAACCGAGGAAGCAAGTACATCAGCATGTCAGTTACTGGTTTCTGATCCTTGTCAAAGTTTTCAGGCCAACACAAGCATATTTTATTTAATACTTTTGCTCTAAAGGTAATTTCCATTAATTTGAATCAAATTATCTAGTGCTAGCTAAACGTCTGAATGTTTGATATGCAGTGATATTTTTTAATGTTAAGAAACACAGAGACTAATTGTAGATTGGTTTATTCAATAGTCTGAGCTACTGCTCTGGAGTTAATATCGACCATTTTATTCCCAAGTCTTCTCGTGTTTGAATTAATTTGTATGGCTTTACCCACGCTGAAATATGAAGAAAAGGCAAGAGGTCTGTTTTTTTTTTTTTTTTTTTTTTTTTTTTTTTTTTTTTTTTTGACTGCAAGCGGTCTGTCCCTGGTTGGCACTGTCCACCTCATGCCGCTCTCGCTGTTTTCCACGACGACTTTATCTACCCAAGAAGGAGATATAATAAGATTCAGTCCTCCTTACATCTGAATAAAATCATCTTCCTCGGGTAGAACAAAGACGCTATACTACATCCCAAGGTCAAAGAAAATAATGACCTGGAAATCTTCGCAATTCTAATTCTTCGCGTGTGTTTACAATGATCAGTATATTTGGGTATTTATGCAAGATAAGCTGCAGCCAATACATTAAGGACTGTTTTGGAGCGCCCCTACGGACCAAAACCACATATCATTCACCTACATTATTATCTAAAAAAAAAATATGCGTAGAGAAATGATAGTCTTGTACCACAGTTGTCCCTTCTTTGTGCTGTTCCTTTGAACCTGTTCTTTACGTTTTCTATGAATCTGCTTTTTTCGGATTCCACTGGAGTGGACGGCGAGCAGGTGTGGGAGGGGATAATTCCGCCACCGTTAAAAGGCTACTCCAATGGGCAGAACGATGGGACTAGGGATCCTGCACTCCGTATATTCCTCTTTCCAAAAGTTGAGGCATAAGATGGTCTGGAAGGACTCCAACCAAAACCCCAGTAATTACATCATAGAATGTGCGTGGTTGTTGTACGGATGAGATTAAGAGGGAAGGGACTAGCTGTTTGTTTGTGAGAAGAAAGATGGATGTGTTAGCGTTAATTGAAACTAAGTAAACATAAAATGAGCCTTTTTTTCAATCTCAGGGTAAACTAAACACGTTAGGTGGTAGCTACATTGTGTTAAACATATTAGAAAATATATAGGTTATTAATCCAATAGATATCACCTTGTTAATTTGTTATTATAGTCTATCGTTGTGATAGTATTATGTAGAACCGGGTTTGTTGACATAGTATTTTGTGTCAGTTAAGGAAAGAACCATACCCTGGAATCGAAGAAAATATATAGTTAATTAATCCAATGAATATCACTTTGTTAATTTGTTATTATAGTCTGTCGTTGTGATAGTATTATGTAGAACCGGGTTTGTTAATATAGTATTTTGTATTATGTAGAACCAAGTTTGTTAACATAGTATTTTGTATTATGTAGAACCGGGTTTGTTAACATAGTATTTTGTATTATGTAGAACCGGGTTTGTTAACATAGTATTTTGTATTATGTAGAACCGGGTTTGTTAACATAGTATTTTGTGTCAGTTAAGGATAGAACCATAACCTGGGGTCGAAGTAGTCATGTTTGTACTATGTGATTAGACAGCGAAACAAATGGAAATGATCAGTAACATTTATGAACCAACCTCGACCCTTGTTATAGCTATATTATGATCAGAGTCAAGAAGTCTTCCCCTGCAACGTTATGTATTTGATCTAAAATTCTCAAATGGAAGATAATTATCGTCAGAGGGCGCAAGGTGTTTATGTCGTATGTCCTAATTACTAGATCAAAGTAAAACCAGCAATGGATGATTTTTAATACGATGAAGTCTCTAACAAGGGATATGACAAAGACCTTCATGTAAGTTAGAAAAATAACATGTCATGGAGTCAAGAGAAAAATTGCTTCTACTTGAGGGTACAGAGTATATTACATTTCGGTGACAATTTGAAGATGGAAAGCCACTCTACGTATGGGAAGTGAGAAAAGTAAAAAAAAAAAAAAAAAAAAAAAAAAAAAGGACAGTATACCTAGTAGAATAACTAAACTATTCTAGGTATATTTTTAAGTAACTCTGAATAGACTACTAAAACCATAAGCTTTATGCTGTCATTATTTTAATGAATTTATTAATATCCATACTTACCAGTGACTCATCATTCTTTCATGATCAAAAATTAATCCCCAACTCAAAAAGAAAACGGTGATTGTTTTCAACTTTTGATATGCTTCTGTTTTTCTAACCTCCTTAAAGTATAAGAAAAGAATAAAATCGTAGCACATTGGTCAAATTAGACTTGTAACCAACTTTCAGAAAGTAAGATAAGAAATAAAAGATTCTCTATATTTCGATCTCTGCCGAAGAGGACCACAGAGAGTGGTCGAAATATACAGACTCTTCCATTTCTTATCTTATTTTCCGATGGTGGGTTAAAAGTTTAATCCTTAGAATATTTTTAACCATCTCTATGTTTCTACCTCTTCGGTGTAATAGAGTCCCTAAAGATGGAAGCGATGTTTATGTTTAACAAAATACTCAGTTCAATATTGTCCTCAATGACAGAAACGTTGGTTATTGACAATGAAATCATTGTATGAAACTGACAGGTGCCAACACGTCTATCAAAATAAACGTCATGCAAAGACGGAGACTGGTAATTTGAGGAGTATAAAGGCTCCATCCTCACGTGGTAGTTATTTTGATCAACCAAATATATCTTATACATTAATAGAATCGCCAGTGACGGTGATGTCAATCGAATAATTCCGACATTCGTCCCCAAACTTGGTTCTCGCAGACCTCGGTTCGAATCCTGGGACGACTGTCGGAATTATTTGATATCTTATACATTTTTAACAATTGTATAATGTATCAACAAAATAAAAATAAAATAATGGTCAAAAACTTTTATAATTAGTGAACATATTAAATATGTCTTTTTCACTTTCTTATTTTGCTCACCGGTAATATATCAAGAACTTAATCTATAATTTCCAATTTACATTCGAAGCGTAATCCTTCAAGATATAGTCGAAACATAGTACCGTTATCGTGTTGATAAATTGTGCAATTGTAATTTATATTGCAAAGATTGATGTTATTGCCAGGGGTCGGATGTTGGATACGATTGTCTTACTATCTGGATGCCATAATTTGCCGGACTTACTGTATGCTTCCACCACGCATGCGCAGGCGCGCGCGCACACACACACACGTACACAAAAGCCGCACGCGCGTGCACACAAGCACACACACACTCAAAGATAGAGTACATACACGTCATAATGTCATACGAGTCTTTAGGCGTAGTTTTGCGGAATGGGCCTAAATGTATTTGACAATGGAAAGAGTTTTCTTCTTCTTCAGAAAAGAAGAAGAAGAAAATGAAGATGAAGAAGAAGAAGAAGAAAAGAGGAGAAGAAGAAGAAGAAGAAAAGAGGAGAAGAAGAAGGAGAAGAAAAGAGGAGAAGAAGAAGAAGAAGAAGAAGGAGGAGGAGGAGGAGGAGGAGGAGGAGAAGCCCGGGAATCCCGAAAGGTACACGAAGAAAATGAAATGCATCAGAACGCTTAGTCGAACCGAGATTAACCTTTTCATTCGGGATTTATGCTCTCTTTCAGAAGAACAAAAACGTCTCAAGAAAGTAAAAGTAAGTATACGACTCGTACAGCAGAGCGGAAGACATATATGTGTGTGTGTGTGTGTGTGTGTGTGTGTGTATGCGCGTGCAAGAATGCATGCGTGAGTGCGCGCGCGCGTATGTATGTATGTGATTCACTTTGGTCTTTGGATCACGTGTTGGACTCATGATCAACAGCTATTTCCCTCCCGGAAGAGAGCTCAGAGCTCGTATGACCGATCTATGGGTAATGCTATGACCTTACACGCACACACACACCCATCTCCCCGCCCACGAGAGTTTGAGTAACGACTCGAAACTCAGCGATACTGAAATAAATTCAGCCCTGGGCAGGATTCGAGGGCTGTGTGTGTGTGTGTGTGTGTGTGTGTGTGTGTGTGTGTGTGTGTGTGTGCGCGTGAGTGAATGCATGTGTGAGTGCGCGCGCGTGTGTGTATGTGTGTGGATATACGTGTATGTACAGTATGTGTGTGCGTGTGCATATACGTGTATGTGTGTATGTGTATATGCTAGCAAGTGTGTATATGCGTATATGTATATGCGTGTGCATGCAATGGCAGTGATTCAGGATTTTTTTATTACTGGAATGATGAGGGGAGTGATTTACTCCTTGAATTAGAAAGTAGCTAGGGGGATGAGAGATTTCAACTGTCACAGGGTACGATCGAAAATTAAATGGGGAGGGGAGAATATAAGAGGCTGTTGATGTTGTCGATGTGTGTTTTCGATACAAATTTATTCCTTTATGAACAACACTGAATGAGTCCCAGTGATTAGAGATACATTTTAACAATCACAATGCACTTTAATTCTAAGGCATCAAAGGCCAACATGATGAAATTGAAATGTGGTACTGCCCGGACTCGAACCCGGCATCCTCACCACATTTCAATTTCAGCATGCTGGCCTTTGATGGCTTAGAATTAAAGTGCATTGTGGTTGTTAAAATGTATTCTTTTATACTTAATTGCATGGTTTATATATCCAACATATCATCGTTTAGTGTCTGTTCTGTTTCTTATATGTTTTTGTAATTTTGTGTAACTAGCCCTTGTTTGTGTTTTGCTTGACTACAAGTATTACTGTGGATGAACTATAACTCGACGCGGCCCAAAAATTATTTCTCTTCGTCTTCCTTTATTTTTGCATGAGGGGACAAGGAGGACATGTCGCCGTGTATAAAAAGCGGCTAGTCCTGATGCGAATGTGCTTTTGAAGTGTCTGCATTGTTTCTGACCCTGACAGGGAGCAGGAAACAGGGGGGACATTTTCTCCACAACGAGCTAAGAGAAGGACACAAATGAGTGACGAATGGAGCTGAGATGGGTGGATGTGGGTAAATGCCTTCGATGGTATTATGAGGATGACAGGTGGTAATGGACATGGAACTGCCTAGCGTAGGCCTTATGGTCTCTTGCAGTCTCCTTCATTCTTATGTTCTTATGTGGAGAAAGAGGCTTTTGGTATACAGTTAGAATAACTGTGTTTTATGTGAAAACTGTAAGTGAAACGTATGTTAGATATATTAATAGACATCCACTGATCCCTGAGCTAACCCCCAACATCTCCCTCTTCTCCTCTTCCCAGAAACTCCTTCTCAACTTCTTACCCCTAACCAGGGTCCCTACTTATATGGCTTATTTCTTCTTGGCTAATCTTTTCCTCGGGAAGGCCAAACTTTCGCCAAAGCCAAGAAAAGGTTCCCCGTCACCCCCATTAACCTTTGCATTTTTGATCTTATAATTTTTCGTGGGTAATAAAAGGGTCTATGTTCCCCATATACTCTCCCGTTCTAGCAAACTTGTGCAATATCAAATGGTGCAGAACAAAATTTGCTCGGACGTAAAAGTCTACGGGTACCTTTACCCTTCTTTCGTTTGTTTTATTCCTTATCGTGTTTGTTCATTACACTTATTCACTCGTCTAGTTGAACACAAAAGTATTCACTTCACAAAAGAAAAAATGAAAGGATTTGAGGTTTTTATCTGGCCAAACTTTCACTAAAGGTTATAAAACATGCAACATGGCCAGCCCTACCAACAAATGTTGGAAAACAGCATCTACTATCACAGTAGAAGGTATTGCATGTATTTTAATTTCAAGGTTCAAATTAATTCAGATGAATATCTCTAACCAATTTATTTATTATTTATTATTTATTTAACTAGTTAATTATGTAGCTAGTAATTCCAAAACTTTCAATCCATTCTCTTTTATGTACATATCTGTGTGCGTTTATGTGTGTGTGTGTGTGTGTGTGTGTGTGTGTGTGTGTCATGTATGTGTATGTGTAAGTGTGTTTGCCTGTTTGAATACATACATATGCACCCATTCGCGCGCGCACGCACAAATGCACACATACACGTACATGTACACAGAAGGAAAAGGGATTGAATGTTTTTTAATTATTAGCCACAAAACTAATGTGTGTGTGTGTGTGTGTGTGTGTGTGTGTGTGTGTGTGTGTGTGTGTGTGTGTGTGTGTGTGTGTGTGTGTCCACTTGGAGAATGAACTCCCCTTCTCTGTGACAAAATATTTTATATATTTGTATCAGATGTCCTCTTAGCAAGCCTCACTCGACAAAATAACTGTCGTTTAAGAAAACCCACTTCTCATAAGATTTACAACCAAAACTTTCACCTCATATCGATTTACATTTATATTATTCCTAGTGACGTAACTTCTAGGTTCATTTTTGTGGCTAAGACAGGTCAGGAAAGGCAAGAGCTCATTATTTGTATTTGCTATCACCCACAACGATACTATCTTGCGCCTACACAGAGGCTCGGCACGTCGAGTGTCTTAGCATCGAATGTTTTATAACTGGCCACTGGTTCCAGCGCATTGAGCTTTCAGATAAGGAAAGAAAAAGATGATCATAACGTTTGAATGGAACGGGAAGTAGACTGTGGCGCTTGTCTGGAGTCCGTTACGGAAAATAAAGTAAATGACGAAAGGAAAGTCCTTAATAATGATTTGAGAGGTAGCTCCCTAGCAATTCAATGATTATTCGTATAGAAAAAAAAGGAAATTTATGTATAGATAATTGTACATTGCACTGTTTGTCTACCATGTATATATGTACACACACACACACACACACACACACACACACACACACACACACACACACACACACACACACATATATATATATATATATATGTATATATATATATATATATAATGTGTGTGTGTGTGTGTGTGTGTGTGTGTGTGTGAAGGTTCCCTGGCCGAGCGGGTCAGAGCGATTCTACCTGCGACGGAAGTCGACGTGGTGACGGCTTGAATCTACCACCGGCAAGTTGGACCTAGGGCATGGTTCATTAAATTCCATGCTTCAAAGTCCTCTGCAAGGGAAACCGTCCTTGCATCCTGATAAAAGGGAGTATTGCACCGTTAAACCGATGTATGTGCGTGTTTGTGTGTGTGTGTGTGTGTGTGTGTGTGTGTGTGTGTGTGTGGTCTGTGTGTGTCTGCGTGCGCGCGCGTTGGTGTGTGTATATAAATAGTAGTCTCTCTCTTTATCTCTCTCTTCTGTCACTATCTCTCTACTTCTCTGTCTCTCTCTCTCTTTCTCTTTCTTTCTCTCTCTCTCTCTCTCTCTTGCTTACTTATTTTTCGCTCTTCCCATTTTCTTTTTTACCTCTTTCTGTCCTCTCCACTTACCTTTATATCAACGTGCGTATCTGTATATGTATCTTCTACCTACATATCTGTCTTTATATTTGTATGTCGTTCTTGACATATTCATCTATTTCTAACTGTACTCGTATCAAATTTTCGATTTTTTTTTTAACTACCAATTGGTCTTAATAGAACCTTAATAGAACCAGACTTTCGCTTTTTTCTTCTTTTATTACTTTCTCTTCTTTTTACGTTTTCCTTATTTGCTTTAAACGCCTCTCATTCTCTTTTATTCATTCTTTTCCTTTTTCAGTTATTTTTTGTTTTTTCCTTCTTTTTTCTAATTATTTTTTTAATCGATGACCATCCATGAAATTACAAAATACCTACCTTACTTTGATAGTATATATGTATATTATATATATATATATATATATATATATATATATATGTATATATATATATAATCTACATATATATTAACAGATATATATATATATACATATATATACATATATATATTCATATCTGCGAGAGTCAAGCCCAGGATCCAATAGGAGGGGAGCACCCCAACTTTCACTCTATCCTTCCACTTACCCACTGTGATAATGATGATGATAATAATCTTATTGAATTTTAATGTCATGCGATTTATTATGGTGATTTATGACCATAGCCACCATCACTAGAGGCTAAGGGCCCAGCCCTCTTTTATATGTAATGATATCGGTAATGATTATAATCACAATATGTATCATCATTATAAAAACTGTTATGTCTTGGTTATATACTTTTTCGTTTATGTTAAGTACTCGTTAGTTAAATGGAATTGTTTGGTGTCATAGAGAATAAAATTTATAAAGGGTGACACAGTGTCGAAATAGTGTATTTATCAACTCAATCTCTTCCTTTTCTTTCACCAATCTTTCTGTTCCCCCTTCCACTTCCCCTTTCCCTCCATCTTACCTTCCGCAGTTGACTATAATTACATCGTGTTAGTATAAACAAAATCAATATAGATAGTCACTGCACCAAAAGAATTGACTATTACTACCCACTCAAACAGGACTGGATTTCTCATTGTGTCAGTTTAAATCAAACAGTAACGGTTAACAACTAACCGTTAAACGAACGGGCTGACCGTTAGAACCGATATTTAAATCTCGCGCGATTTAACGGAAGTTTCATGAACACTCACTATTTCTGTCTTTCTATTTTCTTCATTTCGATGTTAGTTCTTCTCACCTAGCAGTAATACTATCAGCTTTTTTAATTTCTAGGAGTGATCTTCCAAGATCCCACCAAGCTATACCTACTCCGTTTTCTAATCATTAAATAACGAGAAAGGTTTATACGTATGTGCCGTTTTCTCTTGCAAAAGTGGTATACTGATAATTCATTTTATGCACTCCGAAGACATCATACTGCGAATGATGGATTATGTTTGGTTATTTTCTGATAGAATATAGCCTTTATGCTCCGTTTGTCTAAGGGTGAATGTCCAAAGGTTAGCTAAAACCCAACGCCTGAATAACGTCTTTGGGAAAGGGATTAATAACAGTAATTCCATCTTCGACCTTCACCTCAACCGCTTCTTCCTCAATCTCTGATTCTCATTGCCATATCCGTCAGGTTTTGTATCTTGGTGCCAGTGAGGAAGAGGAGGAGGAAAAAGAGGAGGAAGAAGAACGAGAAGAAGAAGAAAAGATGAAGAAGAAAAAGAAGAAACAGAAGATGATGAAGATGAAAAAGAAGGTGATGAAAAAAAGAAGAAGAAAACAAAGAAAAAGTAGAAGAAGAAGAAGAAAAAGAAGAGGAAGGAGAAGATGATAAATAAGAAGAAAAAGAAGTAAATGAAGAGGAAGAAGAAGAAAAAGAAGATGAAGAAGATGAAGAAAAAGAAGATGAAGAAGAAGAAGTAGAGGGTGCTAGCAAACTTGCCCCTCTGGTTGATCTCCGAACGTCAGGTGTCATCAGGTACATCATAATTTTAATCTGAAATCAGTGACTTTATCCTTCCAAAGCTTCTTTTCTGGACCTCTGACTCAAAGGCTTCGTCCTTCCAAAGACTCAGAAGACCCTTCCTCCCCTTCTCAACTCACCGATCTTGTCATC
Source organism: Oratosquilla oratoria (assembly GCF_046742065.1). Taxonomy (NCBI): domain Eukaryota; kingdom Metazoa; phylum Arthropoda; class Malacostraca; order Stomatopoda; family Squillidae; genus Oratosquilla; species Oratosquilla oratoria. Next base: position 42,620,472 of record NC_134808.1, read on the forward strand.
CAAATTCAAGAATTCACATGTCCAACAATTTGGGTCTTTGGCACTCAACAAGTTTCTTTTTTTCAAAGCTTCTGGTCTTCTTGAATCACTGACTTCATTCTTCCAAAGCCTCTGGATCCAGTGACTCAATTGACCTTCTAAGTTTCTGACTCCTCCCCTGACTCAACGACTCTTGTCCTTCCAAGCCATCCACCCCCGGTGACTCACCTATTTCATCCTTTCCCTTGACTCAACGTTTCTATCGTTATCATCCTTACAAAACCTCTTCCGACAATGACTCAACTTCATCCTTCTGTCTTTTCCAATTGGCACATCACCTCCATCTTTCCAAAATACTGATCCATTTCCTTTAATCAACAACACCTATCAATAGTTTCTGTCTACCTCCCAATGGTCTACACCGGGCTACAGCTACACTGGTAGACCCCGCTGTCAGGAGACGCCCTCGAAGCCGGATGTGGAAGAGAAATACAAAAGGAAAAGACCCAAACTAAACACCTTTATGCACCCAAGGCTTGTTTTCCATCTTACCTGACTCAATGGTTTTGTCCATGCAATTTCTCTATCTCTCTTTTCCAACGGATTTATGCCAAATAGATTGTAAATATGTAGATACTTGAACAAACAAGAGTTAGATATTCAATTAAATAACTATTAAGAAATCATATAAATTATTATATAAATACATAAATTAATTATAGGTAAACAAATAAATATATTAATAAATAAATGACAAATCAATCAATAAAAGAATAAATTTGAGTAAATAAAAAATTTAAATGATTAATTACTTTTCTAATTGATCTAAAAAACGATTACACAGAAAATTATACAGTAAAAATTTTGGTCGTGCAGAGGAAAGACGTTAAAATGTGTCTAAAGAGAAAAACTAAAACAGTCATTAACCACCTCAACACGTCCACATATCTCAAGGATTCTTTTTTCCGGCTAATACAGGCGATTTTATGTACTTAATAAGATGAAAAGCGTCCTTAAGGGGGTCTCGACCCCCCTCGATTCCCTTTAATCCGGAGTCCGCTACTTCATATACAATAAAGTCTCCCGTCTCGAGTTTGAAAAATAAATCACAAAATACGTCACCGTGTTGAATGGGTTAAGACATTATTATGCAATAGGGCCTTGATCCTGAAAATATATATGTATAGGCAGAAAAAAACACCAAGAAAAAATATAAAAAGATGACCGAGCGCTTTCGTCTATTTAGATATCCTGAGGATGTCTAAATAGACGAAAGCGCTCGGTCATCATTTTATTATTTTCCTTTGTGTTATTTCTGCATATTTAGAATCACGAGTTTATGTGATTTCTCATGCATATATGTACAGATGTGTATATGTGCAAATATGTACAATACGAGTAGATATATACATATATATATATATATATATATATATATATATATATATATATGGATGGGTGGTGAGATAAACACAGGGAACCGTTTAGGGATTTAATCTGACGTTTCGTCCTTACCAGGACTTCTTCAGAGTACATGCACATTCAATCATTCACCCCCTAAATACCCGCCGAATCTATCCGCGTTCCACCATGATCGACCTGACCTCTCGTCCTCCTACGCTCTGCCTCGCGAAGTACCAAGCGGCTCGCCGTCTTTGTTAATTTAATAAACCCATCGCGGTGGTTGTTGTTCGGATGGGAAGCGATGTAAGCTGCTTCAGTTATTTTCCTTCTTTTCTTATGAAGTCCTTTCTGCAGAACAAAGTAGAGGTGCTGCAGAAAGGACTTCATAAGAAAAGAAGGAAAATAACTGAAGCAGCTTACATCGCTTCCCATCCGAACAACAACCACCGCGATGGGTTTATTAAATTAACAAAGACGGCGAGCCGCTTGGTACTTCGCGAGGCAGAGCGTAGGAGGACGAGAGGTCAGGTCGATCATGGTGGAACGCGGATAGATTCGGCGGGTATTTAGGGGGTGAATGATTTGAATGTGCATGTACTCTGAAGAAGTCCTGGTAAGGACGAAACGTCAGATTAAATCCCTAAACGGTTCCCTGTGTTTATCTCACCACCCATCCACTCATCTGTCTTACATTTTTCAATATATATATATATATATAATATATACAATATACATGCAATAGCGTCCCACACTTTTTGCTCATTGCATTTTTTCTTTACTTTCCTACTTTCCTTTATACTCTACTTTTTCTCTTTTCATTCCACATTTTATTTAAATTTGTATTTCTTTGTTTTTCCTCCTTATACGCATTTCGCAAGTTCTACTTAATGTCATTTGTCTTTCCTATTCCGTCCTCTTATACTCTTCTGCCAATTTTCTCTCTCTCTTTCTCTTTTTCTCTCTCTTCCTCTCTATTTATTTCCTCACGCTATGACCTCTTTCCACTAGTAAAACTTATTTTCTCAAGTATTTTCCCGTTTGAGTATTCTTTCCTTGTGTCTGCAACTCGGTAAATCCTTCTCCTGTCTCTGTCCTTATCTCCCTCCTGTCTCCCCCAATTTTATACTTTTATTTTCTCCCCTCCATTCTCCTTCTCCAGCATTTCCTTGCTTCCATGCTTCTTCCCACTCAGAGAAATTATTTTCTCACATCCTCTGCTCGAGATTTCTCTTCACGTCTCTTCCCCCTCTTGGCCACTTTCCGTTTTCTCTCACATATTTCTCCCCAGAAGATTTTTTTTAATTCTTTTTCTCTTCCTTGCTTTATTACTCCCACTTCCTACTTCCTCCATTTCTGTCCCGTTCGGGCAATTTTCTTTAATATCTTCTAACATTCTTTTGGCGTTCTGTCATTTTGTCATCCCCACTTCATGCGTTTTCTTTATTACTCTGTTTTCTTGTCCTAACTTTCTCTAATCCTCTAGTTCCCTATTTATTTCCTTTTGCGTATTTAATTAATTCCTCTCTCTCTCTCTCTCTCTCTCTCTCTCTCTCTCTCTCTCTCTCTCTCTCTCTCTCTCTCTCTCTCTCTCTCTCTCTCCCTCTCTCTCTCTCTCGTCTAACCGTATTTTGTTCTTTTATATCTTCTCACTGTGTCGCACTTTCTCTGTTTTATCTATTTATTTTTTATTATTTTTCTTTCTTTATAATCATTGTTCTTAGGATATTTCCTCTCTCACTTTAGTTTGCTCTCATTTTCATTTGTACTACCATCTGTCCACCATATTTCTCAGTGTAAGGCTTCTACATTTTGTATTTACTCTTCTAAAATCGTTCTCATTCTAGTATCATAATACATAATCCTGGGTAATTCCTCTAAAAGGGCTGACCTCAACATAACACAATATATTTACACTTTATACATTATGCATGATGCATTATACATCATACAGTTTACGCATGTTACACATTATAAACCCCATATTATACATTATATTTATACATTATACATTACACATTATATACTGTGCATTACATATTATACATTATGGATTATACGTTTTACACCACATGGTATAGATTATAAAACTGTATCAGAACGCAAAGAGAAAATTATAAGACAGCCTGACGCCACCCAGGACAATTGTGGAAGTGCGACTTGGTACGGATAGGATCTCTCGAGTATGTGGCAACTATCGTCCACTCCCGTTTCTTTGTGTAACTGGCTGGCTGCTTGGCTCGTCGGCTTCCTTCCAGGCTTGGCTGGATTACAGGTCACATTATTTCTCCCTTTCCCTTCCCCCCTCTCTCTCTCCCTCTCTCTCTCTCTCACTTTCTCTCTCTTTGTGTGTGTGTATGTTTAACTGCCTGCTCGGTCTGTTTGTCAGTTTGTTTGTCCCTCTCTGCCTTTTTACACACACACACACACACACACACACACACACACACACACACACACACACACACACACACACACACACACACACAATATATATATATATATATTTATATATATATATATATATATATATATATATATATACATATGCATACATACCCCAGGGTAAATAAAAATGTTAGTTCGCGGAATATTTCATATAAAGGACTTATTTTTCCACGTAGTTACTATCCTGCTCAATACACTTCTCCAGGCAATGTTCACAACCATGTAAGCTTTCTCTGAGGAGCTCAGGAGTCCTCTCTCGAATCTACGTATTCAAGTATTTTTTAAGCTTCATCTTTATTTTTAAAATGTTTTTCAATAAGGGATTATATATATATATATATATACATATGTACATATATATTTATATATATATATATATATATATATATATATCTTTTTTTTTTAACCACAAATCACTTTTAATTCCATGCAATCGCAGTCGGGACCGAAGAATCGCTCGATGGAGGCATCCGTTGGAAATTGAAACGTGGACAAGCCGAGGATTCGAATCCAGATAACCCGTAACAAAGTTTCAGTGACTTAAACCAATACGCTATCAAGAGAGATTAGTGTAAATGTGTATGTATGTGTATGTATATATATATATATATATATATATATATATATATATATATATATATATATATATATATATATAAATACAGGAAAACCATTTGTAAATGAGGAACGTAGTATAAACTTTTTCGTCTATTTCTGTCTTAAATAGACGAACACATTCGAACTACGCTTCTCATTTACCAGTGGTTTTTCTGCAAATAAATTTTCACGTGTTTCTATGAAATACTGTAATATATATATATATATATATATATATATATATATATATATATATATATATATATATATGTATATATTTTCTCTCTTTCTCCTCCTATCTTTTGTGCTTAGCCTTTTGTATTCTTATCTTAACACCCACCAAACTTCTTCGTTAGCTTTGCTCTCCCAGTGGGGAAAGTTATCAATCCAACATTTTCCTCCCTTTCTCTGCCCCGCCTTCGTCCCTCTGGGCTTTTCCTTCTCAGCAACTTTTCTTCCACATATTTCCATTCCGCATACGATAGTGCGCAGATTAGCAACTCAGTTGTCAATTGCGGCTCACACGATACGGATCACATTCGAAACCACCTTTTGCATTAGGTCTAATTTATCCCCTCCTCTCTATCGCCTTTTCTTCCTCCGTTAAACAATTTCTCCCATTTAGCATATTCTTTTGACCTTCAGCATATGCTATCTCTTTGGTCTATGTAGCCAATGCTGCACTGAATCATGCACGCGCTTGAGTTGATACTTGAAAAGTAGAAGAATGGAGGGAGAGTAGAGGTTGAAACTGGTCTGAGGTTTTTGTATGTTTTTTTTATCGAATCTATCTCTAATGTATTTATTGATTTTTTTATTCTTTTTGTTTACCTAATTATTTGTGTATTCGTTTACTTATTTCTATTTTATTATTATTTTATTTTATTATTTTATTTTATTTATTTTATTTATTTTTATTTATTTATTAATTATTATTATTATTATTATTATCATTATTATGATTATTATTATTTTTTTTTTTGCGGAGGTTAGTCTTAAACGATAGAGTATGCTGCGTAACTATGGTCCATTGGGTTGACACTGAAATCCCTAAAAACATTGACTATAGAAAACGAGCCTTCAAACGAGTCTTCTTTTTATTTATTTCCTTAACTATTTGGCTCCAGCTTTTAACCCTTCACCTTTGCCTTTCCTCCAGACACTTTACACGACGTCCCTTTACTCTGCTCCCATATGCAATTTCCAATAATCCTTCAATTTCAAAAGGTTTATTGCTTTGCGTCTTTGTCACCTCCCTATTGCCTCCCCACCTTGGCCTTTTTTATTCTCATCTTTTGTTCCTTATATCCCTTGTGGGATCGATTGTCACTGGTGATTCATCTTCTTGCCCCTTGCCCCTTGCCCCTTGCCCCTTGCCCCTACAACCCTTCATGGTTCGCCAGAGAGGTTGGCATTTTTCTAATCACATTTTGTTCTCTCATGTTCAATATACATACATATATATATATATATATATATATATATATATATATATATATATATATATATATATGTATATATATGCATATATATATATATACACATAACTGTATATATACATATAAACATGTGTATATACATATTTTTACTTGAAAGTTTTACTATACAATGCTTTACTTAATTTAGTCGAATTCCCTAAGGCTGGACTTATTTTCTAAACTTATTTCCTTTATCCTTACTTTCTGTCCGGACATATATGAACCCGTCCACCTTTGACTGATCCAACATATCCTCCGTCCACCCATTTCACCTTCCTTCGACTTACCATAACCTTGTCTGTCCTCTTGTGATCCCATCTGACCCACGTTTGCCTTGTGTAACCTCGTCTTTCTTTTGTAAACTTGTTTCCCCAATCTGACCTAATGTGACCATTTTGCCTTCCAGTGTACCCTTTTCCTAGCTATATGGAGCTTTTGAATTGTTTAAAACAACCATATACTCAGGCTTTATCCACGGTAAGAACTTTGTGTTTTATTCAGTTGAAGGGTACGTATGACCAGGACGAATTTGACCCTCTTTGACCTTAGGTCAACTCATCACTTGAATATAATAGTAGACAGGAACAAAATTCCGTGAAGGAAAAGAAAATAAATATTGTGACCTAGATTCTGTTTTTTATTCTTGGGATCTCTTTCTAACCTCTAGTCTCCAGGTTCTCGCGTCTCCCTGAGCACCGTCCCCTCAACAATACCCATGTACTGCCCGAACCTCCAACAATCCCGTGTACTGCCAGAACCTCCAACCCATTGGTCTGTTTATATCCTTCCATCAGTGAGAAGGACTTTTTATAAGACCCCCAGTCCTCTCCACCCTTCGTTCTTCTCTCTTTGTTGTTTCTCCTCTCTACAACTCTTTTTTTTATTTTTATTTTTTCCTTCCTCTTTGCTCTTTTGTCTTTGAGGCTTCTCGTTAGAGTTCGTCTTTTTTCTTTTCTTCGTCCTTGTTTCTCTCTTTGCTGTCTCTCTTCTCTCAATTCTTCCCTTCCTTTCATTTGTTTTCTCTTTATGTCTATCTCTGCTTTTAATCTTTCCTCTTTTCACATCTTCTAAACTTTTCCTCTCTCTTTGCTGCCTCTCTTCTTTGCATTCTTCCCTTACTTTCATTTGTTTTCTCTTTATGTCTATCTCTGCTTTTAATCTTTCCTCTTTTCACATCTTCTAAACTTTTCCTATATATTTTTTGTCTCTACATATTTTTTTCTTTATTTCTTCTTTACCCTTCTCCTCGATGGTTCTCCTTACAACATTTCTTCCTTATTTCCATCTACACTATAGAGAAGCTTTTGTTCTTTTGTATTGTTTTCTTCACTCTGAAATATACTTCAACACCTTCTAGTCTTCCAGAACTTCAGAACAAATTTCTGTATACAAATAGATTTTTTCAAACCTTTTAATATCTGTACTACTGCATCTCTAAGTTAAATGAAATAGTCTTAACGAGGATAAGAACATTAAAGTATTTCACTATTGTAAAAATGCTCAAAAACTCAGACTTAGCCCCTTTGTTGATATACTCTTAAAATAAAATATCTGTTGTTAGCAAAACCTCCCACTGAATAATTTTTTTTGTCATCTAAGATGTGTTTTCCATATCCATATTATAATTCCTTTATCTTGGTTCAAAATTTCCTTCTTACAAATGACTTCACATTTATAATATATATATATATATATATATATATATATATATATATGTGTGTGTGTGTGTGTGTGTGTATTATATATATATATAAATATATATATTATATATATATATGTTTATATATATATACATATACATATATACCTATATGTGTGTGTGTTGTGTGTACACACATTCATTCAACTGTGTCTGGCCGGTAATCGAGTTGTCACATGTTATTATGGCCGCTCACGCATGCGAAGTTGGATCTTTTGTCATTGTCCGCCAAATTTTGTCAGGTTTGCTCTACCAGTTCTGCATATATTCATAATGGTTGGATACTTTCCGGACACATTTCACACACACACACACACACACACACACTATATATATATATATATATATATGATATACATATATATATGTATATATACATATATATATATATATATATACACGTGTTTGTGTGTGTGTGTTTGTATCATGTATATATTCATTTATGATAGGTTTTCCTTTGTTCAGTGATGCATGTTCCTATTTTGCATTGCATGAATTCGTATTTTAGCTTCTCTTTTTAGATTTTGTTCTTCTAAAATTCCATTTCTGCTAGTCATGGTATACTTCGACTTGTTCGTTATTGGCTTCCTTTGTATTCCTTTCCTGACATTTATATTTGAAAACCTTTCCTGAGAGACTTCTGAAGCAGAGTCTAACAGACACAGAAACAATCTGAATTTCTTCTTGCAGAGTCTTTTACGCTTCTGGTTGGCTTTATTGTTTTTTCTCAAATTGACTAAAGAGGTTATGCTTAGATATTATGTCCAGGCTAACATTAAGCGATTTTATTTAGTTTATAGTCTGACTTTGTTTAGGGAAGGAAAAGGACAGTTTAAACGCTAACATGACGCCAGGATACTTTAGATAGCATTAGGTGGGCCTACAGAATATTTTTACAATGATTTCTCACCTCACCAAACTTTTAATTTAAAAATAATTATTTTTTTCTTTATTTTGTTCATATTCAAATTTACTTTTAGAGGTGACCCAAGAAAAATAAGAGAAAATAGAAAAAGAGAAAAAGGTTAGATACTGTTCGGTTGAAAACTGTCGAGTGAATGATTATGTATATATGAAACCGTGACCGTCTCTCCAGTCAATTCTTCACCTTTTTCTTACAGTAACTATACTTCTCTAGTGTTATTATTATTATACATTTTTCATTTTATTCATCTATGTATTATTATTACTATTATTATTATTATTATTATTATTATTATTATTAATGATAATAATAGTTGTTGTCGTCGTCGTCATTATTAATTATTATTATTATTATTATTATTATTATTTTGAAAAATCAGGTTCAGATCACGGTAAACTTAAACTCCTTATGGCTGATGGTAGGAGATTTTATTCAGCTCAAAATAAGTAATCAGCTCTTGCCGTAACAGAATAAGCAAACTTCACTGCATATATTTCTCGAGGAAATATCTCACCGCAAACTATTTCCCTTATCAAAACCTCCACATTTCTTTCTAGTTGGCACCTTTGCTCTCTTGCTCACAAATTCATACACGTGTATAAGAGTACACACTCATTCGCACACATGAACACGCACACATATATACGTACATACATACATATACATAGACATAAACATAAACGCAAACACACACACACACACACACACACACACACACACACACACACACACACACACACACACACACACACACACACACACACACACACACACACACACACACACACACACACACACACGTATACACTCACGCAGTAGTACGTTCGCGGCCGCCACTACAGCGGTCTGAGTTCGAATCCCGACCAGGGCTGAAATAATTTCAGTATCGCGGTGCTGCGAGTCGTTACTTCAACTCTCGTGGGTGGGGAGTTGGATGTGTGTGTGCGTGTAAGGTAATAGCATTACCCATAGATCGGTCATATATGAACTCTCTTCCGGGAGAATAATAGCTGTCAATCACAAGTCCAACACGTGATCCAAAGACCATGGTGAGTCACAAACACACACACACACACACACACACACACACACACACACACACACACACACACACACACACACACACACACACACACACACACACACACACACACACACACAACATATACAGAACAAATACACACACACAAAACACACAGTCACATGTTCACTGGGACATTATTCTTTGGTTGTGAGGTAAGAAAATATATTTTGTTCTTTTCTCTTATTTTTACGAGTTCATATTTTTCCTAAGCGTACGCTACTTTTACACATAATATTGTTTTATATTATTTTCTTCGTTGAATGCAGTGGATGACTTTTAATATCCATTGGAAGATCTGTTTCCGCAATTTCTCACGCTTCAGGAATTTAGTCTTAATTTCTAGCTATGAATCACACATCGTATATGCATTCATACTTCTGTGTTTGCATATATGCATGTATAATCACAACCTTACCTTCGTCAGTCCTATGTGAAAATCTCTCTCTCTCTCTCTCTCTCTCTCTCTCTCGCTCTTTTATTTCTTCCTGTGTATATATAAATATAATACGTGTGTGTGTGTGTGTGTGTGTGTGTGTGTGTGTGTGTGTGCGTGCTATAAGGTAAATGTTAGTGTGTGAGTAAATTGGGAAGGGCATATATATATAGTATATATATATATATATATTTATATATATATATATTATATATATATATATATATATAGTGGTATACGTTCGGCTGGATGAGCATGTAGGTATGGGTTTTGTAGTGAATTGATTAAACAATGTATCTGCAGGCGAAAAGGTTTAAAACTAACGTGAATTTAGTTTTAATCATGTTTAGTCGCATAGTTTGTATTCATATATTTCTATATCTGCCTTTGAGCGCATAACACTATGAATACGTTTTCTTGAAAATGTATATTTATAACAAGTCAGTATATATATATATATGTATATATATATATATATATATATATATATATATATGTATCAATTGCATTTTGTGTGCTTTACAAAAAAGTTGTTGTGTAATATTGACCTCATTCTGCATTTCTAATAAAAAATAAGTCCATTTTTTTTAACAAAGAATGAAAATTTTTATGTGCAATGAAATCCTTTTCTAAAAGGGATGCATTTCATTTCAGTTCTTTATTTATGGTATGCATTTGTACCGGATTTCTTTTGACAGTCACCCGTGAGAAATTCAAGCATCTGCTGAGAGAAGTTGTGCTTTGATAGCAGTAGTGGTTCAAATGGTGATAGAAGTAGTGATGGTGGTAGTGGTGGTAGTGGTGGTGGTAGTGGTGGTGGTGGTGGTGGTGATGGTGAGAGTGGTTGTTGTGACTGTGGTGGCAATGGTAATGGTGGTGGTGGTGGTGGTGATGGTGGTGATGATGATGATGATGATGATGATGATGATGATGATGATGATGATGATGGTGTTATCAGATGTGGGTCTATAGACTAATATTTCTTATTGGATAAACTATATCTCATTGGTTGCTGTGATTCAATTTTTCTTTTGTGAACGAAAGATTTCATATTGCTTAGTATAGAGCTCTTCCTTATATGAATATCTCGAATTTTGAAACTCTGAAAGAAAACTTTCAAAATTTCGAAAAGTTCCGATACCAAAAGTGCCTTTTAACATCTCTTAAGATTCTGAAGCTTAGACATTCAGAATAAAAAGAAATATTTGTACTTTTGTGTTAACTGTAAGCTAAAAACATATTTTCTTCTCTAGAACCGTCAAAAGGATCATTGGCTCTTAAAAGACTAGTAGTTTTTTCACTCATTGTATATATATATATATATATATATATATATATATTTAAGATTATTTCAGACAAATGAGAGAGAATGTGGGTGGGGAAGGGCAAACGAAGATGTGTTAGGAATAGAGTTTAATGTCCTAACGTTGCGACCAACTTGGTCTTCTTCAGAGGACTACAGCATTACAGACGGATCACAATTCTTATATTCGTAGTGAGAGGGAACCCGCCAAGGTATGAGCGTCATGTTTTCCCTTTGGCTAACGATTTAATTATTAGGACACTTGCTACTTTCGAGAGGCATTTAAATCCGTCTCTGTCGTTGTTGTTCTTGTTGGCGGCGATATGTGCAGCTTCCACAGTTTTTCTCATTTTCTTCTCAAATCCCTCGTGTAGAATTTCTGCGTTGTTCCAATCAGGTAGATGTCCACATTTGTCCAGGTGACGAACCAGGGAGTTAGATGTTCTATGAGCCCTGAGATCGTTTTTGTGCTCATTCAAGCAAAAATATCTTCCAATAAAATAGGAAAAATATTTAAGAAACATAATAATATGCGTAATAATCTCAGTGTCATTTACCGTATTCCATGCAACGGTTGTCCATCATCTTATTTCGGTGAGTCAGGTCGAGGGTTCAATAAACGCTTGAATGAGCACAAAAACGATCTCAGGGCTCATAGAACATCTAACTCCCTGGTTCGTCACCTGGACAAATGTGGACATCTACCTGATTGGAACAACGCAGAAATTCTACACGAGGGATTTGAGAAGAAAATGAGAAAAACTGTGGAAGCTGCACATATCGCCGCCAACAAGAACAACAACGACAGAGACGGATTTAAATGCCTCTCGAAAGTAGCAAGTGTCCTAATAATTAAATCGTTAGCCAAAGGGAAAACATGACGCTCATACCTTGGCGGGTTCCCTCTCACTACGAATATAAGAATTGTGATCCGTCTGTAATGCTGTAGTCCTCTGAAGAAGACCAAGTTGGTCGCAACGTTAGGACATTAAACTCTATTCCTAACACATCTTCGTTTGCCCTTCCCCACCCACATTCTCTCTCATATATATATATATATATATATATATATATATATATATATATATATATATATATATTCCCTCCAATGACTTTAAAGTTCAACATAACTTTCTAGTATCTGATAAAAATCTTATCAAATAATCAATGTCTCTATTTTTTTTAACCGTCGTCGAACAATACTAGATAAAGGTTGACATTCGAAGAGAAGGAAGTACAACTGTCTAGATTAATCTCTTCAAATTGATATGTTATCTATCAATAGTTGATATATCATTTAGTGAATAGAGGTTCGGCAGCTCTCAAATTAAGGTGAGGTTGTCTCAGTTATTACACCATACACAATATATATATATATATATATATATATATATATATATATATATATATATATATATATATATATATATGAGAACATAAGAATGAAGGAGACTGCAAGAGAGCATAAGGTCTACACCAGGCAGCTCCGTATCCATCACCACCTGTCATCCCCATCCATAAAGTTGTCTAATCGTTTCTTAAAACAACTGATAGTTTCAGCGCTTACTACATGGTTACTAAGTTTATTCCATTCGTCGACCACCCTATTAGTAAATCAATTCTTGACTATTTTGCTTTTCAAATCTAAGCCTGGCTAGTTTTTAACCATTACTGCGAATCCTGCCCTGTTGATTTAATATGATGACCTTGTTTGCATCACCCTTGTTAAAGCCTTTGATCCACTTGAACACCTCTATTAGATCACCCCGCACGAAATGCTACGAAATGAGATACACAACAGAGAATTTAATGCAGATGTCGGCAAAAATTCTTATTCAATGAGTGACTTCGTTTCATAATAGATTTACACTTTCACCCCTATATTATGCTTTTCTGGATTACATAAATTAAATAAAATTGTCTAACAAAAAGCAGATCAAACAAAACATATTAATAAAACCTAAAAAGTGGCTTACCCCTTTGATATCTACATACTAAAATGAAATAGAATATTTCATTTGTGATATAACTGAATTTTAAATATTCTGTTTATTTACCCCATCAATCCAGTGCCATAATAAAAACCGAAATGCGATTGATTTGAAATTTGCTAAAATAGAATGAAAATAGATGATCAATTTCCTGTAATTTCGTTGTTCACGCACATACAAAATTATGTCGTGGGTTGATTAAATTGAAGTTTAGTTCAATTTCACGTTTCGGTGGTGTAAATCATGAAAGCAAACACCAATCAGATTTTACACTGAAATGAAATATGGAGTATTTCGTCCGTAAGTTTTCCCATATGCATTGCTAATATGATTTTCAAACATCACATTTGATGTTTATTTCTCTAATCTAGATATAGATCATTCCATTACAATATATATGAGATTTAAATGAGCATCCAGAACCAATACTAGAAATATTACTAATAAAACTACTACGACCTCTAGTATCTACTATTTCTATTCCTTCCACTACTTTTTATATTACTATTTCTTTTGTTGCTTCTACTCCATCTACAGCTATGGGAAATGCTGAAAATACTACTATAAAGTCCACCATAAATATTACTACTATTATTACTTCTAATATTACTACTACCACTACTGCTAAAAACATCTACTAGCTACTAATATTGATACTGCTACTGTCTAGTAGTAGTAGTAGCAGTAGAAGTAGTATTAGTACTACTAGTAGTAATAGCATTAGTAGTAGCAGCGTTATTGGTGGTGGTGGTAGTATTAGTAGTAGTAGTAGTAGTAGTAGTAGTAGTAGTAGTAGTAGTAGTAGTAATCACCATTGCCACCATGGTCAACATTGCCGTTAATCTTATCACCACCAGTACCAACACCACCACAACCACTACCACCACCACCACCACGTCAAAGACACAACCTCTCTTTTTCAGCAGAAATATGAATTCCTCAACCCCGATAAGTTTTGTTGTCTTAAGAGGAGGAAGAACGGAAAGAAATGGGACTTCATCGTTCTTCAAGTTTGCGGGTCTCGCTGACAGCGGCCCAAGCCGGGAGTTCCGTCACAACGCGTCTGATCCGTCCCGCCATATTTCTTCTTTCTTATTTTCTTTCTTTATTTTTATTTTTTCTCACTCTCTCTCCTGCGTGGAATAATTTCCCTCTCCAGTGGCCATGAAAGTAGAATACTCTCACTTCAACTTTTCTCGTTGGATTTGAGGTCATCATATTTGTTTCGTTGTTCTTGGTAATAGGGTAGATAGACGTGCCGAGTTTGAAAACCCTCTTCAGACCTTCAGACTTTATACGGTCTTGAATTATGAGAGAGAGAGAGAGAGTGAGAGAGAGAGAGAGAGAGAGAGAAAGATAGATAGACAGATAGATAGATAGATAGATAGAGAGAGAGAGAGAGAAGAGAGACTCATCTGTGAAAATGACAAAAAATATAAACTGTGATGAGAGAGAGAGAGAGAGAGAAAGAGAGAGAGAGAGAGAGAGAGAGAGAGAGAGAGAGAGAGAGTCTTATCTCTGAACATAAAAAACTATAAACAACTATAGTGATATGAGAGAAGATCTCTGAAGATAACAAAAAATGCAAACAACAGCTGTGATGATACGACAGAGGAAGAAAATGTCATCTCTGAAAATAACAATAACCGCAAACAACAACTGTGATATAATTACAGCATAAGAAAATTTATCAGAAACTTCAATATTACCACCACCATGATCATCACCATCACCAACTCGGCCACAGTGACAACCATCATAACGACAACCACAAGCACAATCACCACCACCAGCATCACTACCACCACCACCAACACCACCACCACCAACACAACCACCACTATCACCAACACAACCACCACTATCACCACCAACAACAAGAGTACCACCACCAATCCGAGTCGGCTTTTCTACCCCAGACATCCCCACGAAGTCCTCGAACTCATTCTTAAGCTCAGCCGAAGTCGGAGTAGTCTCGTCACGTTCCACTCAGTGACCTTCGCTCCCGTCCCATCTCAAGTTTGTTTAACAAGACATCCCTCTTCATCACCATATGATCCTTTCCCTCCGTTTTCTTTGTCTTTATGTTTCTGCAGTGGCCTAGTCCGCGGCGGGATGTTGTTCGTAAGGATACAAGCTATGGTGTACTTTCAGTGATAATGGTGATGGTAATATTGATGATGATGATAACGATAGATATAAAGTGAATAATAATAATAATAATAATAATAATAATAATAATAATAGATAATTAATTATAATATAATTATAATAATAATAACTAATAATAATGATAGATGATGAATTATTATAATAATGATAATAATAATGATAATAACAATAATCAAGTTGATGATAATAGTAACAACAATAATAACACTAAAAATAAAAGTAAAATTATCAATAACAGTGTGTCTCCCATGATGTTCAGCTAGTTTCGTATATAAAATTATAAATCTAATTACCAATGTTGCTGAATAAATGACAAGTAATTCTCAAATTCCATCTCATTTTCTCCCCTTTTCTCTCCTCCTGTGTTCGTGTGTGTTTCGCCAAGAATGTTACTCTAAGAGCTACTATAATTTTTCGTCTCTGATAGAAATTAGCAAAGTTGAAATGAAGAAACTGTGTGTGTTTTACGAAGTTTGCGTAGTTTTTGTGTCTCCGTACTTTTTCGTATTTTTTTCTCTCAAAGTCTTAACGCATGGGTTAATCTTAATTAAGAATATTTTAAGTCATATAATCTCCATTCTTTCGAAATATTATTGGATCTCTACCAAAAGTATTTAGTTTAATAATCACCGTTTCTGTCCTAAAGACTAAACGCTCTAAAGAAGTGGAGTTATAGTCGTGGTAAAGAAAGACAAATGTTGACAAAACGAAGGATTAAAATAAATAAATAAATAAATAAAATAGATAAATAAGTGAGAAGGTGAGAAGAAGAAATAATAATAATAAAAAGTTCTCATGTAACGGTAGTAAGACACTTATAATGTGGTTATGAGCAAAACAGCCCCCTTGGTCTTATGTATACGGAGAGTCGGGGGCAAATGGTAAACTAGCATTCGGCGGGGGTCAAACTTTAGTGTACGTCATTAGAAGAAAGCTCGATTTTTTTTTTTTTTTTTTTTTTTTTTTTTTTTTTACTGTGATGTCTACAGGATTGAGATAACTAGCTTTTTCAACCTTTTTTATGTATAGATTATATTAACATTCACCAAACTCCTTCCCTTGGCTACCTTTTTATAATGATGAAGAAGCCTTTTGATGTATACATGTCTGTATATATGTATGCATGTATTTGTGTGTATGTGTGATTCACCATGGTCTTAGATCACGTGTTGGAGTCGTGATCGACAGTTATTAACCTCCCGGATGAGAGGTCAGAGCTCGTATGACCGATCTATGGGTAATAATGTGTGTATGTGTGTGCATTATGTATGTATGCATGGATGTGCGTCAATGTACTGAAGGTTTGTTATAATGAAGAAACTAGTCATTATAAGTATAGACTGTGTACTATAGCCATTTGATATTCTCAAGCTCTGACCAGATATGACTGGAAACGGTACTAAACGCCCCCCCCCCTCTTGATTGATAGCTTCCGCCAAAGACTTTTAGCTTTCGGAAGTGTCTGAGATTTTTTTTTTTCTTTTTCTTTTTTTCTTCGGCGCCGTATTCATCCTTACAAACCCAAACCTTCCCCTCCCTCCTCCCGCCCTCTCGCCATTCCTTGATCGCTTTTAGTAACAAAGTTTCTCTTTCCCAGTGTACGTAAGTCCCAATAGATGGCTATGTCGACAAAAAAAAGTTGAAGCTTACTTATGTCAAAAGAAAAACCAACGGGCTCTTTGTGTCGCTCTACGAGATTGGGCCTTTGCTGGATGGAAAAACGTTCTTCGTCTTCTTAGTCCCGAGGACGTTCGCTTGGTAATGGATATAAAGACCCATACTTTAGGAATCTTAAAATGTTTTCAGACAAGTAGACGGAGTTGGGTGATAAATGGGTATTAATGTAACGCATTGGGAGTGACGGTAGTTAAGCAATGATTAACTACTGTTTCTTTATTTCTCTCTCTCTCTCTCTCTCTCTCTCTCTCTATTTCTCTCTCTCTCTTTTCTCTCTATTTCTCTCTTTTCTTTCTATCTCTATTTCTCTCTCTCTTTCTCTATTTCTTTTTTTCTCTCTCTCTCTCTCTCTCTCTCTCTCTCTCTCTCTCTCTCTCTCTCTCTCTCTCTCTCTCTCTCTCCTACTGAAATGATTCCTTCTGTCTTTCTTATTGAATATTTTTCTTCATTTTCTATATCTTATTTCAGTCTTTGTCTTTCCCTTCTTCGTTTCTTTATATTCTTTTAATTTTGTCTGTTCTTTCCTACCCATGCCTTATATTGTATTGATTCAAATTGAAATTACATCCATACCTTTTTTTCCATTTAAGTTTTTATTTCCGCCATTTTCGCTTTGCTAGACGAAGAAATGAAAATTTGTCCATGAACCCCTATTAACTCCTCTATTTTTTTTTCTATGAACGCAGATTTTATTTGGTTTCATTTTAATCTTCTTTGATTTTTTCCTGCCTTTATTCCTTCGACATAATTATTTCCAATACTTTTAATCGTTAGTCCATTTTTTTTTTCATTAATTTTCGTTCTTTTGGTCAAGTTTTGATTCTTTTCGTTTCAGTCGATTTCCAACTTAGAGGCTGTCAAAATCATTAGCAAGGGCGTTATTATTATCATGATCATGATAATGTTCATTAGTAATCATTACACTTCTTATTATTATTATCTTCGTGATTATCATCGTCACCGCCGTCGTCATGGTCTTTATCGTCGTCATCGTAATCGTTGATTACACCACCACTGTCATCGTCATTGTCATCGTCGTCGTCATCGTCCTCTTCATCACCATGTTATCGTCATTACCCTGTTATCATAATCACCGTCACACTATCATCACTTACATCATCACCATAAACATCACCATCATCACTATCATCTCCATCATTTACCACATCTACTTTGCTTGATAATGTCAATCCCTGCCTTGCTTTCGTTATATATATATATATATATATTATATATATATATATGTATATATATATATATATATATATATATATATATATATATATATATATATACATATATATGCAAGTAGCCACCAGGAAAATGAAGACTCGGTAACCGAACGTATTCGTCTAAGCAAGACATTTTCAAAGGTGGTTACTTGCATATTTTGTGATTCACGTGTTGTTTGTGATTTCTTTGCATATATATATATATATATATATATATATATATATATATATACAAACATACATACATATATGTATATATATATATATATACATACATATATATATATATATATATATATATATGTATATACATACATACATATATATATATATATTATATACATATATATATATATATATATATATATATACATATACACTGTCGAATATTTACTTATGCCCCACCTCCTCAATAAAGGTGATTCCAAGAAGCTCAAGGACAGAATTTTCGTCACAATCGTAAGTAATCACGAGTAGATTAAAGACTTTGTTTTCGTTAACGAGTAATTTCCTTTCCACAATAAATTCAGATCACAAGTCAATCCGTTCCCTGTACGCTAAACACCATTTTGTGTGTGTTGTGGCGCATTGTCCTCGACCTCAATTTCCAAGACTTGGGATCGGGTTCGAATCCCGTGAACCACTTTTGTAAATAACTTCGTCTTTAATTGGAGGTTTTGTCGTAGATTTCTAAGTAGGACGAGGCTGAGGCTGACCTAGATTTTGATCTACATATCGTCTTAGATAACTTCTAACTCGTCTTATAAACTTTTTATCCCACCGTCGGAAAAGAAGACACTAATGTCGAAAGTCTGTATATTTCGATCACTGTGATCCTCTTCAGCAGAATGAGTACATAGTGGAAGACATATACATATATACAAAAATATGAGGTGAGGAAAAGGAACAAGGGAAGAACTCAGGTTACGAGACCGACGCTCCGCGGGTCTTTTGGGATTTTGCCCCCTTGGAGTAAATAAGATAGTAGTTGACTGACAGCTGAGGTGGTAATGCAGTCAGGTGACCATTGTTCTAGATTCCTGAGGGGCGGGGTTATATAGATGTAGATGTGTACTGACTCAGCCTTTCCCCAGGTAGGCTTACTTTGGAAACACGGAACTCGTTTGGGTGATTCCCTACGTGTTTTATGCTGCCAATATTCTAGGGATTTTAATTACATCTGTATGGACAATTCATTAAGTATTCATTTATGATTTGCAAGTAATTAAAAGAAGAAGAAGAAGAAGAAGGAGGAGAAGAAGACAATAACAACCACAATAATAACAATAATATCATCATCATCATCATCATCAATCACCATCATCATCAGCATCATCATCATCTTTCAATCTCCTAACCTGTGCCACCACTTCTTCAGTAGGATAGTCTCTAAGGATAGAAGCGCTGGTATCACTGGGAAATACTTGGAATGCGAAAGAGTAGGAAGATAGGCATAGGGCTGTTTAAATCCTCCTTAGTGATTTTTACTCAAAAAACACAAAATCAACTAATATTCTAATGCTATATAGTGAGTTCTTTTGTTAGAGCATATAAAAAGGAGTATTCCATTTTTTTTTTTTTTTTTTTTTTTTTAAGGGAGGGCTGTGTATTCCCAAACAGATTTTCAAATTTTGTATTGACGCCTACGTAATAAAATATGTTTATTTTAATTATCTATTTATATTTTATTTGTTTATTCATTCATTTACTTATTCATCTATTGATGGGAAAGAGATATTTTGAGGGAAATGCCAGTCACAATGTTTCTATATATCTATGTATATCGATATTTGCATATGTAGAGATGAAATGAAATGCAGATTTATCTGAATATTCTTAACTAAGATATTACTCAGTGAGAAATATGGAAGAGCTATTGATTTCAGTTTAGCAATTATACATGGCTTAGAACATGAAATCACAAAAAAAAAAAAAAAATCCTTTGGAATCTAAATAAAATGTGTTTATCACATCAATTTGCTATTATAACTTTTAAATATATAACCAGTTATTTTCAATGATTACCTTGAAAGTCTCTTCGTCAAAAATAGCTAAAAAAACATAGCTAGCAACAGTAACAAGTGACGTCATCATATTCAGAGGAGACTAGCCAATCACAAGTTTCTTTTCTCATCTCCCTTGGTAAAATTAAATTAATTTCCTCACTGAATAACTTCATTTTCTTCTTTTTTTTGTGTTGATTTCCTTCCATACATAATTTTAGTTAGATGAAAATGAGACTTAAACTTATAACAAACGATTAGTTTTTATCACTGTTAACCAGCGATTCTATCCTTGAGAATTATGATATGCTAAAGAGGTCATTTCTCTCATTCATCTTCCTCTTTTCATTTATCTTGAGGTTCCTTTATTTCTTCTCCTGAATTTACTTCTCCTCCTCCTCCTCCTCCTCCTCCTCCTACTCCTCTTCCTCCACTTCCCGATTCCCCTTTTGTTCTTCTTCCTCCTCTTCTTCTTCTTCTTGTTTCTGCCTCCCTTCTCTATTTCCTTGTTCACATACTCCCCTGCCTTACCAATACAGTTGATGTCTTTTTATTTTCCTCTCAATTATCATCACTGTCTCTCTCCCCTTTCCACGAATATGAAAAGGAAAGAGTTCCCCTTGTGTTTTCTCTCTCTCTCTCTCTCTCTCTCTCTCTCTCTCTCTCTCACACACACACACACACACACACACACACACACACACACACACACACACATTATTTTTCTCCCTCTATTTCTATTTCTTTCTTTCTCTTTCCCTCCCTTCCCCCTTTCTCTCTCTCTCTCTCTCTCTCTCTCTCTCTCTCTCTCTCTCTCTCACACACACACACACACACACACACACACACACACACACACACACACACACACACACACACACACACACACACACACACACACACACACACACACACACTACTTTTCTCCCTCTATTTTTATTTCTTCCTATCTCTCTCCCTCCCTCCCTCCCCCCCTCTCTCTCTCTCTCTCTCTCTCTCTCTCTCTCACACACACACACACACACACACACACACACACACACACACACACACACACACACTTTCAACGAACGGACGGCTTGACGAACGCTCTGAAGAAAAGTGCAGATTGAGGATACCAACGCAAAGAGAAGTGCCTTTTTGTATTTGCAGGGGGGGGGAATTGCTCGTGAGGTAGTGGGAAAGTAAGGAAAGAGGAGAGGGGGAGGGATTACTGGGGAAATGGAAGATAATGAGGATGTGGAGGACTTGGCCCAGGCAGACGGGCGGAAGATCAACATGAAACGACCACCGGATGACGAAATGGCAAATAAAAATGTAAAGATTAGAAGTATAGAGAGGAGAAATACAGTAGAAAGTGACGAGAATATGTTCCAGGGATTTAAAGAGGGTGGGGGGGACACAACCCCCCCCAGACTGATAAGACTAGAGGAGAGAGTTGATAAGGTGATCGAGGACTTGGAACGTAAGTTAGGTAATGTAGGCTCCATTCTACAAAGAATTGAAAGATTGGAACAACTAGAGAAGGCTAACAGAAACTTAACTGAAGAAGTAGAGGACCTAAAAAGACAGTTAGGAAATGTAAAGGAGGAGAATGAGAAATTGAAGAAGAATAGTAATGAAAACAGTGAGAAAATAGCTACAGAAGCTAAAAATTGGAGAATAACTCAAGAAGGGAATAAGGTTTCATTCACTGACATAGTCAAACAGCAATTGAAAGAACATAATGAAGACTCAGTTATTAAAGTGATGAGACAGAAGGAGAATATAGTAAGAGAATTAGCTGACAAAAAGAAATGTATAATTATATTAGGAATGGAAGAGAAACATAACCCAGATAGAACCGCAAGAATCAAGGAGGAAAATGAAAGGGTAAGCAGTTTATTAAAATTAGTCCAGGAAGATGAACCAGAAATTATAAAGGAAATTGAGGAAAAATTCAGACTCGGAAAATATAGTACAGATAAGACCAGACCAATTAAGATTAAATTCAGGTCACAAACAACGGCAGAGAAAATTCTATCCAAGACAGGGAAACTAGCAACAAATGATCAATATAAAAAGGTATGGATAAAAAGAGAAATGAATAAGGAGGAAAGAGAGGCAGAAAAGCAGAAAAGAATTGAAGCTAAGGCAAAAAACGAGGAAAGAACGGAGTCAGAGAAAGAGAGATTCTATTGGAGAGTAGTGAACATGAAAATAAAGCAGTTCGACATACTAAAGAAAAACATAAGGGAAACAGAGAACACAATGGAAGTGGCAGAAAACTAAGAGTGTCTTACACAAATATAGATGGATTGATAACAGGATTGAATGAACTGAATGATTATTTGAAAGAAAAAGAACCGGACATAATGGGAATTGTAGAAACAAAATTAAAAGGCCCACTACCACCCAACAGTGTAGGACATGATACATACAATTATTGGATTAGAAACAGAGAGAAAAAACAAGGGGGTGGAGTTATGTTCCTGACAAAGAAGGATATAAACGTGAAAGGTGTCATATATGGAAAGAATACAGTAGAGATGATTATGATAGAAGTGGAAGACCGAGATAAGAAGAGCAGAAAATTTGTGATCAACTATGTGCCTCCGAAAACAGCCTCATGGGAGGAGAATGAACATAAAAGTATGTTAGAGGACACAAAGATAGCATTAACTAAAATAATGGAAGACGGAGGAAGAATAGTTATGATGGGCGACTTTAATTGCAAAGAAATCTGCTGGGAAGAAATGACAGTAAAGAGTGGTGATGACTCATGGGGAAATGCTCTACTTGAGATGATTACTGACCATTCAATGACACAATGGATACAAGAGAACACTAGGTATAGAAATGAAGAAGAACCATCGAGGCTAGACTTAATAATTACATCTGAACCTAGAATAGTGGACAAGATTGAATATAAAACACCAATAGGTAAAAGTGACCACATATTGATTGAACTGGAACTTAATGAAGAAAAATATATGAAAAGAAATGAACAATATAGAAAAGGAAGAATGATGTATGAAAAAACAAACTTTGATAAAATAAGAGAATTCTTCCAACAAGAAAACTGGGAAGAAATATACAAAGAAGAAACATCAGTGGAAGAGAAATGGAATATTTTGACAAAAATTTACAAAGAAGGAGTGGAAAAGTATGTCCCAAGACAAAAACAAGAAAAAGAATATGTAAAATGCTGGTACAACAAAAGTTGTAGGGAGTTAAAAGACAAAAGAGACAAAGCCTGGACCGGATGGAAAAAAGACAGAAGACCTGAAAAATGGAAAATATATACTGGTTATAGAAATGAATATGTACAAAAGTGCAGAGAGGAAAAAAGAAAATATGAAAAAGATGTTATAGAAAAGTGTAAAGATCAACCAAAACTATTCTACAGATTTGTAAACAATAAACTGAAAAACAAACAAGACTTGGAGAAATTAAGACAAGGGGGAGTTGAATACACTGAGGAAATGGAAATGGCAGAAATTATGAACAAACATTTTAAATCGGTGTTTACAAGGGAAAATATACAACCTGAAGAGATTGAGTGGAAGGAAAAAGTCCCCCCTATGGAAGAAATAGAAGTAACGAAGAATGAAATATTGACACACTTGGGTAATTTTGATGTCAGAAAATCGCATGGGCCAGATGAAATAGCAAACTGGATTCTGAAAGAATGTAGGAATGAACTGGCAGACAAAATACATAGCATAATAAGCAGTTCCTTAAAAGAAGGAAAAGTTCCAGAAGATTGGAAAAAAGCAAATATAGTACCTATATATAAAGGAGGAAATAAAGAAGAACCTACCAACTATAGACCAGTCTCTCTAACAAGTACAATAGCAAAAATATGTGAAAGAATTATCAAAAGTAGATGGGTAAAATACTTGGAAAAAAACAACGTACTAAATCCAAGGCAATTTGGATTCAGACAAGGACGATCATGCGTCACCAATTTAATATGTTTCTATTCAAGGCTAATAGATATAATACAAGAAAGAGATGGATGGGCTGATTGTGCATTTCTAGACCTAAAAAAAGCTTTTGACAAAGTACCACATAAGAAGTTGCTTAAGAAATTAGAATATGAAGGAGGAATACAAGGTAAATTGCTAAATTGGATGGAAGACTTTTTGCAAGAAAGAAAAATGCGAGTAGTGATAAGAGATCAGCACTCAAAATGGAATGAAGTAATAAGCGGTGTCCCGCAGGGAACAGTTCTGGCCCCAATAATGTTTGCTATATATATTAATGATATGGATGAAGGAATTGAAAGCTATATGAGCTTCTTTGCAGATGATGCAAAATTACTGAAAAGAGTGAAAACTGAAGAAGATTGTGAATCACTACAGAGAGATCTAAATAAAGTACAAGAATGGAGTAGGAAGTGGGAGATGGAGTTCAATACAAA
The DNA here is from genome assembly GCF_046742065.1 of Oratosquilla oratoria. Lineage (NCBI taxonomy): Eukaryota > Metazoa > Arthropoda > Malacostraca > Stomatopoda > Squillidae > Oratosquilla > Oratosquilla oratoria. The sequence continues at coordinate 42,645,299 of NC_134808.1, forward strand.
AAAGTGTAGTATAATGGAATTTGGAAAAAGCAAAAACAGAATAACAGGATCATATAATTTAGGAGAAGAAGGAATAAAAAGAGTAGAAAATGAGAGGGACCTGGGAGTCATTGTTATGAATAATATGTCACCTGAGAAACATATAAATAAGATTTTTGGAGAAACTTATAATTTAATAAGAACAATCAAAGTGGCATTTACATACCTGGATGAAGAAATGGTGAGGAAAATCCTAGTCACCCTGATAAGACCAAGATTGGAATATGCAGCAACGATATGGTCACCAAGTACAAAAAAATGTATAAAAAAACTTGAAAGAATACAAAGAGCAATTACTAAACTGGCACCAACACTCTCAAAACTATCATATGAAGAGAGACTACAAAAACTTAAACTACAGACACTAGAGCAAAGAAGAGAGAGAGGAGATTTGATAGCTATTTACAGAATCATGAAAGGCATAGAAATTACTGATAGAGAGAATCTGATAAAATGGGATGACAGAAATACAAGAGGACACGGAAAGAAAATAAAAAAAGACAACTATAGAAGAGATTTGAAAAAGAACAGCTTTCCTCACAGAGCAATAGACAGTTGGAACAAGTTAGATGAGAAAGTGGTGTGTGCAAAAACAATACATGAATTTAAAAATAGTTTAGATAAAATGAGATATGAAGACGGGACCTCACGAGCATAGCTCCCCTTCCCGTAAAATACAACTAGGTAAATACACAATATTTTTCTCTCTGTTTCTCTATTTCTGTCTTCCTATCTCTCTCTCTCTCTCTCTCTCTCTCTCTCTCTCTCTTCTCTATCTCTCTCTCCCTCTCTATCATTTATCTTTACACTTCCCTTTTTGAGCCGTTTCTGCACAAAGTCTAGGTGAATAAAATCGGCTGGCGTCAACCTAAGTAGGATTCTCTCTAGGGATCAACAAGAACACATATGAGTTAAGGACTTCTCTCTCTCTCTCTCTCTCTCTCTCTCTCTCTCTCTCTCTCTCTCTCGTTTTCTTTCTTCCTCTAACACTCTCCACACCTGCTTCGTCTTTTCTGAGTAAAATTGAAAAAAAAAATTGTCTTTGTTTTCGCGTTTCCCTTTGTATACGCGACGTTCATTTACTTCTTTTGTATTTCCATATATTCGCGTTTCATTCCTTTCTCCTCGCTTTCTTTTTCACCCTTTTAATATATCTCCAGTTATCACTCCCTCCCCCTTTCTCCCTTTACTCGTTTATTTTTTTACTTTATCATTCCTCTTCGTCCTTTTTCTTTTTTCTTCACCTCTTTTTGTTCGTCTGATCGTCGATTTATTTATTTATTTATTTATTATTATTATTATTATTTTTTATTTTATTTCGTGGGTCCTCAAGAATGCGATAGCTTTCCTCCACTTACCATCTCGGTTCCATCACCAAAATTATTTTATTATTCTCTTCTTCTCATCCTTGTACTCCTACTCCTCATCTTCTTCTTCTTCCTCCTCCTCCTCCTCCCCCTCTCCCTCTTCCTTCTTCTCCGACTCTTCCACCTAAATTATTTGATTATTCTCTTCTTCTCATCGTTGTCCTCCTACTCCTCATCTTCCTCCTCCTCCTCCTCCTCCTCCTCCTCCTCCTCTCCCTCTTCCTTCTTGTACTCTTCCACCGAAATTATTTTATTATTCTCTTCTTCTCATCCTTGTACTCCTACTCCTCATCTTCTTCCTCCTCTCCCTCCTCCTCTCCCTTTTCCTTCTTCTCCTACTCTTCCACCAAAATTATTTTATTATTCTCTTCTTCTCATCCTTGTCCTCCTACTCCTCATCTTCTTCCTCCTCCTCCTCCTCCTCTCCCTCTTCCTTCTTCCCCTACTCTTCCACCAAAATTATCTTATTATTCTCTTCTTCTTATCCTTGTCCTCCTACTCCTCATATTCTTCCTCCTCCTCCTCCTCCTCCTCTCCCTCTTCCTTCTTCTCCTACTCCTCCACCAAAATTATTTTATCATTCTCCTCTTCTAATCCTTGTCCTCCTACTCCTCATCTTCTTCCTCCTCTCCCTCCTCCTCTCCATCTTCCTTCTTCTCCTTCTCTTCCACCAAAATTATTTTATTATTCTCTTCTTCTCATCCTTGTCCTCCTACTCCTCATCTTCTTCCTCCTCCTCCTCCTCTCCCTCTTCCTTCTTCCCCTACTCTTCCACCAAAATTATTTTATTATTCCCCTCTTCTCATCCTTGTCCTCCTACTCCTCATCTTCTTCCTCTTCCTCCTCCTCCTTTCCCTCTTCCTTCTTCTCCTACTCTTCCACCTAAATTATTTTATTATTCTCTTCTTCTTATCCTTGTCCTACTCCTCATCTTCTTACTCCTCCTCCTCTCCCTCTTCCTTCTTCTCCTACTCTTTCACCTCATGCTTTCTTCCCTTCTCCTTTTCCTTCTCCTCCTCTCCGTATTCTTCCTTTCCCTTCCCATCCTTCTCCTCCTCTTCCTCTTCAAACTCCTCCATCACTTACTCCCTTTCCATCTCCTCCTACTTCTCTTCTCCCCTCCTCCTCCTCCTCCTCCGCCTCTTCTTCCATCCTCATAAACCTGCTTTGCTGCTCTTAATTCCCACAATCTTCTTCAGAGTTCTCTGTGGGCACAAGTTCGTACATCATATTCTTAACCTCACTTTATTTATTCTCATTATTTTTGTGTTTTGTTTACTTATTTTGTGTGCGTGTGTGTGTGATTCACGTTGGTCTTTGAATCACGTGTTGGACTCGTGATCGACAGCTATTTCCCTCCCGGAAGAGAGCTCAGAGCTCGTATGACCGATCTATGGGTAATGCTATGACCTTACACGCACACATACACCCAACTCCCCGCCTACGAAAGTCGGAGTAACGACTCGAAGCGCAGCGATACTGAAATGATTTCAGCCCTGGGCAGGATTCGAACCAGGTACCACCGGCACCACCGTACTGGCAGTCTAGTACTCTACCAACCGCGCCACCGAGTCGTGTGTGTGTGTGTGTGTGTGTGTGTGTGTGTGTGTGTGTGCACGTCCTTTCTGTTCCTTATCACTTGGCAGACCCATCTCCTTATCTCTCTAATTAGATTCTTTTGTTTAAACTTCTTAGGTAGTTCAGAATATTTTCTTGTTATGATCAATGTTGTGCTTATCTGTTTTGACATTTCTTATCTTGTAATTAGATCCCTCATTATTTTTCTTTCATTTTTCCAGTTTTATAGATTATATTTATATATAGATTATATATATATATATATATATATATATATATATATATATATATATATATATTTCTGTTTATCTACAAGTCCATTCTCATTTTTCTTTTTATTAATTTTCATATTTATATAATTTTTAGCTATTCATTGCGCATTAATTTACTTACTAATTTGTTGGTTTACTCACTAACTACTTTTTATTTTTTATTTACATAAATTATTCATTGATCTATTGTTATACTTTTTATGTAATTATCTATTAACTTATTAATCTATTTATCTTTATCTATATATTTACTTATCTACATATATACTTAACTGTTTCTTTCCTTATTTATTCATTTGTTTGATTAGTAACTTTCTTTGTTTCTTAAGAGATGTAAAGGTGGCGGCATGCTAGGCACTTCTCGCTAGCATGCTATTTGCTTTTGCTATTTGCTTCTGCTATTTGCTTTTGCTATTTGTTTTTTGCTATTTGCTTTTGCTATTTTGTGTAGAAATGATATAGGTTACGTTCTTTAGCTTTTCAAATTCCCATAAGCTAAGTATACTCTTGCGTCATATAGGAAGAACCTGAACGGCGGAGTAAGAGAACTTAAACCTAGAATACGAATGTTAGAAACATTGTTTAGATGTTCTTACGGAAGCCTAGAATATTGCAACCGAAATCGTTTCTAATCTAACGAAATAGCCAAAGCAAGTAGCGTGCTAGCCTAGCATGCCGCCAGCTTAAAATAAACTAATCTAACTTATTCAATTCAAGATCAAGTAGTAAGGCCTTGTCAGATTACTTTCTTGTGATGATTACACCTATTTAACTTAAGTTTGCAATTTTCATCCAAAAAGGTTGAATTAAAATATACAACTCCATGACCTGGTAGTAAGGCGTGCTATATTATTTTCTTTTCACAATGTATATATGTATATATATATATATATATATATATATTTATATGTATATATATATATATATATATACATATATATATATATACATATGTATATACATATATATATATATATATACATATGTATATACATATATATATATATATATACATATGTATATACATATATATATATATATACATATGTATATACATATATGTATATATATACATATATATACATACAACTACATATACATACATATATACATATATATACACATACATATACTGTATATACATACATATATATTATATATATATATTATATATATATATTATATATATATATATATATTTAACTTATGGTTGTCATTTTTATCCATAAAAGTTGAATAACACCATACATTTTCCTTCTAAAATTATAAAATGTTGCTATTTTCATTTTTCCGTGTATGAAATGATAATGTACATATGCAGAATGGCATAAAAAGAAGAGGAACTTTATTTCCACAAATTACTCATTCTTATACTAATAACACGACTCACCTATGTCATCTAACAAGAAATCTAATGTCTAGTTTGTATAAAATTTCTATTGCATTACTTATCATTATCAAAATGTCTTCATAAGAAATAAAGCAAACCTGTTTTGGCATCTCGTAATAAATGCTTGAACTGTTGAATGGCAGAGAATTATATTCAGATGAAATGTTCAAACTTTACCATGAATGATTTCAGTCTTGGGTCAACACTTAACTTAATAAATCCGTCTGTGTTCTGTTTCAACGTGAAATGCTAGACTCAACATACGGCAACATCGTTGAGTCTTCGGAGTTGCTGCCATACACCGAGTCTAAGTTTTGTCCGAGACAAAAAAAAAAAAAAAAAAAAAAAAAAAAAAAAAAAAAAAAAAAAACATGGTATTGGACACAACTGAATAGAATTTTTTAGCCTTAGAGCTGTTATAGAAAAATTGATATGGATTATATAAAGCTAAATATAGACGCAAGGCAAGATACTGTCCTGTTTTTTCATGAAAGGTGAAAAGGCAGAAGCTATACAAGTACAACTTACATTTTCTTTCGTAAAATTTAATATTCGTAATTAACCATAGTTGACCTTTTCTAAAACGTATGATGTTTTCCAATATCTGAAACGTTTCTTTGCTCGATTCATTTAATGATCGTTTGCATTTACGTTTTCTTTTTCCCCCCATTTTCTTTGATGGCTTCTTGCAGGCAACCGTATTCGCTCCTTATCTCCAAAAACTCCCATAGTTTTTTAATTACCTTTCTTCTTTATCTCCTTCGTTCTCTCGCGACTCCTTATATCGTTCCCTATCGTTACTTTAATGCAGTAAACTGCCTCTTGAACTTCTCATCGTTTCCATATTGCATTGAAGTCTTCCGCTTCAGTTTCTCTCAAGTCTTATTGTACGCATTCAATTCGCCATGCAAAAAAGTTTCTTAATAAACAGTTTAAGGCTCTATTATCAAGCCTTCCTACACTAGAGGTACCCCCTGTCAGCACATGATGTGCTATGAGGTATGCAAACCGCATACTACTGAATACACTGAATACACATTATATGAGGCAGAGTGTAAATAGATTATGAGGATGTGGATCATTGAAATAGAAATGGCGGCGCACAGCCAGGTGAAGATTGAATATTAAACCTTAATTCGTGAACTCTTGACATTTCCCGTGCAAGAGTTTGCACTAAGATTAAGAAAAAAAATTTATGTGTACCAAAATTATCTTAATTTTTGAAAAGAAAAAATGGGTGGAAACCTCCTTGGACGTTAGTACACTAACGATTAGATATTTTACTATTTGTCGAAAACGTAGAAAAATAATTTCAAATGTGCACAATACACTGCTGAACTAAGAGTGTCATACGGTATTATTTACTATTTTTTAATTATTAAAAAAACAAAAACAAAAAAAGTTAACTCGAGCGGACAATGTCCCTATTGAAAGCTCATTAGAGGTCATTGCCAAAATTTACTATTGAAACAAGTTAGGGCGTCGTTACTTGCGGCGAAGGTCGAGGGGATGGCGGTTCGAATCCTGCCACCGGCGAAGTTGAACCAAGGGCATGGTTCATTAAATTCCACGCTACAAAGCCCTCTGTGAGGGGCACCGTCCTAGCCTTCCGATAGGGGGGAGTTTGTGACGTCAAACCATATCATCATTTCTCTTTTCAGACTCTTTTGTAAGTTCCCTCGACTACTCCTCCTTACTTACCTGGATTATTTTCTCTGTATTATTATTTTTAGAAAAAAAAATCTAATCTCCCTCTATGACGAAGCAAGTGTCTATATTCTGTTTAACTCATAACAAAAACAATTTTTCTTGCAAGGTTTTGAATTTTCTTAAACATTTTTCAAATGAGATGAGAGTGCCAGTACCTTCTCACGATATTCGTGTTACCGTGGATTTTGTATGGCAAAAAAAAAAGTAGATGGTGTAGGAGCTGTCAGTGTCTCATTGGTTTTCCTGTCAAAAAAAAAAAATGCTGGAGGAGCTGTCAGTGTCATTGTTTTTTTTTTCTTAAAGAAAAAGAGAGAGAGAAAAAAAAAAAGGAGATGCTGGAGGAGCTGTCAGTGTCTCATTAGTTTTCCTGCCACTTCTGGAGCTACAGCTACAGAAACAAGTCCCTCCCTGGTGATACTCAACAGAACTGGAGCAAAAACTAAACTTTGACGACTTCCCTTGGGACGTTGAGGACTCTTGCGTCCTTCTGAAAACCATCAATTTTGTATTTTGACCAAAGTCAAGAAAAACACCTCGTTCCATGAAGTGTCATTAATCCAAAAACATTTTCGAATTTGAGATTACTTTTACTCAGCTGCTAAGTTTTTCCTTCCCATTACTAAGCCTCTCAGTTTCATGTAAGTTCATGTAGTGCTGTATTGATGGCGCATTCACACAAGTAATTAACATGTGACGAACTGGAAGATAGGGAGTAGTGAGTGGCGAGTCCCGATTCGCGTAGGGAAGAAGGGTGAAGGTATGTGAAAAGCATGTTTTCTTGATAACTGCAATATTGTGAATTTACCAATATAAAATCGAATACATTAACAAAATAAATTAATCTTGATTAAAAAAAAATCTAGTTATGCGATGCAAAGTAAAGTATACAATACGATCTTTAAACAAACTTTTGACAAACTTTGAAAGAAAAAGTACTATTTTGTCTCAAGTATAAACAAAACGCCTAAAACTACATAGACAGCGTTCTTTATGTATGATTTTTGTGAATATATATTTCAAATATCCCAAAGAAAAACACTGTTTCATCACATACTTGAAAGTAAGGATGTCATGTGACAACATTTCAACAACCGTTTGTATAACATTGTTTTCTGAGGGGTCAGTTTGTCCCATGATGGAGACTGAGGTGGCCGCGCGTAATATTAGTTTGGGAGCGCTAATCCAAAGCGGAACGCACCGAGGAACGCATGTAGAAACGCACCGAGGGTCGCGCCCAGCTCTGCCCAACATTGGCCAGCGATGGTCCTCAGAACCTTCCATATATCTCTCTGGGAAGAAACTTTGGATAGTTTCCTGTGTTGTATCATTGTAAGACAGTTTCTATGTCACTTGTTGAAAGTTGTAAGGAGAGGGGAGCTTTTGCTGGTTGTCAGCTATTCATATGTAAAAACCAAATAAGGAGTACAATTGATGACGTTAAAGAGAGATATTGGGCCCAGTTTGGAGACCAAATGCCAGCCCCGCAGGGCCGCACCTCTTAGTGGTCCAACCTTGAGATGAGATGAGGTACAGGATATTTGTATATAACCACTCCTTTCCCCCGCATAGCTAAATGTTGTATATGTACCCGTATAAATCAGAAGCGTAGCCTTAAAGACGTTTCTCCAAAGCATATATCAACGGTTAAAAGCAACCTGTTGAGCAAATATATGTACAGAAACCTTCTACCGTAAGTGTTTATGCACTTGGCACGAAATCTCACTAATACATTACGAGAAAAATCGAAAATTTATGAAACTCGGATTGCCTGGCAGAGATAAGAGCCATTGGTGAACGATATTTGCTCAGGTTTTCGTTATAAATAAGGAAAGATAAAGTGACGTTGCCAGAAGCTAAGAGCCTCATGAGCCGAGAGACTCAGTTTTATTTTCTATTTAATTTTCTGTTTTTAATTTCTATCTAAGTTCTCCAAAGGGGAAGAGGATTAAGTGTACAAAGTGTATGTACCTTATTTACGTTCAGGAAGCCCCAAAACCTAGTTCAAGAAATATGTGTCCTCTTATTTAATGTTTGGTTTGCTTACTTAAGGCGCCTTCATTTCTCTACATGATAAAATTGATTAATTTGCCTCTGTATTTGCTTTTCTATGACCTTGCTATGATCTATCTACCCATTTATTCGTTTCTTTTTCTTCATTTATGTTCTTACATATAAGAACAAAAGAATAAAGGAGACTGCAAGAGACCATAAGGCCTACACTAGGCAGCTCTGTATTACTTTGTTTTATTCATCTTCATATATCTGTGTACACGCATATATATATATATATATATATATATATATATATATATATATATGTATACAGTATATATATATATTTTGTCAAATACCATCGGGAAATTGAAAAAAACATATACCGAACGTTTTCGTCTATTAAGACATTTTCAAAGGTACAGAAAAGCAGTACAAAAATAAAAAATATATACATAAGAAGAATATCCTCTGTCTTCTTATGTATATGTTGTTTCTTTCTGTACTGCTTTTCTGTACCTTTGAAAATGTCTTAACAGACGAAAACGTTCGGTGTATGTTTTTTTAATTTCCCGGTAGTTTCTGCAAAAATAGTTCATCACGTGTGTTTTGTAATTTCTTTGCATATATATATACACACATATATATATATTATATATATATATATATATATATAAATATGCACAAGTTTCATAAAACACATGTGATTCACAAATATGCAAAATACCACACGTGTGTTTTGTGATTTCTTTGCACACACACACACACAAACACAAACACACACGCACACACACAAACATATACTGTATATATATATATATATATATATATATATATATATATATTTATATATGTATATATTTATATATACGTATGTATATATATATATACGTATATATGTATGTATATATATATATATATATATATATATATATATATATATATATATATATATGCAAAATACCACACGAAATAAAGGAGAAACAGGGAATCCGAGCGATATAATGGTCAAAATCCCTAACGTACGTCAAAAGAGCCCTTGATTCCTGGCCTGTCTATATTCTCTTTTCATGTTGTTTTAGTCTTCCAGCTCTTTTCCTGTTTGCCCAACATAATATTCATTCCATTTACTACAAGATCTTTTATGCACACATCCCAATGAGTTATCAGGGGAGTTTATTATAAGAATATTCTTTACAATTGTCTTCAAAAATAATTCAACTGTAAAGAATTTTCTTATAAAAAAACACCCTTGATAACTCAGTGGGATGTGTATGCAGAATGCGTTGTAGTAAATGCAATATTGTATTGGTCAAACAGGAAAATATTTAGAAATATGACGAAAACCAAAAAATAGTATAAAAAGAGGGCAGTTCTTTTTTTACACACGTTAGAAATTTTTACCACCCTATTGACTAGAAATACACATTTTTTTAAACTCTACCTTGTAAAAATATGACAAAAAGAAATATCCCAGAATAAAAAATTATCAAACACGATATTGACAAAGTTCTCAGTAGCAGTTTAGGTTTATATAAAAACCCAAATATTGTTAATGGTATTAATTGCAATTATTTAAAAAAAATGACTTAACATGACCTTGTCCGTGTTCGGAACCCCACGGCCTATCCTGACCGAGTGAACAAACGTCCCTGCTTGATAAATTTCCCTACACAGGTATCCTTTTTGATTCATGTTTATACTGTACCTTACTTTGTACCTCCTCATTCTGTTGTACTCCTTGATGATATGAAAATATCACGAAAGCGCTCGCGCTCCATGTATTTTCTCTCGCCGTGGTATTTTGCATAAATATATGTAATTATATATATAAATATATATATATATATGTATCTATATATATATATATATATATATATATATATATATATATGGAGGTGAGGTGGCAAAATGTAACGTTAAGGCTAGAGTATGGAGCTTTATTCAGAACCAGACGTTTCGACCTCTTGGGCCTTCCTCAGTGAACTGAATACAGAATAAAAATCAAAGTCCGTCAACAGCTTACATGGTGATCTGATGACCCTGCGTGACCTCACCCCGGTCACGTTGTCCCCCCACACTCGCCGACCGCCAGTTGTGCGGACGTTTGAGCCCAGGACATAAACCCCTTACGAGAATTTGTGGTTTTCTCGGTAGCAATGTATATGTATATGTATATGTATATGTATATGTATATGTATATGTATATGTATATGTATATGTATATGTATATGTGTGTGTGTGTGTGTCTGTTTGTGTATGTGTATGTGTGTGTTCGTATTGTACATAAAATGTCCAATTGCATATATGATGATTAATCCTGCTTGTTTTATTTTTCTTTAACAATCGTACCTGTCACCGGTTGACCTTGAATATGATAACCATCTAATGAAAACTAAAAAACGAATACAAACATATTAAAAAAAAAAAAGTGTTTTCCAAGACCCTATCGGCAGAACCGTCTATGAGGTTACCTTCGGAGGTAATCAATGATTCATTATTTGTAGGAAACTCAATCGGGTATCATAAATCACACGCATTGTTCAACTTTTAATTACACGAACTTCCATTCATTCAGACCTTCTTTTGTTCCATTCAGACAATATTTTCCTTCAAGCTGAAGGAGTTGATGCGGCCTCCACCACATATAAAATAACCTTTGACCTATAATGGCCATCTTCATCTCTTACAGAGTATGGCAATGGTAATGTGGTAGAAGGCATACTGTTTATTTCAGTATACAAACTGACTTCAGTTTGAACTGATTACTGAATGATTGTGACCCCATACAGTAGTGAATATATATATGCGTATACATATCTTATATATATAAATATATATAGATATATATATATATATGTATATATAATCTGTATATATATATATGTATATATATATATATATATATATATGCGTATACATATCTTATATATATAAATATATATAGATATATATATATATGGAAATAAACTCTCCTACTGGGATTCGAACCCTCGCTTGAGCGGCTTGCTTCGTAGAAGGCCGAGACCGTACCGTCACGTCACCACATGACGGTACTGTCAGGCGAGGGTTCGAATCCCAGTAGGAGTTTATTTCCAAATGTCAAAATGACACAAACAAGATATATATGTGTGTGTATATGTATATATATATATATATATATATATATGTTTGTGTGTGTATGTGCTTAGTTGTATTTACCTCGCTGTATCTTACGGAAAGGGGAGCTATGCTCATTGTTTCCCGTCTTTGTATCTCAAGAGTGTCTAGTTCGATCTTAAATTCGTGTGTAATTTTTGCAAACACTATTGTTTCGTCCAGTTTGTTCCAGATATCCACCGCTCTGTGTGTAAAACTTTTTTTCAGGTCTCTTCTAAAGCTGTCCTGTGTGTGTGTGTGTGTGTGTGTGTGTGTGTGTGTGTGTGTGTATTTTCTATGACTCATATTTATTTCCAAGACTTCCCCCAGATGAACAATATCACTTGGCGAAGAACAAAACAAAATCATTACGACTCCGATGTAAGGGAAAATATTAAAAATTAAATCCCTGGAAAAGGATCTTTATCTAAATAAAATCACCAAGCGTCAGATGGCGAGGTCTTCTTAAGCTGAATTAAATCGTTTGGCTTCGACAGACCCTCAAGCTGAATGAAATTGACTGACGACAGATTAAAAAAAAAAAAAAAAAAAAATCTCCCAAATAGACAAGGCGTTCTTGGAGGTAGTCGTACCCCCTTCAGTCCGGTAACGCTTATCTCATGTAAACAAGAAGAACGCCGGCAGTGGCATCACCGTATTGAAAAACTCGAAAACTCAGAGTAACGGAACAAAGCACGTTTTTACGTTTGCAAACTTATGAACGCGACAACGTTTGATGACGCGCTCGTGAAAAGCCGTCTCCTCCCCCTCCTCTCCTACACTCACCTCTGAAACGCCTCATTCAAGGCTTAATAAGGAAATGTATTATGCAAAGAACTGCAGGAGTAAAAAGTGTATTTAATTGAAACTTTGTTAACTGGGAAATAAATTATGGACAGGCTTAATGTTAGCGCTGATAAGGAACATAGAAACACGCTCATGTATGTATAAAGATAAATGAAACGAATACGCACGCGCACACACACACACACACACACACACACACACACACACACACACACACACACACACATTAACACTAAGATGCATTTATCATGTTTTATATGTTCATGTTTTATGTATTTGTGTAGTGCACAATCACTTCAGCATCATAATTTGTACAGGTAATAATTTATTTTATACCTTCTTACCTTAATATGTGTATTTTCAGCCTTCCACTGCCACGTTTTCAATAAACCGTTTATTGTTGTTATTGTTATTATTATTATTATTATTATCATTATTATTATCATTATTATTATTATTATTATTATTACACACGCACACACAACCTCGTGGCGTTCTTACCTGCCACTACGGCGGTCCGGGATCGAATCCCGCCCAGGGCTGAAATAATTTCAGAATCGCTATGTCAGTAGTCGGTATTCCAACTCTCGTGGGCGGGGAGTTGAGTGTGTGTGTGCGTGTAAGGTCACAGTATAACCCATAGATCGTATGAGCTCTGAGCTCTCTTCCGGGAGGGGAATAGCTGTCAATCACGAGTCCAACACGTGATCCAAGACCATGGTGAATCACACACACACGTACACACACATGGGTTCGTGGAACGAAAGAGCTTTCATTGAATACCGCTTACATACAGGACATACATATCTCTGGGAATCGCAATTATTCAAACACAACACAGAATAACAAAATTCAAGCCCACGGTCCATGAAATAATCTGATCAAAATATGAATATAGATCATTCATACACAACAATGCCTGTTTTTTTATGCAACTTATTTTATTGAAATATGTGCTCATGTGGTAGAAAACGTAAAATAATCTAGTAAAACAACATATTTTTTTTTTGTCCTTGGCATTATATAAATATTTTTAATAAATGATATGCAGAAAACTGAGATAATTAGGGAAAATACTTCATGGAAGACTTTACATGTTTTATTTGAACCAGTCTACAATGAAAAAATATATATGTATTTTTAGATAATGACATCATTTGTGAGTGTCTCTCTTTCTCTCTCTCTCTCTCTCTCTCTCTCTCTCTCTCTCTCCCTCCCTCCCTGTGTGTATTTACCTAGTTGTATTTTACGGGAAGGGGAGCTATGCTCGTGGTGTCCCGTCTTCATATCTCATTTTATCTAGACTGTTTTTAAATTCGTGTATTGTTTTTGCACACACCACTTCCTCATCTAACTTGTTTCAAATGTCTATTACTATTATTATTATTAATTATTATTATTATTAATTATTATTTATTATCATTTATCATCATCATCATCATCATTATTAGTACACAGTAAACAGGTAAAGGGAACTAATATGTGTATATATATATGCTGGGACATTGTGACAAGTTAATGAAGGTGGAAAGAGAAGTCAGTGGTCTAGTTCCGAGTTTTTGAGTTTATTCCTGACCGGTTTCGCTCTATGCTGTTCTGTGTGTCTTTGTCTCTGTTTTATTTGCATGGGAGTCAATGATATGTGTACACGTGTCTCTTATATGAGCTTCAAAATATTCTACATTTTGTCCCAAGTCATAGACCCAGAGATACCATACTCATAATTAGAAAACGTGACTGATCCAAAATTGATTAATCTCGGCGAGTTACGGACCGAAATATTGGCACCCACCTTCAGAACAAATAAACAACTTGCCATCTGCTACATCAATAATCGGTCTAGTGTTATATAGAACCCCCCCCGCCCCCCACGATTCGATGGCGCGGTGGTAGAGTTCCTGGCTGCCACTACGGCGGTCCGGGCTCGAATCCCGCCCAGGGCTGAAATAATTTCAGTATCACTGCGCTGGGAGTCGTTACTCCAACTTTCGTCGGCGGGGAGTTGGGGGTGTGTGCGCGTGTAAGGTCACAGCATTACCCATTGATCGGTCATATATGAGATCTGAGCTCTCTTCCGGAAGAGTAATAGCTGTCGATCATGAGTCCAACACGTGATCCTAGACTATGGTGAATCACACACACACACACACACACACACACACACACACACACACACACACACACACACACACACACACACACACACACACACACACACGCTTAAAAAATTAGTCATCACAATACCAAAAGCCATTAGTATCGTCCTTGACCAAAGAGATGGGTGTGTGTATACGTGGATGTGTATAAGGTCAAAGCATTGTCCATTTGCCCAGAGTGTTATCCAAGGCAATGATGAACCATGCGCACACACACACACACACACACACACACACACACACACACACACACACACACACACACACACACACACATACACACAAGAAGCGAGAGGGAGAGATGCTCACTATATTTACAATCGTTGAGTAGATTAAACGTGAGACCACAATTTATCTAAAAGATGACTTCTACTTTTCCTTGTAATTTACCTCGCCCTCAGAGAGAGATAGATAGATAGAGAAAGAGAGAGAGAGAGAGAGAGAGAGAGAGAGAGAGAGAGAGAGATTTATGTATACTCTCTCTAACAAATGATATCCTGTCGCAAACACACAAAACCACATTCAAAACACTTGTTTTAAATGGCAAATGAATTCCCCCCTTAGACGCATACGCCAAAGAAGCTAAATGAAATCACGTGACATTTATGTTCAATGTATGTGTTTAATATAGACCCAGAAAGATTCATACGTTTCTCAAGTTGTATATATACATTTCTTTCACGTCATTTCTTCCTCATGTTTGATAAACAACAGTCTTTTCTGGATTCAATTTAGTTAACCAAAGTAAAGTCAAGGTTATTCGCATAGAATTTCCAGAAAGGTTCATACCTTTGCATAGAAATACACAAGTCGTATTTACACAACAAATACAAGAAAGAAATGCACGACTGTGGCAAACCAAACACTAGGAGCGGTCACAACAAACAGCCGTTGTAAACAACCAGAAAGTACACACGGCATGTACACTAGAAATAAACCTGGAGGGTAAACTGGGTAAAGTGCCGCAAACAAGTAAAGAAAGGGAACTTCTTTTTTTTTTTTTTTTTTTTTGAGGGGGGAAAGGACTTCAGATGTATGGGAAACTTCATGCTCTGTGTGTCCTTGTCGCCGTTCTATTTGCTTGGAACTCGACAAAAGCGGATTTCTTTAGAAAGCACAATTTGATTTTTTATGAATGCAATGAATATTTTTGTGCATGTCTGTCTGGGGGTAGCGGTAAAAGTTGAGGTGACATATGCGATTAGATTTATTTTAACCTCATCTGTATACTTTTATATTCTTAGAACCCATGATAATCTAACTGGCCTTAACTGTGGTGAACGATATAACATTATATATATATATATATATATATATATATATATATATATATATATGTGTGTGTGTGTGTGTTTGTGTGTGTGTGTGTATCTCGTATTTTTCTCAAGTAATTTTGGGACAAAAAATGTTATTTGACTCAACCACTTCCTTATCAGAGTGATTAAAACCTTTATACATGTGTGTATATATGTACATACAATGACAAGTACAGTCTCCTCCACTTCAAAGTTTACAGATTTCATAAGGACCATAGTGTCATTTAACACGTGGCAACAAACGCATGGTAGTCCTCACCAGAACGGACAACGCTTAATAAGACACAATATATGGATCTACATTAGATAAAAACTGAGAATATATCCAATGGTTTTGATGTAGCATTCTCTTTATTGGGAAGGCTTTACTAAGGGTATCTCGTTGAATATTCTTCGGGAGTCTGGAAGTCAAAGAGTAGCTGAGTCTCATATATACAACCAACGTGCACGCGTTCACGCAGACACAGACACACACACGTGCACACACACACACACACACACACACACACACACACACACACACACACACACACACACACACACACACAAAGACAAATATAAGCGTGTTCAATCCTTGTTCACATATACAAATAATTTCTTATTACCACACACCTTATGAATATTAAACTAGGTAACGTGTCACAAACACAGTAGGCATTATTGGGTAACTTTAATACGGATTTCCGACCAAGAAGAAAGGGAAGGCTGATTTGGGAGGTATAGACAGTTTGATGGAAAGGAGACTACATTGGTTCGGCCACGTGAAGAGAAGAGATGAAGACTACGTGGGAAGGGGAGTGATGGAGATGAAGGTAGAGGGTAGACGCAGGCGAGGGAGACCCAAACTGCGCTGGAAGGACAGATTGAGAGAGGACCTTAAGGAAAAAGAGCTGGAGGAGGAGCAGGTGATGGACAGAAACCAGTGGAAACGACTAGCGACGAACGGCGACCCCAAATGGAAACGTCGACAGGAAAAGAAGAAGAAGAAGAAGACAGTTTGCTGCGCTGGAAGGAGAGATTGTGAGAGGACCTTAAGGAGAAAGAGCTGGAGGAGGAGCAGGTGATGGACCGAAACCAGTGGAAACGACTAGCGACGAACGGCGACCCCAAATGGAAACGTCGACAGGAAAAGAAGAAGAAGAAGACAGTTTGCTGCGCTGGAAGGACAGATTGTGAGAGGACCTTAAGGAGAAAGAGCTGGAGGAGGAGCAGATGATGGGCCAAAACCAGTGGAAACGATTAGCGAGGAACGGCGACCCCAAATGGAAACGTCGACAGGAAAAGAAGAAGAAGAAGAAGACAGTTTGATGGACTTAGTCAATATCTCAAAGTTGTATCCTCAAATGTAGGCTGTCTACCCTATAACAAGACCTCATCATTCAGAGTTACTTTTCGTTCTACGCGTTGCATTTAAATAGTTATATCAACGTAGAGGGGCTGCCCGTGGCGATCCCTGCAATTTTCCCAGGAAGATACGAATCTGTGCACCACGCAAAGTGACAGTCACTGTTACGATAAGATACGAATGGATGGATGAACGAATCCACAAGAGACGTTGTAACTTATTAGTTTTTACAAATCGTTTTGCATTGCTAGATATAAGTTCTGAAGAGAGTTGTTAGTTTTTGCATCACAAAGTCGTTTAGTGTCTGAACGATATTGTTGTTGTCGTTCCCTAGACTGTCTGTCCGAGCAGTCCAGAACGGGGTTTTCCCACAAATCCTTTATGGAGTGTATGTTGTGTTGTTTGCGTGCGTGATTGTGTATAAGGCACTTGAATAATATGGGGTGAAGTGTGTTCAACAATGTTTCTGATTATAGCTGTTTTGTCAAGTTGACTGTTTTCCTATATACATAAACACAAACAGAATAATAGTCATGGCAATTTCGAAGCTTAATACTGAATACTTAAACAGAAATTTGTAATGCGGAAGTGAAAATCCATTCAAAAAACGACCTTATTTCTCTTATGCATAGGGGTCATAGTTCCCACAGAGCGTTTCGTGTTCCACGCTTTGGTTGAAACATATTGTATGGCCCATGCAATATGTTTCTTACGAGTTAATCATTGGTGAATCGTATATAGACAAATCGTAAAAATAGAAAATATCTATATAAAATTGCTGTCAAATCGAGTAAACGAAATAATCAATTTACCTAAAATGTCGGGAATAATATGAAGGAAAATGATTACTTAAAATTTTATTTAATATCAATTCATTAGGGAAACTGTAATGTTATAACACATTTGTAAATGTACGCTTTAAACCCACTATCAAGAGAAATGATATCAGAAGTACAGGCGATCTGTATATTTCGACTACTATCTGTAGTCCTCTCCAGCTGAAGAGGACTAGAAATAATAGTCGAAATATACGGATCTCCTGTGCTTCTGATATTATTTCTCCGATAGTGTGTTTCAAGTATATATTAATTCATTTATTTAATTCTCCGTCCGCTTGTTTATTTTCCTGAGGTTATGGTGTCCTCGAAAATAGGTCATGGCTGATAGTTTGGCCATCTTCCTGGGACCAATCCCACTTCGTCGATGGCGATATTCTGTGAAATACGACCGGACTTCGGGTAATCTAGACGAAAGTGTCACATCGATTTCTCTGGTAATGTTTCATCTAAGCAATAGCATTTCGATCCCCTTTTTAATAAAAAAATTTCTAGATATGAATAAAATCTTGGGAATCCAGGATGGTGATCACAAGTGAAAAAATATCCGAAATGTGCGTCTAAAGTTGATTGAATGATGTATGGGATACACACACACACACACACACACACACACACACACACACACACACACACACACACACACACAATATATATATATATATATATATGTATATACACATAATACATTTGCCCATAAATACGATGTATTTCATAGTATTGCCAAACTGTTAGTTCCAGGACATAGATAGCACAGTGTAACTGACATTTCGCTATATTTACCTCAACTTGGTGATTTAAGGTGAAGGTGAGAGTGGGTGGGCTTTGGGTAGTTCTTGAGTTGATTACGCTTACAACGATGTTCCAAAATGACCTGTATTATGTGGAAAATTCTGTTGTTTATTCGTGTAGGTCTCCGTGTACGTGTGCGCATGTCCGTGTTGTTGTATGTGCGTGCGTGTGCTCGCGTGTACGTATGCGTATGTGGACGAGTAGTTGAGTGGGCGTGTGAGTGGGCGTGTGTGTGTGAAGGTACGCGTACGTGGGTGTGTTCATGCGTGTGTGCGTGTGTGGTTGCGGCCGAAGCACTCACTTTTGCCTGATACGTTTCCAGAACTGGTGAATAAGTAATAATCACTGCTAGCAATCGGGGAGAAGATCGGGATTCGAACCCGGGGCAAGGAGAATATTAAAGGTGCAGACCACCAATCACGCCACCAAAGCACTTCAGAAGTAAATCGTCTGTAACGACTGGAGCCACTGGGGGAGGAAACGTGTCAGCCACAGTGGGAGGAAACGTATCAATCGGTAAAGAAAGAGCCTGAGAGATACTCTTTGATCCAGGTCAACTCGTTCTTCATTTCCATCCTCTTCCAGAAGAAAATTATAATTTTCTCTGACTCTCCCAAAATATAATTTTAAAATTCAGTTTCGATTTGCGTACCAAGTTTTCAATTAATGGATCTTTCTATTTGTTTATGGTGAGCATTGCAGTGTGCAAGTGCCGATTGGTCCGCGAGATGAATGATATATATATTTTTAGGGAGCTACACGATTGAAATTACTAACAAGTGAATGAATCTCGTGGCTTTTGTTTGACGGGATTGGGGCACCGAGCTTTCTAGAAAACTAGAATAGAATTGAGTAAAATCTTTATATTCCAAATATTACAGGTTGTAGTAAAAAAAAAAAAAATGGTAACAAAAAATGTCTAGTATTTTGAACGAAAGAGAAAAGGTACATTTTTATATCGACTAACGTATCCGTGTGTGTGTGTGTGTGTGTGTGTGTGTGTGTGTGTGTGTGTGTGTGTGTGTGTGTGTGTGTGTGTGTGATTCACCATGGTCTTTGATCACGTATTGGACTCGTGACCAATAGCTATTACCCTCCCGGAAGAGAGCTCAGAGCTCGTATATGACTGATGTATGGGTAATGCTGTGACCTTACACGCTCACACACACCCAACTCCCCGCCCACGAGAGTTGGAGTAACGAATCGCAGCGCAGCGGTACAAAAATTATTTCAGCCCTGGGCGGGATTTGAACCCGGACCAGCGTAGTGGCAGCTGGGAACTCTAACCATTGCGACACGAGGTGTGTGTGTGTGTGTGTGTGTGTGTGTGTGTGTGTGTGTGTGTGTGTGTGTGTGTGTGTGTGTGTGTGTGTATAGCTGTATGGATGTCAAAGAAAAACATGTCCACATGAACAAGAAATACAGACACTCTGAAAATATGAAAGTTACTATGTGTGTGGTACAGGAATACAACAGTCGAACAACTGTAGTGTTCCTTTTGGGTACATGCAGGTTTGTATCAGCACAATCTCGTACACCTTTCCTCCTGGGAAAGTATGTTTGTGTGTGTGTGTGTGTGTTCGCGTTTTTTTTTTTTTTTTTTTTTTTTTTTTATTAGTACACACGATACCCTCGGGCTCAGCACCAAAGACGCAGCCAAAAAAAGAAAAAAAGAAAAAAAGAAAGAAAAAAAAAAAGAAAAAGAAAATAAAAAAAAAAGGGGTAGAAAAACAAAGTGGTAGAAATTGATAAGAGAGAATATGGGTGGAAGTTGTGAAACAAGTCAATTCACTGCGTCCCAGAATGGACGACAGTTCAGTTCTTTAGTTCTCAGGTCCCACGCCCCCTACGACTATACTGGGTTATATTTCGTTTATTTTTTTACCATAACTATTTGCTTATTCATTTATTTTTAGTATGTGTTTATCGATTTCTTTGTGTATTTCTTTTTGTTTTTATTAATTACTTTATTTTGCTTTATTCAACTAAAGGGTTGCCTCAGGACAGAAACGTTAGTTATTAAGATGAATATCCTTTCTTCATGAAAATGCTTACTATCAAAAGAATCTTTATTTCATCGATTGAACGCCCTCACAAACGGGTAATCCTATTCATACGCTATTGTATACCATATACCAACCGTGAAGTCACAGTGCTTTTGGTGCAAATACAACAGGAATGAACGTTCATAAGCGCGTGGTTATTTTTGACTTCCCTCGCCTCCCCCCCTTCATCCCTTCATCCACGTAACACAAACCCCTGCAGGTCCTCGTCATTGTATTCCTTCGGGAGTGAGTGTGTGTGATCCACCACGATCTTGGATCACGTGTTGGACTCGTGTTCGTCAGCTATTTCCCTCCCGGAAGAGAGCTCAGAACTCATATAGGACCGATCTATGGGTAATGCTGTGACCTTTACATGCACACACACACTCAACTCCCCGCCCACGAGAGTTGAAGTAACAACTCGCAGCGCAGCGATACTGAAATCATTTCAGCCCCGGACGGGATTCGAACCCGGACCACCGTAGTGGCAGCCGGGAACCTTTTATTCTTATAGTCTGCCGTGGTATTGTCACCGACCTAAGTTTCTTTCAGTCTGAGGTCGTGTGCGTGTGCGTCTACGTGTATGTGTATTTACATATCTGAGGTCATCCCATTCAACTCATGTCAGCCGCTTGTGGTGTAGATACGAAAAACCGGATATGGTAGGCCTCGCGCCGGCCCGTACATCCGAATATCATCTGATGCGGCTTGACCACGCGAGGACTGACGTCATATTTTTCTGGTGTTTGATCAAACATTTTGGTGTTTTATGATTTTTTGTTTTATTTGACCAAATGACAAGAATCTTTTCATCGGAGTTTAAAGGGTTAAGCCCCGATCACACCAAGCTTACGACCTGTTTCCGACCATCACCTTGTACGTTGGCACTTTTGTTTCTTTCACTCACGGTTAGCGTCAAGTGGGTATTTTATATTCATCTTCATGACGGAGAAGAGGGGGAAGATTCATTTTAATTGTATCATTGTCTTGAATTCTTTTAAATAAACAGAGGAACAGCACAAATCAGCCTGATCGCTGGTGGTCGGAAACAAGTCATAAGCTTGGTAGGACTGAGCCCATATATGACATAACTGTGTATCAGGAAACATAGATACTATCCTTACGGGAGCAACGAAAGCTATCTACATGTTTTGGTCCTGCAAGAGGTACGTGGGAGAGAATCATCTCCATATCGTTAGCATTCAAAACTTGTAAGTAGTTTTTTACCTCCATCTGGAGGTGCATCCCCGAGAGGCTGATATTCGGTCTCCGAAGCGAAGCTGAATATATCTTATCAGTTTTGAATGTTTCTTCCACCTTTTTATATAATTGACAAACAACGACTGCTCTCTTTCTATAAGTTGATGATGAGGAAAGCTCCACTGTAATACCACGCAGCTGTCCAATATTTCTTCCGAGATTATATTATCGGTGTTATTCTTAACAAAATATTTCCTTGTATAAATCTTATATAAATCCTTGAAAAGGAAAGATTTACATAACGAATTTTTTTTTAAGAATGCCGCCGTAAGATTTTTTTTTTTTTTTTTTTTTTTTTTTTTTAAGAATACCACCGTATGGGGCGGTCTAACAGGTTTTACCACCTATTATGGACCTGCTGATCTACTAAAATTCGCAACAACCATTACAGATAATTCACACAACTATTTATATATATGTGAGTTGCCATGAAATTGAGAAAATTGTGTATATACAAGCGTGCACGTCTTACATGTTCATGCAATCCTTTCCCCTTTTCTTTCGATTCTTTGCTTATGGTCTCGTTATTAAAAGGTCGAGTCATCGTAGGTTATGGACCTGGGCTATGTTGCAGAGCGCAATATATATCTTTTCTTGCTCTGCTTTGGGATCTCGTGCATTACCGAAATTGGTTTGTTCCCATCGCCACCAGTGTCTTGTTATCAAGAAGAATCATTTTCTCCCTTCCCTTTTATTCCTATACTCTGCTGTGGTATTATCACCAGCCCAAGTTTCTTTCAGTCTGGGGTCGCGTCATTTTTTCTCCTTCTTCTGCTCTACCCATCATTGTATTGTCAAAGGAAGAATGAAAGAAGCTCCAATTTTGCCAGCGTCCCCATAATTGCTATCGTCTCGTCCATTTGTGTTATCAAAACAATCACTAGTCATCGTGTTTGTCCTTTTGTCGTAGTATTAGTTCTAAAACATGCGACCAATATAAGCAAATAAACTAATGTTGTGAAATCGCTAATGGTTAACTTTTGTATTCGCTTGCCCCTTCAAGGTTAATGTTTGTTTTTCGACTTCGATTAACTTTTAGTCAATTGGAACGTGCAAGTCTCTGGTTCTGGATAAGTTTGTCACATGTGACCTTTATGTGACCTTCAAATAACGTATGACCTTTATGTGAACTTCAAGCCACGTGTGACCTTCAAGTCACGTGTGACCTTTATGTGTCCTTCAAGCCACGTGTGACCTTTATGTGACCTTCAAGTCACGTGTGACCTTTATGTGACCTTCAATCACCCTTGAAATCTACTATAAATTCATAGAATCAATGCAAACAAGCAATTGTACGTTCTCTAACCAAATAAGAATTTAAATTACCAAAAGCCTTTTAAGTGAAACAGCGCTCCATAAACATGTTCCATGTTAAACTAGGAGGATGAGACTGAACATCTGTAACTAATAGTAGCTTAGGGCAAAATGCATTAGTATCTGATTATGCACGTTCCCTAATCAATTAAGAATTTAAATTACTAAAAACCTTTTAAATGAAACAGCACTCCATAAACAGGTTCTGTGTTAAATTAGGAGGATGGGACTTAACATTTGTAACTAATAGTAGCTTAAGCCAAGACGCAAGAGTATCTAATCACGGAAACGGAATCAAAGGCTACTGTGAAATATGGCACCACCAACGCAATGGAACTTGAAAGTGATTAGCCTGAGGATGCAATAACCGACCTGAGTTAGACAATGATAGTGAGGGGTGACCTAAAGGTAATGGCAGCTGGAAGCAAGAGGCAATTACGATCTGGTGCCAGGAGTGATAATGAACGTCGGGGAACAGTAGTAATGAAGAGACAGCCAAGGGTGAAAACAACATATAGCGCCGTCTCTCATGCACCTCCCGCTACCCCACCCCCGCCTCCAGTCTTGTCCGAACTCGTCTCTCAGCTGATTAAAATACTGCAGTGATTCTTAACCGAGTGGAGCGTAGGGTGGGGAAAGTGAGTAATGAACAGATTTGTAGAGACTCTGGAAAGTGAAATCAAATGGAAATATACGTTTTTTTTTACATAGTTATAATAAAGAAAAAGTAATTAAAAACTCGCTTACTTCTGTAAAAAATAGAAAGAAGGATGTGATGTAGTCAAGTATTGACTAAGGATGAAGACTTTGGTGGTTAGGGCCAACGAAGAAGACGAGCGTTAAGATAGCAAATTTTGAGAATCCCAGATCTAATTTTAGATAAGGCACAATCATTACCGTATGTCATAAAATTGAAGGTATTGATTAAGTTTTAAACTTCACCCACTAACACCCGTCCTCGTCCTTCCCACTCCCTAACACACACCCTTTTCCTTCCTAACAAGACATACTCCTTCGTCCTCCTTCCCAACCACACAAATGCACATATACTGTACATCCGCCTTATGGTACACTGTTGATAGTTTTCTGTTATAACTTTAGCTCATTCTAATCCTCGATAGATTTTGGACATATAATCGTAGTTTTGTATCTCATATTAGCTTTAGTGCCCGGTAAGTGATATCTATCCATCTATCATTGAAGATCCATTTTATATTTGCTGGTTTAAATTACAGTTTTTAAACCCAAATTTTTCTAATGAACTTTTAGATTATATAAAAAGGTCAAAATTGTTTTTACATCGTTCTGGAGTTTTCTTACGCTTTTATCAGCAATTCTATTTCGTCTAAACAAGTCGTCTGTTACAAAAGTTGGGAAGAGTGGTCGCCATGTTGATGACGTAATGCCATAAATATACAAAGCCGTCATTGCTCTTATGCATTTACAGCAGATAGGACGTGCAGAACTGCGCTGTCAATCTTTCGCTAATGTTTGTACTTTTAATTATAATTGTAGTTGTCATTGTAATTAATTACATGTACTTGATGTACTAAAAAGAATTCCTGTCACAGTTTCGTAAACCACGAAAGTTAGTTGTTTTTGTGTAAGCGCACTGATGAACACATTGTTGAAAAGTAGGATTCGATACAGAAAAGTAAAGGGAAAGTTTACCTTTACTTTAGCACATCACTGCTTTTATCCCAGAATTGCAAAACAAGAACATATGCTTCATGAATAAATTGAATAAGCAATATTTCCTATGCTGGAAATGCAAGGTACTATCCATATATTTCTCATATCTGTGATAAAACTAAATTTAATGCAGAATGTATAGGTATCAGGGCATCAGACGTTGTCCCTTATTCTATATTAATAATAATAATATACTAGCTAGTTTCATAATTAAAAAAAGAAAAAAAAAACAGATAAGCGCATTTACCCAATAGTATCGTCACAAAGTTCGCTGGAATCTATAGACACTATATAACTTTTGATTGAATATAATGTACTTATTTGAACTTAAATGTACTTAGTATTTTTCATGTACTTTGGGTCTAAGTATATGCACGAGTACATGTAGGCCTAAATATACCATTGAAAAATACTTGTAATTGAAGTTTAAGAATCTGAAAGTACATGAAAATATTTGTTTATTTGTTTTGTTATCATTTGTCCGTTTGTTTATTATTATTTCTCATTTATTATAAGTTATATGTCAATTTATTATTATTTACTATTTACCTGTTTGTTTATTATTTAACTATACCTATGCATTTATTTATATATTTTATTTATTATTTACATTTTTATAGTTTTTATTCATTTATTTGTTTATCATTATTATGATTTTTTTTGCATCCGACCTAGATATGGACCAAAAAGTCTCCTATCGGCATACTCCGCCTTTGTAATCCTTTGTAATATGTACTAAAGTCCAAGTGAAATTACAAGTACATGTACTTGTACCCAACCCTGATACCATAGCTTCATCATGTGTACATGTATGTTGTTAGGCCTAGGTCTCCTACATGATGTACATTTAGGCTAGACCTGCATGATTATATGTAACACTATGAGAAGAATGTAAACAAACACGGTTGCTAGGATCACCGTTATCCAAGTTTTACTGAATTATGAGGTTCTGCCAGACTGAAGAAAGAGCATTGGACATTGAAGACAATAAAAGGTACGAACAGCGAAGTTGTGTGTATCCTGTGTGTCCATTTGGCCAAAAATTTATCGTTTTCTCCTTTGCTTTGGTCGTTGTCTTCACTATGTTCAGAGTCTGAACCAGAATAATTCCCATCGCGAATGTCACTGTATGTTGGCTCAAACATTTACTCGTACCCTCATGACCCTGGCATGATCTCTCGATCGTGTTCCCTGTGAGATCAACCGATTCTGACCAGTTACTTTCGCTCGAAGTAGAACTTTTACTATCATTCTCCGATAAATGTTCCGTTCGTATTGAGTCCGCCATAGTCAACAATACGCTGCACTACATCATTACCGGAAGATTACGCTGGCCTTTTTTTCTTTTTTTTTTCTTTTTGAAGAAGAAGATAGATAGATGTTGGGGGCAGAGCAGGGATAAAAAGCATCTTAGTATCTTCAGTTAATGAGGAAAATTGAAAAAAAAAAAAAAATACTGTTTTAGTTACTAGATGTGATTTACTATACATATATGCAAAGTAGAACATATTCTGTGTTCTTATCCTTTAAGCTCTGGTGGTGGAAATCATTTCTCTCCCAAAATGTTTTCTGGTCTTTGTCCTAAACTCGCCGGACACTCTTACAGTAGCAGTTGCAAAGGATTTGTGCGTCAATTTTCTGTTTTAGTCTCTCCATCTTTCACTCTTTTGCTCTTTGTTTATTGCTCTTTCTCTCTCTTTCTCTCTCTTTGATTTCTGCTCTTCCGGTCCTCTGCTCTTTTCGATCTCTCGATCCTTCTATTTTTTTTTTATTATCATTATTTTTTTTTTTGTTCTTCGGTCTTTCGATCTGTTGCGCTTTCGACTTTTCGATCTCGCTTTTTACTTGTTTCGGCAAGAAATTAAGGACTGAGTACGTGAGCGAGACTTTATTTAGTCTTTTTTTATTCTGAAGTAAATCTTTCCAATGGTGCTTTACCTGTCATATACTTTTAAAAAAATTTGATAATATTTTCTTTACACTGCGGTGACACCTCCTCGGGAAAAGAAAAAAAAAAAAATCGAGGAAGGGGGATTTGGAGTCGTCTTCTCCATGTACCAGTTTTTGCTTATTTATTTATCTTTTATTTAAACGAGAAAAATATAGAAAAATGCAATGCAGAAGTTAGTGGGTGACAAACAGACGATACAGTAAAAAAAAAAAAAAACGAAATTGAAAATACTACTACTACTGACGATGACGGCACCTGAAAAAAATACTTTGAACAGTAAGTGATGAGGAATGTTGGCAAACTATAATTAACGGGAAACTTTGTGACTGGTAAGTCCTAGAATCCGCTTATAAGAGATTTTGGTCCGAAACTTCTACTCCGAGAGCTATTGAAGATTAATAAAAACTGATGAAACACTGAGGTAGACGTACGAGAGTTTTAAAATACCGAACAAATAACAAAATCCTGTGGCGAGTTTGATTACTTACGTATACACACACACACACACACACACACACACACACATATATATATATATATATATATATATATATATATATATATATATATATATATATGCATGAGAAATCACATAAACTCGTGATTCTAAATATGCGGAAAAACCACCAAGGAAAAAGAAAAACTGATGACCAAGCGCTTTCGTCTATTCAGACATCCTCATGTACCCTGAGGATGTCTGAATAGACGAAAGCGCTTGGTCATCAGTTTTTCTTTTTCCTTGGTGGTTTTTCCGCATATATATATATATATATATATATATATATATTTGTATGGTTACATATATATACGCTACGTATAAAAGGGATATGGGTTGTGATCCAAATCTTTTCATAATCGGTTTCGCCTTAAACTTCTTCACAATGTCTTAACATACATAAATACACACGTACATGCATACATACATACATAAATACATTACATGCATACATACATATATACATACACACGTATATACACACGTACATACATCATACATATATATATATATATACATATATATATACATATATATATATATATATATATATATATATACATGCACTACAAAGGATTTTCCTTCATTTACTATAGTT
>NC_134808.1:42678392-42710892 GCF_046742065.1 Oratosquilla oratoria
CCTGTCCAATACTCTCACTAGATCTTTAATAAACGGATGGACAAGTACCAAGCCTGCAGCCTGTGGATATATGGCCCTACGCACTAGGTCAATATAGACGAATGTACATACATACATACACACATACATACATACACCAAGTTAGTCAGGTTCATACCATGGTATCTAAACGAGTTGATAAATTGATCTATTCAACTTTTGTTTTGATTCTCGTGTATAAACATCACTTACCCTTTTTATTTTTTGGAGACGAATGTATGGAAAAGAAATATAAGTTAGGTAGGTACATACCATGGTAGATAAACGAGTTGATAAATTGATCTATCCAACCTTTGTTTTGATTCTCTTACATAGATATTACTTGCTCTTTGTTTTCTTTTTGTTTATATATATATATAGATATATATATATATATATATGTATATATATACATATATGTATATGTATATATATTCATATATATATATATATATATATATATGCATATATATATATATATATATATTTACATATATATATATATTTATATATATATGTATACATATATATCTGTATATATATACATATATATATATATATATATATGTACATATATATATATCTATATATATATACATATATATATACATATATATATATATATATATTTATATATACATGTATATATATATATATATATATATTACATATATACGTATATTTATATATATATATATACACATAAATATACATTAATATATATGTACACATATATACATATTATATATATATTATATTTTTATATATAAATATTCATATATATACATATATTATATATATATATATATATGTATATATATGTATGTACCAAATGGTTCTTCCGCTTCTTATGGGAGGTAGCCAGTCAAGGGATGTGCCCACCCCCACCCCCACCCACCCTACCCCCATCCGTCACACGTTTGTTTTCCTTTTAACTAAGCTTCTTGTGGATTAATGACCTTCCTTGCCCTCCTTCCAATGTCCTGGTTTGAGGCAATTCAGCAAGACACACACACCAAAAAAAAAAAAAAAAAAAAATACAATTCAGTTGATTGGGTCGGGTTCATGACTAGAATGATGTATAAAACAAAACAGTGGTAAGTTCTCAGAAGATATGAAAGAACAATGTTCTTGTACTACAAGTTATCGTACATGTTAAAAGCATAGGTTGAGTCAATATTGTCGAATACGTCACGGTAGACGTTTTAGGTAAACATTTCACATCGCTCTTGTACCACGTTGTTGTACTATCCATACCCCGAGTGGCCGTGAGCAAATGGCGTTATGAATAAGTTATTGTAAACTGTGAAGAAAATAAACCGTTTCCATTGACTCGCAACAGACCGGTTCCCCAATAACCCACAGATGGTCTTTGCTAACACACACGAATTACCCACTCCATTTTCCTTGCGGCTTTCCATCAAGCGGCGCTCGGCCTTCGAAAAGACGAAGACTTCGGACCCTTTCCAGTCAAGCAGTCACGTCATGGAAAACTTACCGAGCGGCCTCTGAGGAGTGCTACGGCGCATGGTAGGATGGCCGTCATGCCGGCAGTGACAGACACGTTGGTGGCCAATCCCGGCACGAAGACGGGACCTCGCCGGGCGTTTGGGTCCTTCCCTTTCCAAACCACTTTCTTCTCCTTCCAGCCTGCAGAAGAGAAGAGACAAGGAAAGAATTAGTTTCTGCAAAAAGAAAATGAATCTGCCCCCCCACATTGGTATACAATCGATAAAAGTAAATGTTGAGTTTAGTCTACACGAACATATAGTGTCTGCAGACACAACAGAGAATATTGCTTGGCGGCGGACTCGCTGCCTTTGTCAGTTCACTGACAAACCAGCAAAGTGTTCGCGTTTGTCTTCTGCGGACACTGCATGATGCTCTTTTGGAGGAGGCTTTGGCACCTACATTCGTTTGTATATTTTAGTAGTTTCCCACGTCTGAATAAACAATACTTGAGATATGTATAATCTTTACACACACACACACACACACACATATATATATATATATATATATATATATATATATATACATATACAATCTTTACATACGAAGTCTTGTTTAAAGCAAATTTAAGCCCACTAGTTCCAGTAATGCCCAATATTGTTACTATTCTTGCGAAGGCCGAACAATCTTCGTAAGCAAAGGGCAGATTTGGGGACAAATTTTGATTATAATCCCATCAAGTCTGTTCCTCTCTAGAATCAAACCATCTAGCATTTGCTACACTAAAGACTGTATAGATTGTCTTCGGCTGAACGAGCTCATCTGCCTAAACACGCGTCAATAACCAGTTTACAAATTCTGCCCATTCATCTTGAAGTAAACAAGGAGTTGGATGATCGTGCTCTACTGTATACTATTGGAAGCTATCCTTAACCCTAAGTGTTGGTTTGAAATATCAAACGAAACTACAGATTTAGAAATACACAGTGAAGGATTGGATAAGATCTTTATGTGAATGAATTCCAAAAGTATTCAAAGAATGTTTTGATAAGCGTTTCCTCCTTTTAATGTGCGTAGCCAGGTCAAAACATACATTGACTTCTCGAAAGAGGAAAAGGAATACATAAGGATTTCCAGTCCCTGGTCCACATTTGCCAGCTTTCACGATACTCAAGGGAACACAGAGGCGGTGTTCTTCTCTGGAAGGAATGAGGTGGAGTACGAGGAGTAGTAATTGTAAAATTCAGGACTTAAGAAACGAAGTAAAAGTGGCTTAGCATAGCAGTGAGAGGGACGATCTTTAAACGTACAGTAATGCTGTCTGAATCTGGTGCAGAGGGGTGAGACTAAAGTTTATAAAGTACTGACTTCACATTACCAGAGCTGGGCGCGAACCTCGTCGCGTTCCTAGGTGCGTTCCGCTTTATTTTAGCCGCAGTTAGCGCTCCCAAACTATTAAAGCTTAAGAGACAAGTTCATACCGAAATAAAAGTTCGGCAGGCCACATATTATACCAAAGAAAAATTTTGTAGGCCACATCCAAAAGGTAGGCCACATACTATACCGGCACCTATTACTTTAATGATTTGCTAGCGATAAACGCGGCCAAACCAAAGCGGAACGCACCGAGGAACGCGCCCAGCTCTGCACATTACTATAGTCAAAACACCAGTATCATAGTATGCAGCACTAGCATAGGAAAACAACAACATTATAACGGACGTAGCATAGGCGAAAGTGGCAGGAAAAGTTAAAATCATTGTGGCCTGTTCTTACCACCTTTGAAATAGGGGGAGGGGGCAGGGGGAAGGGGGGGGGAGGTGAATGATGTTAAACTAACTCCTCATCTTTGTTCGTTACCCTAATTGGATGGTAGAGAAAGAAGTTAACAAGTGTGTGCTCAGTCAAGCAACCCCTCAGCCGTTGTTGTCGCTGGAAAAGCTTAAGAGGCGAGGTTAGTGTTTGCATAGACCCAAACAGCTTCCATCCTTTCTCTGAGAGAGATTAAATATTAGTTGACGGTGATGTCACAATCCAGTTTAGGTTCTTTTAACTATTTCAAACTGTTTCTTTTGGTAGATTTTGTTCTGGATGAGAATACAGAAGCCTTACTTTTAGTTTGGAACTATATGAAATGTATAACTATTACATTTTCTCTGAAAATATTTTCAACTAAAGCGAGGTAATGTAATAATGACAAAAGGTGTATATGCATAGTTTTGTTATTTCACGGGTCAAGTTTGGGTACCTGCAGTAGCCTGTGGTTTTATTCAGCTGAAGGGGATCTATCTCAGTGAAGAATTCCGGACTATTTCGATCAAATTAATAAGATTATTCTTTATATACTTATGTTATTCTTTTATCATTGATTTATATACTTGGTATATATGTTTATTTGTCTACTTATTTATCTAATTATTTGATTATTTATTTGTTTATTATTATTATTATTATTATTATTATTATTATTATTATCATTATTATTATTATTATTATTGTCATTATTATTATAATCATGAGGATGATGATAACGATGACGATGATGATGATGATGATGATGATAATCATTATTATTATTATTATTATTATTATTATTATTATTATCATTATTTTCTTCTTATGGTGGGGGTGACGAGAATGGATTGTGAAGAAAGAGAAGGTGAGGTAGAGAGCAAGGGTGAAAATGGAGCTGGCAGATCAGAGAATAATGGGATGGTTTGGGCATATGGAAAGACTGAGTGAAGAATGACCAGCAAAAAGTGTGTGAAAGGTAGAGGTGGATGGAGTGAACATAAGGGGAAGACCGAAAATGAGATTAATGAATGAATGGATAGGCTGAATGGAGACTTGGGTTAAGGGGTAATGCCTGTTGAGCAATGAAGAGAGAGAACAAGATGTAGGCGTCAGTGAAGTGGTTGTAAATATATGATAAACTAACGTACTTGAATTTATTTCTTCTTGTTTTCTCTGTAATAATTGTTAGTGGACGAAGGAAGGGTCGCAGTATAATGAAAAAATAACAAATTAAATGAACTAGTTAGAATGGTTACAACATATCGTATTATACAGTTTTCTCTCTCACTGTAAAAAGTTGTGACATGTAATTTACTTGGCGGTGAGTTGATTGTTTTCATCTACGCCGTAGTTAATAGAATTATTCCGTTTCGTAAAGACTAAATTCGTCCCCATGGTAACTTGAAGTCATCGTCCTTAGTCTGAACTTGTACACAAAGTAAACATATTTTTGGTTTGATGCTCACATTACTGTTGATAGCACGTAGTGCTTCTATAAAGCTCCCCTGTCAATCTATTATTTACTATTTACCTGTTTGCTTATTACTTAACTATACCTATGCTTTTATCTTATTTATCATTATTTATATCATTATAATTTTTATTTTTCATTTTATTTATCATTATTGTTTTTTTCCGCATCCGACCTAGTTATGGACCAAAAGGTCTCCTGTCGGCATGCTCCACCTTTGTTATCCTTTGTAATCTTATTCATCATATGTTAATTTATCTATTTATTTATATATTCATTTACTTGTTTGTTTATTACTGTTTTATATTTATTTAGTTACTCGTCTATTTGTTTTTAAGAAAACGTAAATCTCTAATGAAACTCGGAGAGCATACTGAAACAAAACACTCCACTTGAAGCCATTTTGATCTCTCGTATTTATATCTTTTGTAGATACCTTTTGTAGATAGCTTTGTTTATTATTGTTTTACATTTATTTATTTAGCTACTTACTCGTCTATTTATTTGTTTTTAAGAAAACGTAAATATCTAATGAAACTTAGTGACCATTCTGAAACAAAACACTCCACTTGAAGCCATTTTGATCTCTCGTATTTATATCTTTTGTAGATAACTGTCACATCTCTTAAGTCAAAAGATCGTGTTTCAGTGTCCTGACAGGTAGTAGTGCATTCCCGACGCGCCTCACATCCCGATGTACACAGAATTGAGAAGAAAAAACTCGAAGGCAATTTGCTTGATTGCTTTACCTGTCAATAGTCGACGCTCTGAACTCTTGGTCCTCCTATGTACTATAGGGAAGAGGACCATTTACCTACAGAATCGTTCTTGGAGGGGACATGTCGCTATTCAAATATGTAGGTTATTCAAGAACTGACTATGAGACTCGGGTTAAAAGTGTCAAGGTTTGAAGACTATCGGGAAGGGTCTGCTAGCTTCTGAAAAAAAAAGTAATAATGATAATAGTAAATAAATAAAATTAATTAATAAAATAAACAAATAAATAAATAAAAATAATAAATAAATAAATAAAATATAAAATGAATAAAAATAACATAAAACAAATTAACAAAAATAAAACAAGAAACAAATAAATACATATCAAATTAAAAAAAAAATAGAAATAAAATAAACAAACAAATAATGAAATAAGAATAAAAAAAATCTTAGTAATGAAAGAATTCTTGTTGCGTGTTCGCATGAATCTGTTCAAAAGTCGATGACAAGGTCGGAAATAATCTTCTTAAACTTCGTCCACAGTAATATGATACACATGCGGTCGCTACTTTTTCTTTCTCGTATACCTATACTAGAGGTAAGAACACATTTTTATCGAAACTCTTTGTTTTATTATTATTGTGATTTTTTTCGCATCCGACCTAGATATGGACCAAAAGGTCTCCTGTCGGCATGCTCCGCCTTTGTAATCCTTTATAAACACACTTTCTCCCTTATTAGGGTGATTGTCACCCCAAAGCGCATACACATTAAACCCCATTTAACGTCTTCTTCATCTCTTCGTATCGTTAATGAACGTACTACTTGGATTGAGGGCAATGCAGCAAGGCACAGTACTTCCCTTCGCCCCCTCCCCCACCCCTTCTTTCACCTCCTATCCCTACCTTTGCCTAATATCCCCTATATTTGCTCCCTATCCCTTACGTCTGCTCCCAACCCCTCCCTTTCCCCCTCCCCCTCCCTCTCCCCCTCCATCTCCCTTTCCCCCTCCCTCTCCCTTTCCCCCTCCCCTTCCCTTTACCCCTCCCCTTCCCTTTACCCCTCCCCTTCCCTTTACCCCTCCCCTTCCCTTTACCCCTCCCCTTCCCTTTCCTCCTCCCCTTCCTTATCCTCCTCCCCCTCCCTTTCCCCTCCCCCTTCCTTTTCCTCCTCCCCCTCCCTTCCCCCCTCCCCTCCCTTTCCCCTCCCCCTCCCTCTCCCGCTCTCTCTCCCTTTCCTTCCCCCATCCCATCCTACTTTCTTACCTCTCATACTATCTTCCTCCTCTTTCCATCCTTCCTTCCTTCCAACCCTACATTACTCCCCCAATGCATCCATTCCCTATTCCAATAATTATCTCTTTGCTGGTTGGTCGGCTCCAAGGTTATCTGAAGCCCTCGTCAGCCGCAGTCCGTTTCCAATTCACAGCAAATTTCCAATGAACGATAAGCTTTAACCACAGACTTATGTGGCGCTGATGGTAATTTCCAGCAATCAGGTGTTCCAGTCATGTTCCATTAGTGGAAAGACAGTGTCTTAATAAAGTATGTAAGCTTTAACCACAGAGTTATGTGGTGCTGATGGTAATTTCCAGCAATCAGGTGTTCCAGACATGTTTCATTACTGGAAAGACAGTGTCTTACTAAAGTATGTAAGCTTTAACCACAGAGTTATGTGGTGCTGATGGTAATTTCCAGCAATCAGGTGTTCCAGTCATGTTCCATTAGTGGAAAGACAGTGTCTTAATAAAGTACATAAGCTTTAACCACAGACTTATGTGGTGCTGATGGTAATTTCCAGCAATCAGGTGTTCCAGACAAAACTAAATATATGGCAAGTGTACGTATATCAAATACTAGTAATATTGTACCTGTATATTTATGTGTGTGTGTGTGTGTGTGTGTGTGTGTGTGTGTGTGTGTGTATCCGCTCGCGTGCGTTGCGTGTGCGTGCGAACGTGCGTATTTGTGGAAGTGCGTCCAATCGAAAACAT
The DNA here is from genome assembly GCF_046742065.1 of Oratosquilla oratoria. NCBI lineage: Eukaryota > Metazoa > Arthropoda > Malacostraca > Stomatopoda > Squillidae > Oratosquilla > Oratosquilla oratoria. The sequence continues at coordinate 42,685,838 of NC_134808.1, forward strand.
TTCTCGAAGATGATTCGTCTTGCAATAATAGATGTGACATACAAAAACTGATATTAAAGGCCATTTAGTTTTATTATCAACAAAGTCACTGCCCTAAATTTTACTGGACTCTTCTTTCATCATCTTAATAAAAAAAAAAAAAAAAAAAAAAATCCGATTTTTTTTTACATTTTTCTATCAACTCAGACTTGCATAATTTTTTCAATTTTCGAAAAATACATTGATATTCAAATTACTGTTCTCTTCTTATTTTTTAATCGTATCTCAAGGGTCATGACCTCCGAACTCTTCCTCGTTTCATTTTTTTTATTAATATTCCAGACTGATTTATGATAGCCTTGTATTTTGTTTATATTAAATTCCTTTCCGTGGTGTTTTCATTCCTATGTGTACAGTAGTGCTTCGCGTGCGTTTCCGAGTTTGATGATTAAATTTTTATATTACTTTTTTTTCTGTAATCGCCTTAAAATGAAATTGAATTTCCACAAGCAATTGTAAATATTGTATTTTGTTTACATACTTTCATTCATTCAATATTTCAATAATTCATGCATGCATGAAATATATATATATATATATGTGTGTGTGTGTGTGTGTGTGTGTGTGTGTGTGTATATGAGAGTGTGGGTGGAGGAAGAATAGGCGAAGATGCTGGAATTCCTTTATTGCTATTACGTTTCGACCGACTCGATCTTCTTCAGTAAATTGTCTACAAACATTTTGAACCTTACAATTATACACTATACAAGTTTGTAGACAGCTTACTGAAGAAGACTGAGTCGGTCGAAACGTCCATCTTTGCTTATTCTTCTTCCACCCACACTCTCATCTGTCTAAACCAGTGGTTCCCAAACTATCTTACCTGACGCCCCCTTTTTACTTCCAGTAGACCCTCACGCCTCCAATTCCCTCTTTTGTTTATGTGAAATAATCTTTGCATTTATTTCCTAGCATTGTTTAGGAAAACAGATTTCTGTTTGTATCAAATTTTAATAATGAAAGCCACTCAAACAAATAATAATACATTCCAGACACATTTTTCTAACTAAAAACGAAACATTCGGTTCAAAGGGAGCGAAAAATAAAAGTTTGAACATTAGCAAATTGGCAAAATTGTCTTGCAATTTTAAGAATAGTTAATTTGAAAACATGACACATAATATTTGGAAAGACTCATGAGACTAGTTAGGAGAACTAGCTTAATAGAAAATGGGTTGGAGTAACTGCTATAATTATACTTTGCATGTATGTAATGGCAGATTTTTGTTCTTTTAATGATTTTATTATTTTAATTAAACAAATATTTTTGAGCAGATGACTTCACGCCCCCCTAGTTTGGGAACCACTGGTCTAAACCATTCATCCAAAACATACATACATATATATATTATATATATATATATTATATATATATATATATACATATATATATATATATATATATGTATAGTACATACATAATACCTTTCATTCTCACACACTCGATGTCGGATGGGTATGGGGAGCTGTTATTTTTCATGATAAGGTCTTTAGTTCTCTTGTTCTTATAATAAATGGAAAGTTTTTTGCGGTCCATCTCGTTGGTGGGGGTCATATTCCCCTTGATGATACAAAGAAGTGCCTTCTCATCCTCCTCATAAGCGCTCGACATGTAGGTCTTATAGAACAAGGTAAAGATGTTGTTTTCTTCTACAGGAGTCTGTTGCCCTTCGTACCACTTGCTCATGACGGTCCGTAGTACACGTTGGCAGTCGCTGTGTGTGTGGCCGTAATTGACTAAAAGCTGTGTAGACCGGTCAATCTCTTTCTAGGTAGAGGTCCAACTGGAGCAATGGGTGAGGGCTCTCGTGTAGAAGGATGCAATAGTGGAGTCCTTATATCTTTGAGGGCTCTCATTCTCTCCATTCAAGCACAAACCAGGATTAGTTGGCTTGGTGTATACTGTTGTGTGTTTGCTCCCGTCGCTTATCTGGGTGATGAGCACATCAAGAAAAGGAAGGACGCCTTTATGGATGGGGACGACAGGTGGTGATGGATACGGAGCTGCCTAGTGTAGGCCTTATGGTCTCTTGGAGTCTCCTTTATTCTTATGTTCTTATGACACAAACCAGCCTTGTCATGAGCAGTCACTCCGGCCGCGACGGAAGCCCAGGACACAGTAACGGTCATCTAAAGTGTCCTTTCCCAGTGGTCACAGTTCCCACTTATCCTTCCCCAGTGTTCAAACGTGTCCTTTCCTAGTTTTAGACCAGAGTAACAGTCATCCTCTTTGTGATCTTTCCCAGTGTTGACATTCTGACTTTATAATCACCCATTTCTCTGTTCTTGTTACAATTGAAAATGCTAACTGAGATTAGCGCAATGCCTTGTGTCATGTTCTACCCATTAGATAGCTTCTATCGGGAACTTAGTTTTTTCTTTACCTCTCCATGCTAGAGAGACCTTCAGAAGAATTGAATATCTTCATCGGAAACTCATCAGAGCTCAATTTGCTGTTGCATACAATTCAGTATGCCTTAAAGAAAATATTTTGTCGCGTTACTCCAATATAAATGCATACATACAATTCATACATACAAACATACATACATGCATACATACATTGTACAGTACATGTATACATACACACATGCATGCATACATATGTAGATATATGTATGCATGCATACATAACTACATTTACTTTATACACAAACATGTGTGCGTCTATTCGTGATTTTGTGTTATGTGCACTTTTGTATGTTTCTGTGTTTTCTTGTGTGCACAGATACATTCGCACGCACCCGCACGTACATAATTATGTACACAAAAGAGCGCCCTTTTATACACACACATACACACACACACACACACACACACACACACATACAGACGCACGCACGCACACACACGCACTCATACACCTGTTTGCTGGTGTTATGGTACTGTTTTCGCTTGCTAACTCAGCAATTCGGAGCTCATCCGTCTGTGAACTTAACTTGTGTTTACTTATTCCCGCGCCTTTCTTGGAGACAAGAATCGAATTGACGCGAGTATATCTTGGAAAGCGAAATGTATTTACTCTCTCCGTATTCATGATGTACATTTCCAGTTCTTCCTTCTCCTTGTCGCCCAGGATAAGAAACGCTTTATCTTCTCGATAACAGCTTCCTCACGCGTGACCATATTCTCGAAAGGCATCCGATAAGATAATAAGGTTTTCCTCTTTGTTCCCTAACGTGGCTACGTGACCTGCGTGGGATATGTGTGATACGAAGGAGTTTTCTGCTTTGTAACGAGTATGCTTGTGAGAATACGATATGCATGTGGGTGTCTTTGAGGAAGGACCATCTCTTGCTCTCTTTCTTTGTCTACTTCCTTCTCCGTGAGCGTTCCTGCATATATGTGTGGTGTGTGTCTACGGCAGTGTCTGCTTGTGCACCTATGCCTATTGCCTGTCTGTTACCTTTCTTATTTATTAATAGTCTTCCTTTCATTCTTTCCTATTTTACTTTTTTTTCATTTTTATTTATTTAATTTTTTTCTATTTTCCTTGTCCTTCTGTTCTTATTTCTTTTGTCCATAGATACTGTATATACAGTCTATATATATATGTATATATATATATATATATATATATATTATATATATTATATATATATATATCAACCATATCTCTCTTGATGGTGTATTGATCTAGCCACTCGGCGCTGGTAATGTTTTTCCCGCCGCATGAGTTCGAGTCCTCGGGCGTACTACATTTCAATTTCTGCATGCGCCTAGATGGCTTAGAATTAAAGTGCTTTGTTGTTGATAAAAATTTATCTCTAATCACTGGGACCCATTCAGTGTTGTACATACATATATATATATATATATATATATATATATATATATATATATATATATATATATATATATATATATATATATATACACGTGTGTATGTAAAGAATTACATTGGTAGAATTGGTAAACGCTGTTCATGGCCGAACTAATAAAACCCAAGGAGCAGCACCTAACCAGAGAAGGAAAGGATCGTTACTGGCAATTCTTTGTTTCTCTACAAACTGAAGAAAATTGGATTCCGAGCTCATGGAGTACCAAGAGCTTACTTCGGCGGTCGACCTAATCCCGGCTCACGCAATTGGTTTCATCAAGTCTCATGCCGTGCAAGGAACCTTTTGTTCCTAACCTCGAGGTTAGAAAGGAGGAGTAGATTAACATTGTGGCTGTTAAATGCTGGAGGAGGAGGAAGAGGAGGAGGGAGGAAGAAGAGGAAGAGGAGGAGGAGAGGGAAGGAAGAGGAGGAGGAGAAGTAAGGAAGAGGAGGAAGAGGGAAGAGGAGGCCAGTACTCAGTAGGCGCTGACTGAGGTTAGGTAGGGGAGGAGGAGGAAGGGAAGAAGTAGAAGGAAGAGAAAGAGGAAGTGGAGGAGGAGGAAGAGGAGGACACTAAGTAGGCGCTGTCTACAAGAAATACCCATCCGCTGACTGAGGGGAGGTGGGGGAGGAGGAGGAAGGGAAGAAATAGAAGGAGGAGGAGGAGGGAGGAAGACGTCAGTATTCAGTAAGCGCAGTATACAATACCCATCTGCTGACTGAGGGGAGGTGGGGAAGGAGGAGAAAGGGAAGATGTAGAAGGAAGAGGAAGAAGAGGAGGAGGAGGAGAAGGAAGAAGAGGAGGAGGAGGGAGATGAAGGCTTGTACTCAGGAGGGAGGAGGAGAAGGAAGAAGAGGAAAAGGGAGGAGAAGATGACATGGAGGCCAGTACGCAAAGAGCATTGTCTACAAGAAATGCCCATACACTGACTGAAGGGAGGTGGGGGAGGAGGAAGAAGGGAAGAAGTAGAAGGAAGAGGAAGAGGAGGAGGAGGAGAAGGTGGTAGAGGAGGCCAGTACACAGGAGGTAGGAGAAGGAGGAGGAATAGAAGGAAGAGGAAAAGGAGGAAGAGGAGAAAGGTGCGCTGTCTTCAAGAAATATAAATTCTCAGAGTGTGAAAAAAATTGACTGATGGTAACCAAAATGAAAAATGTTCGGTTACGTTCGGGAGTTAAAGGTTCGCGCTAATTTAGGTGTTTTGCATTTAACAAATAGAAACCTCGGGTCAGTTTCTTGTCTCAAACAAAAGAAAAATAGAAGGATTTCTTTCATGTAAAGAAAATGCAAAAATTTGTATTCTTAAGAGAGTTTTCAGGTCTTCAAGGAGGTTTTGTGGCCGAAAGATGTTCCGTGAGGTTACCTAACAAAGATCTCGTCTTTGAAAGACCAGGAAGGTTCTTGGACTCCACATTTATTCATTTCCCGTTTTTCGCTGATGTCGTTTTTTGTCTTTGTGAGTTGGTTTTTATATTTATTTCTAATTTCTTTTTATATATTTTTTCTTTTTCATCGATGGCATTCTTTTTTCTTTGTAAGTTGGTTTTTATATCTATTTCTAATTTCTTTTTATAGTTTTTTATTTGTTCTTTTTTTCATTAATCGAATTTTCTGACTGTCAAAATAATGAGGTTCTTATTCACATTATACCATCAACAACCCTCTCCCCACCCCTAACCCCACATAAGTGGCCTTAAGGTCCTCAGACCTTTTAAGGGAACACCCTAAGGTCTAGGGTGCTCTTCTGCCACACATAGATGACCCACATTCACCCTGAAATAACCCTGCAATATCTGGCAGGACACCGTGAACAATTCACATTCTCCTCCACGATCGTTAAATTTCCAGGTTTTTCTTTCCGTCTATCACTGAATATTGCTCACCTTTACCTGTTGCTGTAAAGTCTATAATACTATTTCCCATAACGCTGGCCAATGCCTTACCTGCCCTTCATCTTATCTATGCATCTAGTATCATGTTTTGAGCTGTTGGTTTATCATTGGAAATGTATGATCAAAGGTTGACCATTATAATGGTCTGTGGTCTCTCTACCTCAAAGATGGATCTCATCGAGGTTAACCTTTTTACCTTAAAACCATCAGTACTGAATGAAGAAAGTACTTAGGATCGAAATAGTTGACAATAGTAATGTTGACATTGACAATGAATTCACATACACAAATGTATAGATATGCAAATATACAGAAGAATATATAAAATCAAATGTAGACATACGGACATAGGTGTGTGTGTGTGTGTGTGTGTGTGTGTGTGTATTTACGTAGTTGTATTTACCTTGTTGTATTATACGGGAAGGGAGCTATGCTCGTAGTGACCCGTCTTTGTATCTTTCAGCATCAAGTTTGTTCTTAAATTGTTGAATAGTATTTGCACGCACTGTGCCTCATCCAATTTATTCCAAATGTCCACCACTCTGTGTGTGTGTGTGTGTGTGTGTGTGTGTGTGTGTGTGCGCGCGCGCGAGCGACTCTCAAGACCTTGACATATTAACAGACAGCATGAAACTATATCAACTTAAGAAATTAAACCCACCGAAATAAAAATGAACACGGGAATTCTATGAGCCTGAAAAATCTGCATTAGCTTTGCGAATGAATTCTGCATTTCATTATGAAATCCTGGACCTTCATCCAGCCGCGATATTAACTCCAGATTGCCAGCCTTGTCTGAAACCTACGGAAGATAACTTATGAAAGTCGTACGAAAACGTCAAGAAATTATATCATATCCTTTGGGAACTAAGCTTTCCTTTTGTCTTATGTATCCTGTATTAACTCTTTCACTGTGAAGGGTAAGGAGGGGCTTTACTTAAACGAATAAAATCCCCTGATGATAGCTGGAATTAAACTGAAATTCGCGGGTGGAAAAGTTTAAATTGTGAGAGATTTAACTCTGACGTTTTTTTTATTGGTCTTCCAAAGATGAATAAAATCACTTACTGACGGTAAGAACAAAATCAATTTGTTCATAAACATGTTATTCAAAATACCTTTCCTTCCCCATGTTCCCCTCCTCCTCCCTTTTTTCAACCTCCTCCTCCTCCTCTTTTGCCCTTGCTCCTCCTTTTCCAATTCCTCCTCTACCCCTACCGTTCCTCCCTGGCTAGTCGAAATAGTTGACATTCCTATCGAAGGGGTCCCACGCAGCTGACAAGGAATATCTTAGTAACAACCGGAATAAAACAATTGGGAACTTCTGTTGCTGAAACTGTGCTCGCCTCCTCTAAATCCTTTTGCACCAAACGGGTATATACCTTCCAGTCATTAACTACTACTACTACCGGGACTCGAACCCTGGATTGTGCGTCGTTTCGTTACGAGACAAGGACGTTACCATCACGCCACGCAGGACATTGAAACGAAGTACAGTCAAGGGTTCGAATCCCAGGGTAGAGCTATTTCATCCAACTGACGAAACGTCACGTGTGTTCAGTCACCTTCAAGGAACACTTCGGTAGGGAATAAAAAAGAAATCTATCTCGATTAGCCTCTCCCGATATCCTTTCGTTTCCATAGCAACCGTTTGGTACGGAAAGGAGTTATGGGTTTTATTTGATGCACATAGCACCCACCTTTCCATGGTGACAGCAACTGAAGTCTGTTTTGTCCAACGATGGTTTCATAAGCTACCTGAATGAGGTTTTTGTCAGTCGAAACGCCTGAAGAAAGACCTTCAGGTAAATAAAATCACCTGAAGCTTATAACATTCTATACAATGCGGCACTGTAATTAATAAACGTTTCAGTAGCTCTGAGAGATGATTTAGTATGATAGCCTTATTCTCAACTTGACTATTCATGACTGTATGCTAACATGTTCATTCTTTTGGGGTTGCGAACCGCATGGCCCTGGTTTTTCGAATCCATTTCGGGAAGTAGCCTTTGAGATGAATGAAATCGTAGGACACAGACACTGTAGAGCAGAGTTTCTCAACCTTAAGGTTCCCCGGAACCTTAAGGTTCCGCAAAAGGTCCCTAAGGGTTCCGCGAGAACAAGTGAAATAAGCTAATGCCCTTTTGATTTTTTATTTAATTTCATATACGTAATATAATTAAACACGCAGGACATATTCTTGGTTATTGTAATAATGTCATATAGACATCATCCTATCTAACCTATTATTAGGATGAAAATAAAATGAGAAAGATATGGTATATGTGTTTTATTTTTTATTTATTTTTTTTTTTTTGCGCAGGGGTTTCTTGAGGCATGTAATTTATTTCAAAGGTTACGCAAGGGTAAAAAGTTTGAGAAACGCGGCTATAAAGTGTACCATTTGGGTAAAGAAGGTTAATGTGTTTTTAAAAGCAATGCTTCGTATATCAACCGTAAGGTAAGTCAAGTTACTTGGCGCTAACCTGAACGAAATTGATAAGTTTGTCATCGAGTTGACGGGGTGGAGACGTGAAACATTTTGCATATATAGTTGCATTTGTGTTGTTCCTTTTTTTTTTTTTTTTTTTTACTATTTATAGCCGTTTCGTTTTTTCTCTTGCTGTCTTCCCACCTTTGTGGACACGTGAAACAGCTTGCATATGTAGTTGCATTTGTGTTGTTCCTTTTTCTTTTTTTTTACTATTTATAGCTGTTTCGTTTCTTTCTCTTGCTGTCTTCCCACCTTTGTGAACACGTGAAACAGTTTGCATATGTAGTTGCATTTGTGTTGTTCCTTTTTTTTTTTTTTATATTTATAGCTGTTTCGTTTTTTCTCTTGCTGTTTTCCCACCTTTGTCATTTCATTCTAATTTTCTTTCTGTATCTCATTTCCTTTCCTCCCTCCTCCCCTTTCCTCCTTATAATGACTTTGTAAGTATGCATAACCCGTGTTGATATACTTTTGTTTTTCTATGGATGACTGTGACTCGGGAGTTATATATGTACATATAATTTGCATGCATTTGCACTCGCGCATAATTAATAAACCTTCAGTGTCTTGCAACTGTGTTTATGTTGTCGTGCAACTCATTTCTAAAATGACTTGAGTATTTTTTCCTTTTATTTATTTATTCATTTATCTATTTATTCATTTATTTTTTATATATTCATTCTTGAGACTTATAAACATACTGTCGGAGAATGAGATAAGATGGACAGAAAATCTGTATATTTCGACCACTATCTGTGGTCCTCTTCAGCAGTGGTCGAAATATACAGATTTTCAAGTCCATCTTATCTTATTCTCCGACAGTGAGTTAATGAATCTCATTTTACAAATGTGCCACTACATTATACTTTCCTAATATTCATTCTTTATTCATTACATTTTATCTTATTTTTATATTTATTTATCATTTATCTATTTATTCATTTATTGTTTTATCTACAAATATTTTGTGTGATGATACGCGATTTTGTATCCAAATGTTTTTATTACATTTTTCTTGGAGTGCTTTACGCGGATCGTAATGTTCTCAAGATGATCGTATTATTTTCTATTTTTCTCACCATTTCTCGTTGTCTTATCCAGCGCAGCCTAAACCTTCTTCTCCTCCTTCTCCTCCTCCTCTTCCTCCTTCTCCTGCTCCTCCTGTCTCGCCTCCTCCTCTTCATATTCATCCCCTTCCTCTTGTCTCGCATCTTCTTCCATCTTTTCCTCCTCCTCCTGTCTCGCCTCCTCTTCTTCATATTCGTCCCCTTCCTCTTGTCTCGCATCTTCTTCCATCTTTTCCTCCTCCTCCTCCTCTTCGTCCATTGGCCTTTACATTATTTTTTCTCTTCTTTGGTATTCCCAGTAACAGACATTTACGATTCTATTAAATGGACTATTACGTTGTCTACAAAAAAGTAGGATAATCGAAGTCATCTCCTGTATATAACGAGAAGTCGTTCACAGGTGTTCACGTTTCCTGGCGACGAGCAAAAGGTTACGGAGAAAGTACACGAGAAGGATGGAGGACATTGAGAGACAAAGTACAAAATGGAAGAGGAGAAGGAGGTGGAGGAGGATGAAGAGGAGTAGTAAGAAGAGAAGGAGGAGGAAGAGGGTGAATAGTAAGAGGAGGAGGAAGACGAAGAGGAGGTGGAGGAGTAGTAAGAGGAGGAGGAGGAGTAGTTAGAGGAGGAGGAGGTGGAGGAAGAGGAAGTAGAGGAGGAGGTGGAGGAGGAGAGGGATGATGGTAGTCGTGGTTGTAGTAGTGTTTGTGGTTAAGGAGGTTGCCAGTTGGACAACATGGATGCGTGTTGGTAGATAAGAAGGTGGGAAAGTGTCTTATGACTTTTAACTTAATTAAATGAATAAAAATCAGGGACAAGAGAGAATGTGATACCATGGCACATGTAACAGGGATCTAAAGGACCCGAAGATTAGCGAGATTGAATGTTCATGTAAAAGTTGTTTATGAGTAAACCTAATCATATGGACGTGGTTTTGAGAACATGACGACGTGCGTGATCACGTACTTACATACAAGTATATGAGCTCTGAGCTCTCTTCCGGGAGGGTAGTAGCTGTAGATCACGAGTCCAACACGTGATCCAAGAACATGGTGAATCACACGCACGCACATAAACATGCATATGATATATGAACTTGGAGTTCTCATCTGGTAGGGTAATAGCTGGTGATCATCCGTCCAGCACGTGGTCCAAGACCGTAGTGAATCACAAACACAGGCGAGAACAAACAAGTACACACAATCATGTATACACAAACGTGCACATACACACACACACGTACACACTCGAAATCAGACAGCAACCACTCTCCTCACACACAAACCTTTGATGTATCGAAGGTCGGAGTCGTACATCAAGTCTTTGTGACGATTTGTCTGTTTGGACACATCGACATTTACCCCAAAGATGAATACGACCTTGAAGGAAGCTAGGAACAGACGGACAGAAGCTCCCAGGGTTGGAAGGCAGAGACCAAATGTAAAAGTCAAGCAAAGACCGACGAAGAGGTAAAAGGAAGACGTCTCTGAAGCTGATGGCTCTTTTGGAAAAAAGGAGAGGAAGGAGAATGGAGGACACGATGGAGGACGGGATGGAATAAGCCGTGAGTTTGTCGCCAGATAGGTGACATGTTATTGAAGGGATTGGAGTGTGTGAGGAGGATCAGGAGGGAGGACGAGGAGAGGAGGGAAGAGAGAGGAAGGAAAGGAGGGAGGAGGATGTCTTGGAGGAATGGAAATAGCAAAGGAGACATTGAGTCCTTTGAAATATAAAGATTCTTTTAACCCCTTGTGTACCAAAAGGTCTAATCCTACTGAATAAGATTCTGGTGACTGAGAATAAAATAACGTGACCTTTCATACGTATTCGGGTTAACCTGTAAGGGTTAATCCCTCATCTACCGAGGGGATTAATCACAACGTAAGATAGCCTTCCTTTTTTTTTTTTTTTTTTTAGCTTTACAATTATACGTACTAAGTTAACATTAATCCCAATGCCGGGTACTGCAATGTGTTCTTTATTTTTTTTTTTGTCACCCCTCCATAACCCTCGAAATTTTGTTACCTCCCCCCAGCGGGTCATTTACCCCCAATTTGGGAAACACTTCTCTATGTAAACTGAGCCAATAGATCCCATTCGGTACAATAATTACTATAAATAAACTCCACTATTATCATCAAAAACCTGTACATTACATTAATTGACAGTAGGTTAGAGAAGATATTGTAAAGAAACGGGTGCAAAGTCAACAAAAAAAAAAACAATAAAATGAAAGGAAAAAGGGTCTTAGAGTAAGAAATGGTAATTTGACAAGACCTATGGAGACAATATTTAAAATGACGTCAGATCTTTCTGTCGTGTGGAAGCCATCTGACTAATAATAGATTAGGTGTGTCGCCCTTCGCTCGGGTCAAACTTCGAAAAGCCGGAGCATAAACACAGACGGAATCTGTCACCATGGTGGTATATAGGTTATGTTTTTGGTTGATTCAATGCGAGTATTTCATACAATTTGGGGATATTACTGTAGTCAAGACTGTAAGGCAGTGTTTTCCAAAACTTTCCAGTTCGCGACTCCTACCAAGACCTCTACTATTATAAGTCTTTTGAAAACGTACCCATTTTCAATATGGCAGATACGTTATTCTAAATTTTGAAAGATTAGTCACACCAGAGAGGAGGAATTTTGTCATTAATGATTATTGTTTACTAATGTAGGTCATGATCCTTTTGGGGTGTCCTAACCTACAGTTTAGGCACCCTTGCTGTAATGACTGGGCTTTTAAACATTTTTCAGAGCGGCGAGGACAGTCACCAACCCCCACCCCCCAACCCCCCCCCCCCCTTTTTTTTTTTTTTTTTTTTTTTTGTATGGACATTCACACGTGTCAGTAGATTCCTAACTATTTTCGTCAGTGTTGAAATGTAGTCTCCAAAAGACTAGAAAAACAGGAGTGCATATTTATGGAAGAAAAAAACAAAACAGGTTGAAAACGCCTATTGTAGCTTGTTTTGCTTTATGGTAGACTATTCTATTATGTTGAAGGGAATGTCGTACAGTAGGAAATGCTCTTTCAGGTTTGAAGTTATTCTTCAGCTGAATGATATCAGCTGTTTTTACACGGAAAAATCTCTGAATAGTCACCATATTGTAGGTTAACTTCAAAGCGATCGATTTAAAGATAATTGTCAAGGAAAGGCACTTATTTATTCATTTATTTTCTTTATCAACTTATCTATTGATTTATTTATTAATTCATTCTTTTTTTTTTGCGAAATTAATATCTTGTACCAATATAGAAATAATGACTACTGATACATGAAAAATATATCAGTGGAGTTCAGTTTAAATCGAAGATCGCAACTTACGCTTGACTACTATCATTCGATCTTGATTTTATTTCGGCTAATGCTTGCATACCTCAGTCGAATGAAGTAAATACATAGACTGGAATTGGTTATCGATTACATTGTCCAATTACTCGTGAAAATATAGAAATTACAGAAAATGAATGAACATCTGAGCCAAGATAATTCGATAGAGCTGAATGGGGGTAATATTGTGTTATATTTTTCGAGATTGCACATACACACATACATTGCTTATGGCGCTCCGTCGGTGATCGACGTCGACGGTGCTCCGGTGAAGTTTGAGGGTTTAAATGAAGCTGGGTGGTGATGCTGAGATTTTTGGCACTGAAGCCAGTGAAGAGACTATGTAGCCCAGTTCTTGATCCATACATACATACGTACATAGATACATACATACATGAAGAAAAACCGCCAAGGAAAATAATAAATTGATGACCGAGCGCTTTCGTTTATTTTCGTCTAAATACACAAAGGCGCTCGGTCATCATTTTACTGTTTTCCTTGGTGTTTTTTCTACATATTTAGAATCACGAGTTCATGTGATTTCTCGTGCACGTACATATACATACATGCATACATTACATACATACATACCTGCAGGAAAACCACTAAGGAAAATAATAAAATGACCGAGCGCTTTCGTTTATTCTCGTGTTTTCCTTGGTGTTTTTTCTACATATTTAGAACCACGAGTTCATGTGATTTCTCATGCACATACACTTACATACATGCATACATTACATACATACAAACCTACATACATACATACATACATACATGCAGGAAAACCACCAAGGAAAATAATAAAATGACCAAGCGCTTTCGTTTATTTTCGTGTTTTCCTTGGTGTTTTTTCTACATATTTAGAACCACGAGTTCATGTGATTTCTCATGCACATACATATACATACGTGCATACATTACATACATACATACATGCATACATTACATACATACATACATACCTGCAGGAAAACCACCAAGGAAAATAATAAAATGTCAAAGCGCTTTCGTTTATTTTTGTGTTTTCCTTGGTGTTTTTTCTACATATCACGAGTTCATGTGATTTCTCGTGCACATACGTATACATACATGCATACATTACATACACACACACACACATACATACATACATACATGCAGGAAAACCACCAAGGAAAATAATAAAATGACCAAGCGCTTTCGTTTATTTTCGTGTTTTCCTTGGTGTTTTTTCTACATATTTAGAACCACGAGTTCATGTGATTTCTCATGCACATACATATACATACGTGCATACATTACATACATACATACCTGCAGGAAAACCACAAAGGAAAATTATAAAATGACAGGGCACTTTCGTTTATTTTTGTGTTTTCCTTGGTGTTTTTTCTACATATTTAGAACCACGAGTTCATGTGATTTCTCATGCACATATATATACATACATGCATACATTACATACATACATACAAACATACATACATACATGTACGCCAGGGCCTCTCTCTGTTCTAAGGGAGGTGCCATCTAAAGCGTGCACCCCTGACCAAACCCATATCCCATCCAGCATCCATTTGTTTTCCCATTTATCTTAGCTCGGGACAGCACTGTATATAAATTTTCTCGTTTAGACTGTGGCGGGCAAAAGGATAGTAACTGGGTTTATAGATAATAAATCTTTGTCTTGGAACATAAATAACAGTTACCGATTGCTTACTCCTAAAACAAGTTTCCAATACACACAATTCGATTTTATTTCTAAAACAATATATTTATGGTAGTCTGTAGGACACAAAAATTTGAAAGACTATTATTTTGCTACATACACGTAAACTCTCGTTCAGTTACATTGATGTCAATTCATTCCACAGACGGAGACATCTAAATAGAAAAAAATTACTTAATATGAATAAAATCTGAATACACAACAGATATCAAGCGTGTTTTTATTGTTTATTGACGTATTAATTATTTTTATTTATTTATTTATTCATTTGTTTATTTTTTTGGCTGCGCAGTTTATTTTGTAAGAACAAGCCAGCTCAACTGTGCTACAGTTTTCTTTATTATTTTTTAATGTAAGTGTCCTTCTCATCTCAATTTTATCACGTTCAATAACCATACACACACCACTTTCCACCACACACTTCCATTTTTCAAAACGAACCCAAAGTTACAAGAAGAATTATACATATAAAACACTGTTCGGCAACCTTCATCGCCGCCTATCTCCACATACTTTGTTCTGTGGTCACGTGACTTGATATCACCTGGCCTGCATTGCCATTGGCTTGGCTTGGCGCTACGGAAGATAAAATACATGTTCTACCCAGTATGAACCCTTCCTTACCATTGCAGATCATGCGTTACTTATGGCACTGAAAAACTTGCTGGGTTGTGCTTGGAGGACTATGATTACGGTGTTATGATTCACCTTCACTTTGGTCTTTGGACCAGGTGTTAGACTCGTGATCGACAGCTACTTTCACTACCGGAAGAGAGCTCAGAGCTCGTATGACCGATCTATGGGTAATGCTATGACCTTACACGCACACACACACCCAACTCCACGCCCACGAGAGTTAGAGTAACGACTCGAAGCGCAGCGATACTGAAATAATTTCAGCCCTGGGCAGGATTCGAACCAGGTACCGCCAGCACCGCCGTACTGACAGTCTGGGACCACCGACTGTGCTTGGGGGACTGCAATTACGTGTATAGGACCCTGCATATGAATCTTGCAATATACTCTGACAAGTTCTCGATGACAATGTAGGCAGAATCATAAACACACACACACACACACACACACACACACACACACACACACACACACACACACACACACACACACACACACATACACACACACACACCATATTACTGAAACATATAAACCTGAACACTAAACTAAACGACTGAAGAGAGAGCCAATCGCTCTAGTTGAGGGAATCTTGTAGATGGCCAGATTCCAAGTACGATCTGGACACTGGAATGATGCAGTGAGAGTAATTTGAAATGTCAACACAAACGACGAGGTTGTGGACAAAATGCAACGCAGCAATGCCCGCGACAGGCCAATATTTCCAGGGTATTGCTTCTGCATAGGCCTGTCATTAACATTGCAAATCGAAGTGTGTAGTTACTTTTTAGTTGCTGTTACATTACGTGTGCGTAATTCACCATGGTCTTGGATCACGTGTTGGACTCGTGATCGACAGCTACTACTCTCCCGGATAAGAGCTAAGAGCTCATATAAGACCGATCTATGGGTAATGATTTGACCTTACACTAACACACACACCCAACTCCCCGTCCACGAGAGTTGGAGTAACGACTCGCACAGCAGAGATACTGAGATTATTTCAGCCCTGGGCGGGATTCGAACCAGGACCTCAGTAGTGGCGGCCGGGAACTCCACCATTGCGCCACCGAGTCTTTTGTGCGTGCGTGCGTGTGTGTGTGTGTGTGTGTGTGTGTGTGTGTGTGTGTGTGTGTGTCTTTACCTTGAGCGCTCAAGCTAGCTAAGTCAGCGAATTTGTTGTGGTTCTATTATTAATCTTAAACTTAATGTTTTACGTGAGCTTGTTTACCATATCTGCATTATAGAGGTCACTGAAACTGAAATCTTTGCCGACACTTCTTGCAATTGCTTTTTCATATTGTTTTTTTTTTTTCAATTTATCTGTTCACATAGTTCTTATAAGAACGAAATTACTCTGAGGTTAACTCCGAAGTATGTGCGAGATAATGGGAATGTGGGTGAGGAAACATTGTATATTGTACGTTGTATATCATATATAAAACATAGCGTTCTTCCTGAAATGAAGATTTCTAGTCACAAAATGCGTGACTCTAGTGTAAAAGGGACTTATGTTCATACAATATCGATGATATGAAAATGAGGCGGGTAATACGCTATACAGGATCAGAATATAATTTTTTTTATACTTTGTAACTCCGAATGATTTCATTCGTTTGAAAGATAGAATGTATATATATATATATATATATATATATATATATATATATATATATATATATATATACATATATATATATATATACATGTGTATATATATAGTGTATATATATATATATATATATATATATATATATATATATATACATACATATGTTGAATGCCACAATACTGAAACCTAAATGCAACCATCTAATGAATAGAATTAGGACATAATATCTGATACATATGTACACTACGACCTCTTGTTTATCTAAGCCAGCCAAATGAGTACCACCATCCATTAGCTGAAGTTTTTAAAACCACAATTCCCGAAGCAATTAAGGTTTCAATACCCAGGAGCTATTTCATATTAAAAAAAAAAAAAAAAAAAAAAAAAAAAAAAATACTGCAGTATGCACGCGGTTGGAACATTATCACTAGTTCTAGGATTCCAAAAACGAACACAATATTATTTTTCCTAGAATTTCAGGCAACTTTTTTCATGAGTGTTTTACTCCTGAACACAAAAAAAGGTATATCATCCCAATTGGTTCTTTGTGTTTTGTAAAAATTGTCTTCGGCAGTTTTAGACAATTCTGAAGTTGCCATTGATTATTTGATGATTTCCTGTGGCCTGCGGTCATAGTTAAACACTTAAATAATTGAATTTTCTTAGTATTTTTATTGACGAAATATTTGAGACTATTATTTCTTATTTATTTATAGCTCTAATGTTTTCTAATAAGACGTAAGGATGTACTAGTATACAATTAGAAAAACGAATATTAGAAGCTGTGAAAACATCATTTGTAGTAAACTACTCATAACATTTGGAATGTTTTTTAAATAATATATCTGTGAACTAATAAAATCACTAAATCTTTTCCGAAGTTGTGCTGTGGTGTCTTATTTTGTATCTTGTTTTACAATTCTATTTTCCTCCCGTGTGAAATGCAATTGAATGCTTGCTGGCTGATTGTGTTAGAGCGTCGCTGCTTGCGGCGGAGGTCGAGGTGACAACAGTTGGAGCCCTGCCGCCAGCGAGTTGGACCAAGGGCATGATTCATTAAATCCCATACCACAAAGTACGGAGCATCGTCCTAGCCTCCTGACAGGTGGGAGGTCGCGACGTTAAAGCGAATTATAATCTCTAATAAGCAAAGAAGTCTTGATCTCCCTAGTGGCCATTGCAGTCATCAGCTCAAAAATATTAAATCTTGTTTACTCATAGAAGACCCTAGGATACGAGAGTTCAACCAAGACCTAGATAATACCAGAAGCTTTAGTTCAAAGAACCTAACGTCATGTACTCCGATATCACTAAATCTTTCTATGAAAAAATAAGAGAAAAAAAGGGAAGAGAGGGAGATAAGCCGGGGCTGTCGAGTCGTAAAGTCGTGGAATATGCAATGAAATATGATGACTTTGAGGAGTTACGTTGGCTTTAGTTATGCTTGATTTAGTTATGTTAGTTTCAGTGTTAGTTTTACGAAGCTTTAGTCCAGACGCTCTGTCGTCTTGTACTCAAAAATCCCTGAAATGTTATACAAAAGAGGAAGAGGAAACGAGAAGGGAGAGAAATAGAGACAGTTGAGGTACAATGACGTGGAATGTACAGTGAAATGAGATGACTTTGTGGAGCTATGACGTGGTGTTCTTACGTTCCTGGGAAGTGGGTGACATTTATGGGAGATCAAGGAATACAGTCACAAGCAGAATTTTCACCCTGTCTACAGTATTCACACACACACACACACACACACACACACACACACACACACACACACACACACACACATATATATATATATATATATATATATATATATGTATATATATATATATGGAAATAAACTCATCTGCTGGGATTCGAACCCTCGCCTGAGCGGCTTCCGTCTTACAAGACGAAGATCGTACCATCATGCTATCCTGACCCTTCAAAACAAAACGACTTAGTTCACGGCCCAGTATATATATATATCTTTTTGTTTTTGTTTTTGTGTCATGACATTTGGAAGTAAACTCTCCTACTGGGAGAGGGTTCGAATCCAGTAAGAGAGTTTATATCCAAACACATATATATTTTGTCGAGTAAGTCATATAATTCCATATGTAGAATTTAGTTTACAGTTAGGTACTTTCCTTGAATAGACAAAAAAAATTGTCAGTAAAAAGAATTAAAGATTTATATAGTGAAAAACTCTGGATGGATCAAGACTTTTTCTCGTGACTGTACATCACTCTTGGTCACTCACACGAGATGGTTTCATTGAAGATGTTCGTTCGTACTGATGCCGCATCGTGTTATATATTTCATATACTTGGGTCACAGGTTCTCTTTAATGCACACCATAGCATTATCACAATTATTAATTTTCTTTCATAGGACAACGGAAAACATCAGAAACAAAATTAATAATTGTGATAATGCTGTGGTGTTTAACTCAGTTTGCATATATGTATATATGTATATATATATATATATATATATATATATATAAATATATATATGTATATATGTATATATACATGTATGTATATATGTATATATGTATATATATATATATATATATATATATATATTATATATATATATATATATTACATTTATTAAACTTATAAATTTATTTATATAATTTGTTTGTTATTATTGTTAATGTGTATTTATTAAGGTCCTGCAGCACCAGATATTACTCCAGACTAATTAGAATCCTTTGGCGTTAAAGGGACAGAAAAAAGAAAGAATATAACACGTGGGCTGGACTTGAGATCAAAAGGAACTCGAGGCTATGCTTCATATAGATCCACGAAGCGAGACGCGTGACGCCCTACGTTCTTGTTGACCTCTGGAATGAAGGAAATTCCCGACCGCGCGTCTTCTGAGTCAAATAAACTGATGCGCAAAAGTTCTGAGGTATAATCATTATTTGTTTCTCCTGGGATTTCATTTAAAGTTTGCCTCCACATTATGTTAATGTGAGGAAAAATATGCAAATGATTCGAAGTACGCAGACGGGCTCTTGCTTTTGAAATGCATGATGGGGGTCTGGTTAGACTTAATACATAATGTACAGTTGGATTAAGAAGTCCAGAAGCTAGTATGGATTCCCCTTTATGATGATATGGTTTGACGTCATAAACTCCCCCTTATCGGAAGGCTAGGACGGTGACCCTCGCAGAGGACTTTTTAACGTGGAATTTAATAAACCATGCCCTTGGATCAACCTCGCCGGTGGCAGGGTCCGAACCACCATCCCTCGACCTCCGCTGCAAGTAACGATGCTCTAACCCGCTCGGCTGTGCACATGATATATATTTACTACGGAAGACGCGTTTTGTATTTAGAATGTAAATATCAAGGAGATACAAAATAATCAACAAACATATTTGTACAAGAAAGACCAGAGAGTGGTTAAAGATTTTCTTCAAATGTTTGTGTCAGCGATCTCCACTTTCTCTCTCTCTCTCACTCCCTCCCTCCCTCTCTCTCTCTCTCTCTCTCTCCCTCTCTCTCTCTCTCTCTCTTTTCCCTCACTCTCTTTCTCTCTCTCTCTCTCTCTCTCTTTCTCCCTCACTCTCTTTCTCTCTCTCTCTCTCTCTCTCTCTCTCTCTCTCTCTTTCCCTCACCTTCACTCTCTCTCTCTCCCTCTCTCTCTCTCTCTCTCTCTCTCTCTCTCTCTCTCCCTCTCTCTCTCTCTCTCTCTTTTGTACCTCGATCATCTATTAACTCAAGCCATCTAGTTGAACCCAGAATTATAGCTGCCATTGCATACAAAGACAAGATAATACAAAGTTGAAACACGAAAATACGTTTCCTGAGTAATTTCTAAATGGATACGACTTTTAGTCGAAGTAGTTCACTCGAGATAGCTCATCACTTTTCCGAAGTTTCTACTTTCTTGTTTCCAGTGATTCTAAACTTGGGATTGATGGTTCCCTACGGGGTTATAGTCTAAGAATTGGGGCTTATTCACAAAAAATGAGTTTTAACTAGTGTATACTACTTAATGTTGAAATGGGTTCCACGGGAGCTAGAAATATATATATATATATATATATATATATATATATATATATATATATATATATATATATATATATATATATATATTTCTCTTGGAACCCACTTCAACACAATGTGGTATCCACTAGTTAAAACTGATTTGGGGGAATAAGGCCCAATTCTTAGACCGTGTGGACAGGGTGCAGGGATGACCCGTCATCTAGGAGGTGCTAAGATGGAAGGGAGGGTGGAGGGGTGTGGAGTGGTTTTCGGGATGAAATGGGTGGGAATGTTTTTGTGCCTTGTCCTTTTTGGCTACCCCCCTTGTAAGGGGGGGAAAAAGCCTTGGTATATGTATATGTATGTATGTACAGTATATGTATAAATATATATATATATGTATATATGTATATATATATATGTATGAATAAATATATATATATATAAGAATATATATATATATATATGTATAAAAATATATATATATATATATATATATATATGTATATATATATGTATAAAATATATATATTATATATATAATATATATGTATAAATATATATATATATATATATTATATATATATATATATATATATATATATATATATATATATATAATATATATATACACGAGAAAATAAGTTGGAAATATATCATTCTAAAGTAAGTTGTCTAATATAAACCAGAATATGATATTTAGATTTGTGATCATGCTATCTGACCATTGACGAGTTAATATACAATGTAATCTCTTGAAAAAATCATACTCTCATGAAATATATACAAAAGATAAAGATCCTTGTTTATGAAAACCTACGCGAAATTGGTCTAATTTACAAAGAAAAGAAATAAATAAAAATATCAGATAATGAGAATGGGGGATACAAGTTAGTGTATTGGTAAAATCTCAGAGGTTTGGGAAATATTACGACTGGACAGAAACACCCGAATGTGTTCTATGCATATCATGAATAGAAATTTTGAGATATATGTGGACGCAAAGTGCAATTTTCGACAAGAGTGTACAAGATTTGGGAATATGTGTGCATATCCAATGGAATATTGCGTTCATTTCCAAACGTATTAATACAGATTACATACTCGAGGGGTATTGATTTTTACGTGATAACTTTTAGGATGTTATCTGTATATGCATTATACATTGTTGCATCTGTTTTTATTTATTTTATCTGTGCCAATATTAATGAGCATACAAAGTCCCGTATGGCTGTAGATATTTCATCTGTGCAAGTATTAATAAACTTACAAGGTTCTTTGTATTTGTACATATTTCTTCTGTGCAAATGTCAGTCAATATAAAGATTACGTGTGTCTGTATATATTATTTACTGTAGTCATGGACGATAGGCTCTAACTCCACTAGGGAAGAGATATCACGTAAGTTAATATAGTTTAGTTTTACCAAAAATAAAAGGAAGAGGACTATTAGATTTGAAAAGACGTATAATAAAGACAGTATTCTTTATGACTATTTTGCTTTTAACACCTGCGTTGAAACTACGCTAGAGAACACCTATCCATCCATAACATTATCCACAACATATCCAATTGTATGAATGGAGAGAGAAGCTTCCCGTAGATACAATAAAATTGTCTGATAGTAGAAAAAAAAATATATATATATATGTATATATATATATATATATAATCGCACGAATAATTACTTATACATCTCTCATTCTCTACGTTCGTTATTAGAAAATTTCAACTTAAACAAAATTTCCATTTGTATGAGCCTAACCCAAACAAACAAGTAGAAATTACCCAAAGTTGTGTACAAACGAAGCTAAACGAAGCCTTAACATTCTGTAAATTATGATTTGGATAATCTAAAATCTCCCGAACTTTCGAATCTTCGAACCTCTTGCAAACCCTTGAACCTGAAATTTATTCGAAACTCGAATTTTGAGCCAGAAGTAAACACTCGAAGACCAAATTTTTTTTTTCTTGAAGAGTTTTGGGGCAGAAACCGCCAACAAGTGGAAAAGTGCCGGAATTTTGGATTGAGTTTCGAGTTTACATTTCGTCCTTTGGTTCGATACTGTGGAGGTCGATGTCAGTGTTGAGGAAACGGCTGCAGAGGATCCAGGAACAATTCTTGTGTGTATGTGTATATATATGCATTTGTATATGTCTGTGTGTGTGTATGTGTGTGTGTGTATTCACCTCGGATCTGCTGCAGTCTCTTTCGAGACAGCCAGACACCACCCTACGGCAGTGAGCTCAGAGCTCATTATTTGCCGATCTCTGGGTAGGTCTGAGACCACTCACACACCACACACCGGGACAGCAAGGTCACAACTCCTTGACTAACGTCCCGTACCTACTCACTGCTAGGTGAACAGGGGTTACACGTGAAAGGAGACAAACCCAACTTATCTCCGCCCGGCCGGGGAATCGAACCCCGGTTTTCTGGCTTGTGAGGCCAGTGCTTTACCAATGCGCCACCGAGAACGTGTGTGTGTGTGTGTGTGTGTGTGTGTGTGTATGTGTGATTCACCATAGTCTTTGGATCACGTGTTGAATTCGTGATCGACAGCTACTTCTCTTCCGGAAGAGAGCTCAAAGCTCGTATGACCGATCTATGGGTAATGTTGTGACCTTACACGCACACACACTCCCAACTCCCCGCCCTCGAGAGTTGGAGTAACAACCCGCAGCGCAGCGATACTAGAATTATTTCAGCCCAGGGCCGGATTCTAACCCGGACCGCCATAGTGGCAGCTGGGAACTCTACCAACTGCGCCACGAGTGTCTGTATGTGTGTGTGTGTAGAAGAACGAATGAGCGAGTTTTTTTTTGAGAAATAAGAAACAAAGTTTTTTTTTTTTTTTTTTTTTTTTTTTTTTTTGACAGAAGGGAAAAGGATGGGAGTACTTCAAGATGGATTCCCCAAACTTCTTGTCTGGAGTATCTTGACAGACGTTTTTCGAAGCAGAAAATAGACTCGTTTATAATCGCGGTATCTACGGCACCGCGACAGCAACAGGAAAAGTATCCATACAAATTACCTTCAGTCTCAACTGGTTACCAGAGAGAGAGAGAGAGAGAGAGAGAGAGAGAGAGAGAGAGAGAGAGAGAGAGAGAGAGAGAGAGAGAGAGATGAAAGAGAGAGGAGAAAAAGAGTGAAGAAAGGGAGAGGGGGAAGAAGAAAAGAAAAGGGAGAGAGAGAGAGAGAGAGAGAGAGAGAGAGAGAGGGAGGGAGGAGAGAAAGAGCGAAGAAAGGGAGAGGGGGAAGAAGAGAAGAAGAAGAAGAAGAAGAAGAGAGAGAGAGAGAGAGAGAGAGAGAGAGAGAGAGAGAGAGAGAGAGAGAGAGGGACAAAGTGTATACTTCATCATTCATGTGGTACATCTCGAGACAAGCAACATTTTGTCTGAAGATATAACACAAAAAATCTTACCATTTACACTTCACTCTTTCAGGTATCATAATGTGTGTGTGTTTGTGTGTGCGTACGTGCTTGTGTGTGTGTGTGTGTGTATGCTCGTGTGCATATACTACTCGTACATACAAATATTTTGATATATACACGCATGTATGCACATCCGTGGACAATGTTACTGACACGAGTATTATGAGACAGGCTTTTTGTTAGCTTTCAGATTATTCACACTAGATGCAACTATCAAGGTGACCCGGTTGCTACAAAGCTTGCAACTTCAAAAAAATCTATCAAACCAATTGAATTAGAAATAACGAC
Organism: Oratosquilla oratoria; assembly: GCF_046742065.1. NCBI lineage: Eukaryota > Metazoa > Arthropoda > Malacostraca > Stomatopoda > Squillidae > Oratosquilla > Oratosquilla oratoria. The sequence continues at coordinate 42,710,158 of NC_134808.1, forward strand.
GATAATTTCAATATGGATAGACGTACAGTATGTGCGTGCGTGCGTGTGGACTCGTGATCGACAGCTATTTCCCTCCCGGAAGCGAGCTCAGAGTTCATATATGACCGCTCTATGGATAATGCTGTGACCTTAAATGCATACACACACCCAACTCCCCGCCCACGAGAGTTGGAGTAACAACCCGCAGCGCAGCGATACTGAAATTATTTCAGCCCTGGGTGGGATTCGAACCCGGACCGCCGTAGTGGCAGCCAGGAACTCTACCAACTGCGCCACGTGTGTGTGTGTGTGTGTGTATACGCGCCTGAATATGTATTGTGTAGTGTAGCGTATGTATCTGTGTATATAATTTACTGTCGCTGATTTAGTTTATTTCCAGTGTGAAAAGCCCAAATGCAATATATACTTTTGACAGCTCCGAGCACTAATTACAAAGGATTACAAGGGAAGAACATGCCGACATGAGACCTTTTGGTCCATAAATACGTCGGATGCGAAAAATTATAGAAATGATAAAAAAAAATATATATAATAGAAATAATGATATATAAAATAGATAAATAAATAGGTAAAGTTAAATGATAAACAGGTAAATAGTGAGTTAATGATAAATGAACAAATAAATAATGATAAATGATAATCAAATAATGCTAAACACAGACAAATGATAAAAAATAAACAAATTGCATAAAATAAATAGCAGGCATTACAGCATCTTGCTTAGTTCATTCTTAC
>NC_134808.1:42713392-42725892 GCF_046742065.1 Oratosquilla oratoria
TTTGAGGAAACTCGTTCCCAATGCCTTCCTAGCCCTTTCCTGTCTATCCATATACAAAGGCGAGCATGTTGAAAGGAGACCTTTTGGTCCATAACTAGGTCGGATGCGAAAAAAATGATAATGATAAATAAATAAATAAATATAATTATAATAATAATAAATAAAATAAATAAATGCATAGGTATAGTTAAATAGTAAACAGATATATAGTAATTAATCATAAATTGACATATAAATAATAATAAATGAAAATCAAGCAAATAATAAACAAACGGATAAATAACAACAAACAAATAAATAATATAAAATAAATAGTAGGCTTTACAGCATCTTGCTTAGGTGTTTATCTAAACGAATCTTAAGCTTCGAACTGAACTAGATTGCACTGCCTCTGCAGAAAGTTTATTCCATTCATTAACTACACGGTTGGCGAAGTTGTTTCCACCCACTTCCAAATTAAAACCATTTCCTGACAGTTTGAGACCATTACTTCTTGTCGTATTCTCATTCAGTGCCTTCCCACCTGGGTTCCAAAATACTTCAATCCCATTATTTTCTGTTCCTTATGAAGTTCTGTTCAAGGTAAGATCCATCCAGCCCAGTTCTTATATCTATTTCAGTTATATTTATCGCGTTATCTTTTATCTTGTGCACAGCTGCGTGCAGCTGGGAAGGGTCTGAGGTGGATGAGAAAAGGGATGCTGGATGGGGAGAAGGGGTATGGGGAGGGGATGGGGAAGGGAAGGGGGATGCGAGGGGCGAAATGAACAGAGGCAACAGCGCACAACGGGGCTATTGGTCGAAGGCGAGGGAGGTTGCAATTGTTTTGCTTTCTTGTGCAAGCAAAAGGCTGTGACACAGCTGCACACTCCATTAGCTCGGTACCACCCCAACCCCCCGTCCCACAGCTGGAGCGGCTGGGCAGCTGGTGCCTGGGGGGGTCTCCAAAGGGTTGCCAGGAAATATGTTTTCATTTGTTTTTATTAAGTTTTCGCTATCTAATTCAGAAATTAGTATTTCTTCTAGTCGCTATTATATATAAGTGGAGTATAACAAATGACAGTGTTAAAGCATCCCAAGTGGTAATTTTTTGGGGTCCAGTGCGAGGCTAGAAAATGAAATAAAACAAAACGAAAGACAAAAATGTAGATAGAATTGTTCCAGCTAGTGCAAGCCTATTTTATTCCGCTTTAGAAACATCTCATTCTCAAAGACTTAATCCATTACTTCATACTGATTCATCTCAGACTATCTTAGGTTCTTTGGCTAATTAGCTTCAAGATGCCAATACTCGACTGTCCTGATTTATTCTTACTGTTACAGACTTTATTAACCTAACCTAACTTGACCTAACCTGACCTAATTTAACCTAACCTGACCTAATCTAACCTAACCTAACCCAATCTAACCTAACCTAATCTAACCTAACCTTAAATTTCTGCATGCCGTAAAATGGGAAAGACCCCTATATTGTAACACTAGAAATGAACATCGTGTAGTGCCGGGAATACTAAATTTGTCGGCGGACTTTAGAAACCCATCCATATTACATGGAGACGACTTGTGGCAATTTTTTTAATTTATTTATTTTCTATATATTTATTCTCTAACTCGTAGGTTGAGGCACAACTATAGCAACTGAACGACATGACGTAACAGAACCAGACACTTTAACATGATTGCGTTAACCTTTGATATTGATTAATGTTAACTAATTCAACACTAAATTACTTTATAGAATTTAGCTTCGATTAACCAGACAACTTCATTCAGCTGAATGAGTGACCTTAGGGCACAATAATAATGTCTTGGTCAATTGAGGTCAAGAGCTTAGATCTTAGGTCACTGTTGCCCCAACCCTGAGGTCGCGACCCCAAATTGGGTCACCAGGCGTTTTTCCTAGGGTCGCCATGACATCTTGTATGCTAAATTTTTTCATTCATATTGATATAATGAAATTCAATGATGTTAACCTTGTCTTTTATAACCTTATAATAGATTAGTGGTGTTGGGGTCGCGGTCGTAGCATGAGGATCATATTGGGGGTCGCCTGAAGAACAGGTCGGGAAACATTACCTTAGAACAGTGGTTCTTAACCAGTGGGGAATTCCCCACTGGTGGCGAATGGCGGAGTTGCCAAGTGGGGAATGACCGGTCGGACAGAAGAACCACTTTTTTTTTTTCTTCTTCTTCTTTTTAATCGATGTGTTTTTGTTTCTTTTTGTTTGTTTCTGGTGTCTTCTTGTTGTCACATTTCGTGAATTTGTTTCCACCCACAAATAATCGATAGTGCTTCAAGATTTATGTATTTATGTATTTTATTTCCATGTGATAACTGTTAGTAAAAAATCTAATATATGCAAACAAAAATTAAGGGCCGTAAAATGGCACAAAAAAGCAAAGCGTATATTCACGTACTAAACACTGCATGGGTTAAAATCGAATTTGTCAAAGACCGATGCTGTGGTGGGAAATGGAGAATTGGCTCACTAAAAAGTGGGGAATTGGAGAAAAAAGGTTAAGAACCCCTGCCTTAGAACTTAAACCTATTAGCGAAATAAAATTATCGTCCTGTTTAGAGTGTTGAGAGATAAGATGTTTCTTGCAGAAACTGTATCTGGATGGGCCTATGTTTATGATACATAATATCCACATAGGCCTATTTTGGGACTGTGCCTACGGAAGTGGGACTTGGTGATTAGCGTTAGATGTAAATAAATTCTGTTAAGAGAGTTGAGAGGTAAGATGTTTCTTGCAGAAACTATGTCTTGATGGGCCTATGATTATAATACTTAATATCCGCATAGGCCTATTTTGGGACTGTGACTACGGAAGTAGGACGTAATGATTAGCGTTAGATGTAAATAGATCCTGTTAAGAGAGTTGAGAGGTAAGATGTTTCTTGCAGAAACTATATCTTGATTATAATACATAATATCCACATAGGCCTATTTTGGGACTGTGACTACGGAAGTGGGAAGTATTGATTAGCGTTAGCTGTAAATAAATCCTGTTAAAGGAGTTGAGAGGTAAGATGTTTCTTGCAGAAACTATATCTTGATTATGATACATAATATCCGCATAGGCCTATTTTGGGACTGTGACTACGGAAGTGGGACGTAGTGATTAGCGTTAGATGTAAATAGATCCTGTTAAGAGAGTTGAGAGGTAAGATGTTTCTTGCAGAAACTATATCTTGATTATAATACATAATATCCGCATAGGCCTATTTTGGGCCTATGATTATAATACATAATATCCGCATAGGCCTATTTTGGGACTGTGACTACGGAAGTGGGACGTAGTAATTAGCGTTAGATGTAAATAAATATACGAATAAACAAATAAATAAATCTATAAATGAATAAATGAATGAACGAGTCAGTAAATGCACCTTTAAGGACTTTGAAAAATACTTACCGACAAAGTTCACACTCTTCCCCTCCAACTCTTAAAATTGGGTAAAATTTTCAACAACAAAACCCAAGAATGTTGGACTATAAAATAGATCTTAGCATTGTACGACTGTTTCTCATTATTGGAAATCTCTAGAACGAAAATCTTAATTCTAAATAATTTCATAGAATAAATGTTCTTCTAATATTCTGGTGATTTTTTTTAGTTTTTTTCTTCTAAATTTTTGGAGATTTCCGAATTTTGGAAACTCCCAATAAAGCGAAATCTTTATGCTATCACTATTCAATATTCTTGCTGTATTTTTTGAACGAAAGTCACCAAATTTATACAAAACATTCTTTCAGACTTAGGAAAACATAGAACAAATCCAAAGTTTATTTTTCTTAATGAAAGTGCAGGTAAATAGATTAAGAAAAGTTAGTGGGGCAGAGGAATTGTCGCACGGTTTTATTTTTCAAAAATGGAAAAGCACTGGACTGAAAATTTTGAGTTTTCTTGATTATTTCTTAAAGAATAACCAGTGTAGCGTCTTGGGTGTCCATGGACATTGGGTAAAGGTCACATCTTCGGCAGAAATGATGATTGATGATGATTGATGATTGATGATTGATGATTGATGATTGATGATGATTGATGATTGATGATGATGATGATGATGATGATGATGATGATGATGATGATGATGATGATGATGATGATGATGATGATGATGATGATGATGATGATGATGATGATGATGATGATGATGATGATGATGATGATGATGATGATGATGATGATGATGATGATGATGAATGATGATGATGATGATGATGATGATGATGATGATGATGATGATGATGATGTTGTTGTTGTTGTTGTTGTTGTTGTTGTTGTTGTTTGTTGTCGTCGTCGTCGTCACAAACTTCCCCCTTATCGGGAGGCTAGGACGGTGCCCCTTACAGAGGACTTTGTAGCGTGGAATTTAATTAACCATGCCCTTGGAACAACTTCGCCGGTGGCAGGGTTCGAACCGCCATACCCGTGACCTTCGCCGCAAGTAACGACGCCCTAAACCGCACGGCCAGCGAGCTTCCAACATTAATTGATAGTTCGGTTTTATGCTATGAATTCCCTTGTTCTGGGCTATGGTGGTGTCTTACGAAAGGAATCTGCTTTGTTGGTTAGGACACAATTCTGAGGTTGGGTGAAGGCTCCAGTTCCTAAACTCTGCAACATAATCAGGATTCGAACCTACAACTTTGACCTCACTCGTCGGCTGCCAGACGTTTGTGCTACCACTGTGCATTGGCAAGCACTGATATGATTCCCAAATTATCAACCTTTTAACCCAGTGACTTAAACCAAGTGTTTTTAACTTAACTGAATATGGTTAAAGTACCTCTTGACCTTAGTTGTCTTTCAAGGTACTGATAGATTTTGATATCGTGAATTCCATACCTTTGTTATATAATTTCTACCCAGTGACCTCAAGTGCTTGATGATGAATTCTTGCATTTTAACTTTGCTGCCAATTTTAGAATGCGGAATAAGCTGTATAGGTTTCGAGTGATGTGAATATCTAATTATCATTTCAAAGAAAATGTGACGGCTTTGATAAGCTGCCAGTTGAAATTAGGAAATGAACCGAGAGAGGAAAGCCACAAAATTCTCTAAGACTTAACTTAAAAATGAACTTAATTATTATCATATATATTGTATTAACTTGAACTAGATAAGAATAAAGGTCACGTGCTATATTTGAATTTCACTTTTTTATTATTTATTTTTGTTTGTTAATTCCTTTTCATTTATCTATTCATTCTCTCTGTTTATTGATTTATTCTTCTATGTTCATTTATGCATATATGTATCTATTTATTTATCTATTTAAATATTTATCAATTTAGTTACCTATTTTTACTTCATCAATTCTCCCCTCAATTCCATTTCTTCACACTCCACTCAACTTCCCATCCTTCATCTTTCCTTCCATCATATCTTCTCCCTTCACTTCCCCTCTTTCCTCTTGTCCTGTTCCTCTTTATCACTCTCCTCTCTTTTCCTTCTCTCCTTTCTCTCTCCGCCTATCTCCACTTATTTCTCCATCATTTCTCTCTCTTTCCTTCTCCTGTTCTCTTGATCCGATCTTCCTTTCTTTGCTTTCTCCTCCGTTTGTTCCCATCATTTGTTCTCTCCGTTTCACTTTCTCCTTTCTTTCGTCACTCATTTCTTCCCTCCTTCTCCCCCTCTTCCTCCATTCCTTCCTCCCCCTCTTCCTCCACTCCTTCCTCCTTCCCCACATCTCCTCCTTCCACTCTTTCTTCCCATCCTCTCCTCTCCTTCCCCTCTCTCTTCCCATTCTCTCCTCTCCTCTCCCTCCCTCTTCCCTTTCTCTCCCTCTCCTTCCCCTCTTCTTTGCATGTCTGTCCTTCTGTCTGTCTGTGAGAAGTTACGTCAAAAGCAAAATCCTTGGTTTGATATCAATAATGAACTCATAGTTAAGTAGGAAGAAAGTCGAAGAAAAGGAAGCTGAATATTTCGTAATTTCGGATGAGACCTACAACACAACACATCTATTTATATGTTTATTTAGCTCTATTTTTTTTTTCTAATTTCTATGTAACATTAGGACAAAGTTGTGTTCCATCACAAAATACTATATACCTCTTATAAGTAGATTTGCCACGAATTCAGCTAAAAAGTTGAATACATAAGGGTAATACATTCAGTACCCCATATGTCGTGGTGGCGGTAGTGGTGGTGGTGGTGGTGATGGTAATGGTGATGGTAATAGTAATAATGATGATGATAATAATAACAATAATAATAATAATAATAATAATAATAATAATAATAATAATAATAATAATAATAATATATATATATATATATATATATATATATATATATATATATATATATATGCAAAGTAGAACACTTGGAAAAAGAAACTAACGAAGCAGAGCGCTTTCGTATATTACATCTTCAGTGCAAATAATGATAGTGAACACACGTACCCGTGTTATTAGCATATTATATATATATATATATACATTTTTATATATATATATGTATATTATATATTTTATATATATATATATATATATATATATATATATATATATATACACCTCTTTCATCTTTAAACAAAAAATATAAGTAATTTCCAAGTATTTTGGAAAAAGTAAAGAATCTAAAAATTAATCTGCATATCAAAGAAGACCACGAAAGGGTATTACTCCATTTCTTATGTAACAATTCAGTTGGGAGATAAAGATTTTCAAGTTCCCGGGAAAAAAATAATAATTAGAAAAGCGAAATGACCGAGATCGTGCAGGGAGATAATTGAATCTTTTGTTTCATTTTATTTCATTCTTTATTTTACAATTATTTTTTATGTTTAATCTTCAAAGGAATCTAGCTCAACCACGCCGCACCGCTTTCTCCAAACATTAGCTATACTTCGTTGGGTCCTGTAATTTCAGCAAATCTATGTATTTACCTAATCTTAGTCTACAAAAACAAAACTAAATATGCACGGTTTTAAATTATACATCTGTATTCCAATCAGAGTTTCTCAGACATTGAGTTCATCTTTATATAAGAGAATTATTTACTATTTTGAATATTCTGTCAAGCGACTTGTGTATCCAGCCTTCTTGTTTCTTTGGGTTTTGCAGTTCTCCATGTATGTATCCATGTATCTAACCATTATGATCTAGACAAATACAAACACGCATGCACGCACACACACACACATACAGACACACACACACACACACACACACACACACACACAACGACTCGGTGGCGTGGTTGGTAGAGCGCTGGACTACCAGCATGGTGGTGCTCGTAGTACTTTGTTCGAATCCTGCCCAGGGCCGAAATTATTTCTGTATCGCTGCGCTTCGGGTTGTTACTCCAACTCTCGTGGGCGGGGAGTTGAGTGTGTATGTGTGTGTATATGACCATAGGTCGGTCATAAACGAGCTCTGAGCTCTCTTCCGGGAGGGAAATAGCTTTCGATCACGAGTCCAACACGTGATCCAAAGACCAAGGTGAAAATACACACACATACACACACACACACACACACACACACACACACACACACACACACACACACACACACACGACTCGATGGCGCAGTGGTAGCGTTCGAGGCCGCCACTACGGAGGCCCGGGCTCGAATCCCGCACAGGGCTGAAATAACTTCAGTATCGCTGAGCTGCGAGTCGTTACTCCAACTCTTGTGGGCGAGGAGTTAGGGATGTGTGTGTGTGTAAGGTCACAGCATTAACCATAGATCGGTCATATATGAGCTCTGAGCTCTCATTCGGGAGGGAAACAGCTGTCGACCAATAGTTCAAACATGTAATCCAAGACGGTGGTGAATCACACACACATACACACACACGCACACACACACACACACACACACACACACACACACACACACACACACACACACACTTTTTATTCTTTCGTTGTGTGCTGGCAATGGTAAATGAGTGAGACTGAGCAACAAGGCGATATGATCAATCATGGACGGAAAAAAAAAATATTAAGACGAAAGACTGAAAAAGGAAAGAACGGACACAAAAGTGATGGAAAAGGAGAAAAGTGAAAAGAGTAATAACTAAAGTAAAATAGAAGAAGAGAAAAATAAACCAGGATAAGACTGGACAGGAAAGGAAAAGACAGGATGAGAGACAGAGGAAAATTTTGGGTGACAGAGTGTTTGTACGTTTTTGTACCTGCGTGCTTGTTCGAGCGTCTGTGCGTGTGTGTGCGTGTTGTGTGTTTACACACGAGTCCCTGTGGCTACAGTTTGGGGGTATATATATATATATATATATATATATATATATATATATATATATATATATACATTTACATGTATATATATATGTATATATATATGTACATATATATATACATATATATATACATGTACATGTATATATATATGTATATATATACATGTACATGTATATGTATATATATATATATACATATACACATGTACATATATATATTATATATATATATATATGTGTGTGTGTGTGTGTGTGTGTGTGTGTGAATTATGTGTGTATGTACATATATACGTATTTATGTATATACATATATACGTGTATGAATGTGTATATGTATGCATGTACAGTATGTATGTATAAATGTATACATGTATATACCTATGCATGTATATACTAATGTGTGTGCATGCACAGTATGTATGCGTGCACAGTATGTATGTATGTATGTACGTATGTATGTATGTGTGTCCCTCTTCTAGTCCCCCGTTCCCTTTGTCCATTAGATTAATCACGGCGAATGACCTTGGCAATTCCATAAAGTCGGAAGCTGCTTTTATATAAACGACTCAAAACAGTTCCGAGCGGCCTAACTAAGAATTTTTCCAAAGTTTTGTTTGATAAAAACGAAAGTGTTCATTAACCTCTTCAGCCTGAGGTACGCTATTCTGTTTAATGAAATTGTTTGCCTTGACAAAAAAAGAGAGAAAACGGGAGGAGAAGAGAAATCTATAAAGGAAACTTCCATGCAAAAATAGGTTGAATAGGGATTTTTATCATTTCATTTGTAGTCATTCATTTGTTTGTGTTATATTCACTCATGTTGATCTTATAGAATCACTAGCTTTGTTCCTTATACGAGCAAGTGGTCGTATTAGACAAGGAACAATATAATACACTTGTTCACTTGCAAGCTACCCGCGTTCGCAAAGAAATTGTCCATTGGCACTGATCCATCTTACAAGTCGTTCAGTGAAACGATCGAGTTGCTCTCTGGAGTGAGCGAACCAATGACATTGTTGTATTATGTCCTAGCATTTGTATGATGATTGCATCTCTGGCTATTGGCGTCTATCGCCAGGCTGTTTCTGTGTTCATACAGCATTATTGCTGGGTGATGACCTGAACGTAGAAGGCACCAGTGACATTCTTGTCTGTTGGGTTGATATCTAGGAAAGATTGGAGTATAAAACATGACAGTTTGTGCATATATATATATATATATATATATATATATATATATATATATATATATATATATATATATGTGTGTGTGTGTTTGTGTGTGTGTGTGTGTGTGTTGTGTGTGTATGTGTGTGGGTGTGCTTGTTTGTATATGTGGGTGTGTACACGCGACTTTTTATGAACTTTTTGTGGGATGCTGGGGTAGTTTGTAGAAGTTTTTGTAGGATACTGCAGGGTCTTTTATGTTAAGTATGGTCAGCTGTGCTATGGTATAAGGGGCGAGTGAGTGGTGGATGTACTCAAGAGCTAGTAGAATCATGTGCCAGTCATCTTCGCTAGCTCCTGTGTGAAAAAACATTTCTGTTTCTGAAAACTATGTTCTGTTGATGTTTTCTTGTGGAGGCATAACGCCCTAACGTTCTGGTTGAGCGGGTCAGGGCGTCGTTACTTGCGGCGAAGGTTGAGGGGATGACGGTTCGAATCCTGTCACCGGCGAAGTTGAACCAAGGGCATGGTTCATTAAATTCCACGATACATAGCCTTCTGTGAGGGGCACCGTCCTAGCCTTCATCAAGTTCTCTATGTGGGTGGTTATTTAAGTGAATTTTTAATTATTTCTATATATGTTTACTACTCTTATTTATCTATTTTTTTATTTATTTGTTTATTTTGCTTTCAAATCTCTGATCGAGTACAGTGAGAACTGAAGAAGACCTAGTAATTCTAGGTTAGTAACTATTTCTATTCATAATATACAGCTTTTGTTATAAGACACAATCTCTTTTGAGCAAAAAATCAAAACAATATTATGAAATTGCAATGATTACAATCATGGCTACTGAAGATTTGCTGGTGACATTATACAAGTGTACATTTGCTTCTGCTAAAGTCACTTTTCATACATTTAGCATTTGACAGTTTTCAGTTATTGAAATTATACTGACCCATTGATGACGAAAATGGCGGAAGCCTAAATGTACAAAGCAATCCCATTCACTCGGATATTTTGTCTTGATGTGGGACCTAAGAGCAAAATTTAGTCCACATACACCCGGAAAATAGGGGAAAAACGGAAGCACAACCCTGGTAGAAAAAAATGATGGAATGAAAATTGATAATTGCCTTTTATTGTATTTGATTGTCGTTTGATTGACTTTCCGGCAACGCACGGGTACAAATCTTGTTTCGTCTGGGCTGATGTGTTTACAAAAAAAAAAAAAAAAAGTTGTGTTGACGAGTAATTTTTGTTTCACCGCATTTCGTTTCCCGTTTGTTCTCTGATTGGTTGAAATCACGAACTCTTCTATCGGGCTTTTGAAGACGAAAAAGAAGGAAAAGAAAAATAATCTGAAGAGTAATTGTTCTCCAAAACGAGTCATCAGTAGCTTTGATAAAAAAAAAAAAAAATTCTTGGACTTCTTTAACATATTGAACATAGTAACGTACTTTATCTACTTAGTACTTGCTAAACAAATGTGTAATTCAAAATATGTGAAAGATATGAATATATGATTATATATATATATATATATACGTATATTATATGCAAAAACTGAAATATATAAATAAAGATAAAACACATAAATTGGACTTCTTTAACATGTTGAACATAGTAACGTACCTTATCTACTTAATTCTTGCTAAACGAATATGTAATTCAAAATATGTGAAATATATATATATATACATATATGTGTGTATATATATATAATGTATATATGCATATATAATGTATATATATATAATGTATATATGCATATATAATTATATATACATATACATATATATACATATATATATGTTGTGTATGTTTAAGACAGATTGAACATTTTTAGAAGCTCTGCCATGGGATACGAACCCTGACCCGTGCGTCGATAATCACGAGGCCAAGACGCTAGCGACCATGCTACATGGTGATGGTTCAAAAGGACTGTACTAGTCCCCGACCACGCTTCACGTAACATTGGAAGATCTAGTCTCATTTTCATCTAATCCCGTATTAGGCGAGCCCTCCGACAAGTTGTGTATGTTTAAGACAGATCTTATCCCATGGCACAGCTTCTAAAAATGTTCAATCTGTCTTAAACATACACAACTTGTCGGAGGGCTCGCCTAATACGGGATTAGATGAAAATGAGACTAGATCTTCCAATGTTACGTGAAGCGTGGTCGGGGACTAGTACAGTCCTTTTGAACCATCACCATGTAGCATGGTCGCTAGCGTCTTGGCCTCGTGATTATCGACGCACGGGTCAGGGTTCGTATCCCATGGCAAGGCTTCTAAAATATATATATATATATATATATATATATATATATATATATATATATATCACATAAATTGTACAAAGTGTATCTGAAGTGGACAACCATCAGCCTGCTGAAGTCTTGGTCGATCTGCTCATTGAATTTCGGAAAGAGCAATTTAGAATCTCCCAGAGCCCGTAACGAAAACCTCTTAAGTATAACAAAACATAAACAAGACTTCTTGTATATCTGAAAATTGTTTTCGAATTTCTTTTCAAATTCGACATTGTACATAAAACTGCAGATGTTTCTTGACAAATTCTGAAAGTCCTTCGAGACGATTTGCATTATTTAGACACATGTTACTTCCGCTTTATTCATTTTCTATTTGATATCTTTAGAGTCTAATGATATCATATAGAAAATGAATATAGTTTAGACCATAGATTCACTTCTAATAATAATTATATTCAGAGATGTATCTCGTTAACTTCATAATTCAATTAAGAGTGTGATGGAAATTGCTTTCACGTTGAGGAGAATAGATTTTGGTATAAAATGATAACTACTCATGGAGCGGTTTATCTACCTTCGAAACTACTAATGTTATATACTTGGATAGTCAGGGGGAGTGGCAGTCATCGGTGCCAGTGAGAAATAGAACCCGGACCGAATTGTCTCACAATGGATAACGTTAATAACTTGAATGTTTCCTTTCCAACAGAAATTATCTGCTTGTACACGTTACTTTACCCGAAATTTGATGTTAAAAGGAGTTTTCGTGTAGTTATATATTTTACTAATTACTTGACTAGAAGATCTCTGTCTCTTCTTCTCTTCTCCTCCTTCCTC
>NC_134808.1:42728392-42730892 GCF_046742065.1 Oratosquilla oratoria
CGTGAAAATTAACGTGATCATTATCACTATCACTTCTGTCAAAATTGTTATCAAAATTATTCTCGTTATTACCATCTTTTATCGTTTTTGTTTTTATTGTTGTTGTTTTATTATTATTAGTATTTATTATCATTATCATTATTACATAATGTATGTATTTTTTCTTTGTTGGTATAGGTGCAAATTAATGGCATTCGATATTCCAAGAGAAAATATAATTGAAGCAAAATTAATTTCAAGAAATTCTGCTCTACGTGTTATTTGAATAAAAATATATACAGTCTACATTTAACATCATGATTTCTTATGGGAATATAATGAAAAACACGACATTACTCATTTGATCTCGTTCTGCAATTTGTAATTGACAAATGTTATTCTTTCACGAAATTTGTATTTCCTATTGGCCGATCAGAGACACAAAGACAGACACAGGTGCACATGCACGCACGCGCACACACACAGACACACACACACACACACACACATATTATATATAGATATATAGATATATATATAGAGGATGTCTGAATAGACGAAAGCGCTTGGTCATCAGTTTTTCTTTTTCCTTGGTGGTTTTTCCGCATATATAGATATATATATACATGTATCCCCTTGCTCAAGGGAGACCGTGACATCTTGCAGTTGTGTGTGTGTGTGGGTGTGGGTGCGCACGCGCATGCTTTCCTTAATAGAAAGATTTATCCAGAACGCATGTAAGAAAATAATGAAATATAATAAATTTCGAACGGCTGTGCAACTTCATTAAATACTGTTTCAGTGAGGATGTTCTATATCTACAAAATCATTTTGCTCTTGTAAATGTAGCCCCAAAGTGTTCTATTCGACAGAATCCATATTGGAGACCAATAACAGGGCCTTGGGAGAGAATTTCACATTGAAATCGTTTATGACGCTCGCCAATGTTCGAGATTTCTATTAGGTACGCTTGGAGAGGCCCATAATGTGAACGGTGGGAGAGGAAACCTACAATAAAGGTTTGCGGATGCACTGACGCTTAAAGCACAGTTCCGTGCAGAAAGAGAAGAGCGGAGTCCCTCAGGGATTTCACTTAATACCTTCACCATAATGGAATAATTTGTGATTTTATTCTGGGTAATCACAAGGGGTTTTATGTAACTGAAGGGAATGATCTTTCCCTTAAGGGAGGCTTAATGGGTGGAGACCCATTTATGCTGTTTTTTTTTTTTTTTTTTCGTTGGTAATGAAGACTGATTATCATTTGAAAGATTCGTTTTCTGTTCACGCAGGAATTTCCATTTTTTATCTATCTAGATATCTATTTATCTATTTCATTATTCATGTATCCAAACTATCTTTTATATTTCACTTAAGTAATCACTTGTTTATTATTATTTTTTTTTTGTAAAACTAAAAATCAATAGCAATATACACACACATCAGGACGCGTTCCAGCAGAGGAGATTCCCATCGTTGTTACACTGTCTATGGCCCCCACGAGACCAAGGACTTTCCATGGGACAACGAACTAGAACGATCGGCCATTTAATTGGTATATCCAGCTAATTACCACGTTAACAGGCAGAATTATTCATTGGCTAAATACCTAATTTGATGACTCCAGTTTCGATTGCCACCCAATGTACCTTTTCTCTTAAATTGTCTGTCTGCCTGTCTGTATGCATGTTTCTGTCTGTCTCTCTCTCTCCACTGTGACCCTGTCTCTGCCTTCTTCCCTGTCCTAGTATCTGTATCTTTTCCTGTGTCCTGTCCCTGTGGTTTGTCCCTGTAGACTGTTACTGTGGCCTGTCTCTTCATCATGACCCTGTACCCTATTCCTGTCCCTGCCCGACTCTCTCTCTCTCGTTCCTACGTCCTTCCTAAGCTGTTCCACAGGTGTCGAATAAGAGCGAGTTTTACTGCCTAATAAACACGAAATCCGCCCCTATTGCCGTTGCCTCGACTGGCCATGACCTCCTTATGCCCAAGACATTTTGTACCAACTTTATGTAATCAGATGGGCGACCTTCACGAATGTATCCCGTGATAAAGATTTACTTTCCAATCATATGCATTTGTTACCATTTGTGAATATATGTTATATATTTCAGCTCGTGAATGATTTACCTAACTTCATTTTTTTTTATTATTATTTTTTTTTTTGTCCTCTGGCGTGCTGTAGGCCTGTATAATCTAATTGTTTGGAGTCCCAAAGGCTAAAGTGAATATAATAATATGAAATCTTAACGTTCTTTTCGTGTTGGTAGTTAAGGGACAATCCAATATTTCTCCTCATGATACCTCAGACTACATGCACATCCCTCTGAACGTACAGCAATGGTGTATACGTTGTCGGTTTGGGTTGTGGTCGATTTGTGATCCAACAGCTGCTTCCACTGATATGTACTACAGTAGCCAATGGCTCTAAGGGACTCGTGTAAGACTTAGATTAATTAGGTCGTACGATTCGAACAAGTATTTTACGAGCCATGACTCGTTCGTGTGGTACATCTGACAT
>NC_134808.1:42735892-42828392 GCF_046742065.1 Oratosquilla oratoria
GACAGAGATGATGATGATGATGATGATGATGATGATGATGATGATGATGTTGATGTTGATGTTGTTGTTGTTGTTGTTGTTGTTGTTAATGGGAATGATAGCGATAATGATGATCACGAAGACGACGATAAATGTTTCAACATTTCATGTCAGGCCATAGTGTCAAAGCCCATTTATTGATGTTCGTCCAGGTACAGATTCCGTGTTGAGTTCACAAGTGATCGGCTGCTGACAAGGACGTTTCAGAGGATTAATGCAAATTCGATCTTCGATTAATCATGAGCCCCTACAATACGGTAACGATATATATATATATATATATATATATATATATATATATACAGTATATATATATATATATATATATATATATATATATAACACTGACTGGGTCCCAGTGAACATATGTACATTGTTATCAACCACAATATACTTTAATTCTAAACCACCAACATCGACAGAGACTCGAGGAGGCCAACATGCAGAAATTGAACCTTGGCTATACCGCGTTTCAATTTCCGCATGTTGACCTCCTCTAGTCTCTCTCGATGTCGATGGCTTAGAATTAAAGTGTACTGTGGTTGATTCTACATATATATATATTACATATATATATATATATATATATATATATATATATATATATATATATATACTAGCCAAATTACCCGCGCGTTACTGCGAGTTCGTGAATCATCCCTAACCTAACCATACCCCACCTAACTTTAACCCTTAACCCTAACCAAAATATATTTTTTTAAATGAAACATAGTTATCCAAGTACCTGGAGTGATAGGGTATCAGAATATATATGGTTATGGGGGTCTATCTGCAAAACCCAAGGAGTTCGTGAACTCAGGCTACTATTTTACTATAGTATATATATATATATATATATATATATATATATATATATATATATATATATATATATATATATATATATATATATATACATACACATATGTACATATGTACATAGGAGAGGAGAAAGGGGGAGGGGAGAGAGGGGAGGGGGGACAAAGGGGGGAAGGGGGAAGTGGGTGTAGGTTATATATATACATACATACATACACATATGTACATATGTATATAGGAGAGGAGAAAGGGGGAAGGGGGAGGAAGGGGGGAAGGGGGAGAAAGGGGGAAAGGGGGAAGTGGGTGGAGGTTTTAAACTGTCTCTGAATACAACAATAAACTGTCGCATGACTCGGAGCCGAACTGTCCATACTATGGAATTCTTGCTATGCCCAGAGGCAATGCGTCACGGAACGATACTGCAATATTCCACACTCTGTCAGTGCATTCCTTTATCGCCTCTCTGAAATGCATTGGCTGATGTCCCCAATGTGCTGAATAAAACTGGAATATTTTCGTTCTCTCTCTCTCTCTCTCTCTCTCTCTCTCTCTCTCTCTCTCTCTCTCTCTCTCTTTTTTCACGAAGGGGGTTCACTCAGTGATCCCAGCTCCCCATGCAGGAATCTGGTTCTTAAAAAAGAAAAATTATGCATATGTATTTATATTATTATTATTAATATATATATATATATATATATATATATATATATATATATATATATATATATATATATATATATATTTATACATATATTTATACATATGTGTGTATATATATATATGTGTGTATATATATATATATATATATATATATATATAAGAAATAATAATAATGAATTTATTTCTTCAGAGTCACTGGAAGAAAAATTATAAAAATTATTGCCCTCTCAGAAGCATCACCTGCAGAAAACAAATAAACAAAAAATAAGAAAGACACCACCGTCACTGACTCCAAGAAAAAATCGTACTTTTTTTTTTCCAAAATTGACACGAAATAATTAATAAACAGGAAATACGAGAGGGAATAGAAAAAGATAGATTTTCAAATGCGCATCACTGTGAACATGAAAATGAGGAAGTCCTGCCTGTCTGTTGTCGAGGGAAAAAAAAAAAAAAAAAAAAAAGAATAATGTAGTTCAGTTCCTGTTTCAGAGGCGTGTCTGGCAGTGAGGAAATCTCGAAGGATGAATATGAGCAAGAGAGATCGAAAAGATTTGCATAATGAAACATGATTAAGTGTAATGGGACGCAAACGAAATTTTACGGAATCCTCTTCTCCCTTTCATAGCCGACATACATTTCTTGTTTCGGCCAATGTCAGATGATTTCGCTCAACCGGAGTGTGAAAAAAATAGAATGCAATGATAGTAAATGAAATAAACCAAGAATAAAATAAAACAAAATAATACAAAATTCAATGAAATTAAAAAGGAAATAAGAACAATGAAATTAGATAAATAAACAAAAAATAAATCAATAGAAATAAGTAAATATAAAAAAAAAATATCAAAATTTAATTACGTTCTGAATCTTCCCGTAGCTGAACAAAACTATTTGACAACATCCGATAAAAGAAAAATGAACTAAGTATTAAAGAGGTTATGTGCGAGTGTTAACTGTAAAGAAATGAACGGAACATTACGCACCCAATCATTCTTTTGGGCTCGATGACCTCGTTTATAGATTTGACCTAGTTTGGCCCCTTCCGTATCAGGTTGTCCCTTTCCTTTTCATCTAGCTGCCGTCAGCCTATTCTATTTTTCTTATCTACATATTATTTTTTCTTATTTATACATTTATGTATTTGTTTATCTATTTTGTTATCTTTTTGATTTTATGGTTTTTATGTTATCTTAGTTTTAGTTTATTTAATTGATCATATGCAATTTCCCCGAGAAAATACTTATATATTATTTTAAGACAATTCAGTACAACATAGCCCAGCATAGCTCATCAAAACTAAGTATAGTACAACAAAACACAACACAGCATAACAAAACACAGCAAAACACGACCCAAAAGCAGCACAGCTCAGCACAACACAGCATAGGAATTCATTGCTGAAGAAGTTAATATATACAAGCGTTTCCTTGTGTACATTATTCCACTGCCATATTTAGAATTACGAATTAATGTCGAGCTAATATTCACTGCAATATTCACAAAGGCTAAGACGGAATGCATACTAATGCAGCTAATGCAATATTCTGCAACATTATGCAACCGGAACTGGTGTCTGATCGAAGAAATTTATTCCAGTAGATTGGCAACTGTTACACTCCCCACATTACAAATATATATATATATATATATATATATATATATATTATATATATATATATATATATATGAGGAAGGTGGAAGAGTAAGACATGGGTCTAGGGGTGAGTTTATTCCTGACCGGTTTCGCTTAGAGCTTCTTCAGAGGAACAATGTCTCAACATATATATATATATATATATATATATATATATATATATATACATATATATATATAGTAATAAATAAGATGAATAAACAGACAAATTGATACATATATAAACAAATAGATGAATGAATAAATAAACTAGTAAATAATTAATCCAATAAACAGAAAATATAACCCAATGGTGTGAAATAATATAGTGAAACTATTCATGGTAATTTAGCTTTGCTAGGTTTCTTTTGAACGAATAGATTCACCTAACAGCAGCCAAATCATGCAAGTTGTGAATAATACAAATTAATATCATGTTACCCATTTTTCTTAGGATGCTAAATCATACAAACTGGAACATTAATTAGTACGAAAATAAACATGCAAAAATATTGTTTTAGATTAATTACTTATGAGATCCTATTCAATAATTTGGAAAATCTGGGAGATTGCGATGCATTTAGGCCCATGGATTTTCATCAGGTGAAGGAAATAATGCGGTATTTATTATTTCTTCGTGTGTGTTATATTTACAGACACATACACACATACACACACACACACACACACACACACACACACACACACACACACACACACACACACACACACACACCGGTGGCGCGGTGGTAGAGTTCCCGGCCACCACTACGGCGGTCCTGGTTCGAATCCCGCACAGGGATGAAATAATTTCAGTATCACTGCGCTTCGGGTTGTTATTCCAACTCTCATGGGCGGGGAGTTGTGTGTGTGTGTGTGTGTGTGTGTAAGGTCACAGCATTACCCATAGTTTGGTCATATATGAGCTCTGAGCTCTCTTCCGGGAGGGAAATAGCTGTCGATCACGAGTCCAACACGCGATTACAAACCATGGTGTAACATGGAGAATCACACACACACACACACACACACACACACACACACACACACACACACACACACACACACACACACACACACACACACACACACACGCTATATCTTCAATAGTGTGCTTTGGTATAGGAGTATTAGAACCCACCAGATTACACAGGATGGAACGATGTTGTCTGATGCAGCGTTGTTGTAACTTTATTTGCAACACTGAAACCCATGTCTGTCAGATGCAAGACAGTTCCTGCAACATGAAACATCCGAGGGCTGTGTAGAACACAAACGGGAGCCTAAGCATTGCAAATCAAATGCAAGGCTCGATCGTATCATTGTTGCCGTATTCAGAATTCATATACTAGCAAAATGTCTCAATATAGAGTATATGAAAGTTGTTGCACAACCCTGACCTAGGTAATACAAGATTCATGTGTACATGTATGTATAAATATATGTATATAGTGTATTAATATTATATATGTATATACACATATATATATATATACATATATATATGTGTATATATATATATACACATATATATATATACATGTGTATATATATATATATATATCTATATATATATATATATATATATATATATATATATATATATTTGTGTGTGTGTGTGTGCGTATGTGCGTGCGTGTGTGTGTGTGTGTGTGTATGTGTGTGTGTGTGTGTGAATGGAAAGGTGTTATTGTGTGAATGCTCACGTGATTATGCGCGCATAATTGCTATTAGTTTATTTTTAGTACAAACATAATACGAATTATACCGTAAGACACAATATATAGAATATATAAAAACACTTTGGTCTCAAAACTAATACATATAAACCCCACATGGGAATTGCACCAATTACATCGGAAGAAGAAGACGGGGAACAAGTATACTTGGAAGAACTCGTGGTTTGGATCTTACTTCAAGAGGATCTGTTTATATATTCCTAGAGAACTAAAAAAAAACCTGATGCACAGGACTGCAACAAAGCCTATTATGAATTCCATGATCTTCTGAAACGTCTGCATTGAGCGTAAATGTTAAAGAAATGAAACGAACTATCTTTCGGGGAAATGGAGAACTTAAATATCTCCTACAATCGGGGTGAAAAGTTGAGTAAAAAGTTTCACAAATTTCAGAAGGAAATTGATCTTCTGGTATATTTCCTTCTCGTCTCGAATAAGAAATTTTGAGTTCTGAGTGTCTGCAATGACAGTGGAGACTCGGATATATCAAATGAGTTTCAGTCCAATTGCAATCTTTGACTTATCCATTGCAAATAGTCGAGCTATCAGTTCTTATCTCTGATCCCTTTTTGCAACAATAGGCAGCAAAGAATCGTCACGGGGGATTTCGTTGTAACAACAGATCATCCTGCAGAAAGGGTAGTGGCACAGTAGGCTAGCATGCTACTCGCCTTTGCTACTTAGTCTGAGTAGAAATGACTTAGGTTAAAATACTCTAGACTCATAAGAAGAACATAAGAATAAAGGAGACTGCAAAAGACCATAAGGCCTACACTAGGCAGCTCCGTATCCATCACCACCTGTCATCCCCATCCATAAAGTTGTCTAATCGTTTTTTAAAACAATTGATGGTTTCAGCGCTTACTACATGGTTACTAAGTTTATTCCATTCATCGACCACCCTATTAGTAAACCAATTCTTGCCTATTTCCTTCTTAAATCTAAATTTGTCCAGTTTATACCCATTACTGCGAGTCCTGCCCTGTTGTTTTATTATGATGACCTTGTTTGCATCACCCTTGTTATAGCCTTTGATCCACTTGAACATTTCTATTAGAACACTCCCGTGCGAACATCTCAACAGTGTGTATAACCTTTGAATAGATATAATTTCTTTTATTTCGTCAATGACCTTCTCACTATATGGCGTAAGAGTAATTTCACATTTGGCTTTTGAATTAATCCCTTTGACAGTAAAATTTATTCATATATTTTTTCTAAGTAAAACATGGCGACTCAATCCGGATGGAAAGGGTATCATCGCAACTAGAATATTCAATCTCAATTTTTCATTTTAAGGTGCAGCATCGAAGTCCAGGATCAGTCCCAAAATCTCTCAATCAACTTCAACTATATTCCATCCATTGTTGCACATAAGAGGATCTGACAACCGGCGATTGCTTCCCAATCCTTAACACAATAAACCTGTGGCAGGAACTACCCTTGGTTAAAACAACAGAAAACACAGTCTATAGCCTCTTCCCAGAGATTTGTTGGAGGTCTTAAGCATAAATGCTAGTCAGTCACTGTGGGCCTCTAGTTTTCGACCAGACGAAATTTAAGACAACAACACTATTTAGGCTAAAGCGACTTTCCAAACCCAACAGCTACAGGTGATTTCTTCTTGGCCTAGAAGCCCAAACACAACGGGCAAAGGTGACAAACTCAGTCGTAGCAACGAGCTCCTAACCAAAGAATAACTTTATTCATCTAAAGAGTCTTCATCAGTGTCTGTAAAATCAAGTCTAATATAATTTGTTGAGAGTGCGTCACGTATTTTGAAAACATGTATACACAAATAAGCACAACATGTCATAGCAATGTCAAACAATTTCCAAACTATTAGCGAAGCCGTGAAAATTAATTTGATTTGACTGCGGCATTGTTTACAATGATTTTAGTGGATTCCGTGAACGGAAAATACTTAACGAGTACTGCACGTGTGTTGCTTTGCAATGCCTACATTGTTATTGTTTTCATTTCGTTTATGTCACTTCATCGATTGGCTGGATTTGATCTAAAATTTGTATGAAACACTAGTGTCTTGTCAATATAGTTCATTGATGGAGGTATCATACATTCAGAAGGTACGAGTGCATGTGTGCGTATGTGGATGTGTATGTGTGTATGTGTATATATATATACATATGTATACATATATGTATATATATATGTGTGTGTGTTTGTGTGTATATATATATACATATATGTACACACGCACACACACACACACACACATATATATATATATATATATATATATATATATATATATATACATATATATATATATGCGTAAGTAACCACTAGGAAAAGTAAACTAACGAAGCAGAGCGCTTTCGTATAATTACATCTTCAGTGCTTCTGCTTCGTTAGTTTACTTTTCCTAGTGGTTACTTACGCATTTGTGAACACACGCTCCTAGTGTTTTTATTGCATATATATATATATATATATATATATATATATATATATATATATATATTATACAGAATATATATATATATATATGTGTGTGTGTGTGTGTGTATTTATGTATATATGTATTTATGTACGTGTGTAAATGTATACATGTGTCTATATGTATGTGTGTGTATATGTGCATGCGTATGTGTGTATACACACGTATATGTGCATGTGTGTGTAAATATATATGTATATATATATATATATTTTTTTTTTTTCATGAAATATGCAGCGGGAGGAGGCAAGAAAAGAATGAGGGAGGGGAAGGGATGGGGGTGGAGTGTATGGGGATGGAATGGGTGGAAGTACTTTTAATGCCTTTGTTTTTTTACTATTTCCCTTGTAAGGAGGGAAAACCTTTGGTATATATATATATATATATCTATATATATATATATATATATATATATATATAATATAATGTGATATAACAGTATATAAGTTCCACTACAACCACCAACCATGCTATTACTGACATCACTCCACTGTCACCCCCACCAATGATAATACCATTGACTCGCCAATCATCCCTACCACTGCCATCAGCTCTCTGCATACCAACGCAGCCAAGGTCGTTATGCACTTGAAGGCATTACAATATCCATAACAACGGGAGCGAAATGAACAACAAATCAGATTTATGATGTTCAATACAGTGACGCTCGGGAGACCCAAACGTTTACATAATGGAATTGACTCCTTCATTACGGGTGCGGATGCCAGGTAAGTCAAAGGCCTGTAGTATTCACCATGACAATGTTCAAAAGGTGCGACACCGAATTGAAGCTTATCGACCGCGGAATCAGGTCATGGAGTAATCTTTCCTCGGATACGACTGTGTGTAGTAGAGTTTGATGTTTCATTGTTAGTTTGAAATGTTGAGGTTTAGTCATGTAAATGCCCCCGTCTTTCTATTTCTACTAGTGCTCACACACATACAAGCAATCCCTTCCAACTTCTACTTCCAGTTCGTTCTTCAGCATCCCCATCCCCCCTTATAACACATTTCCACTCCACGAGAACAATTTTCTTTTCGCACCTCAAGGCCAGGCTAGACATTTCCCTTTCTGTCTCGCGATCCACAGTCCCCACCACGCCTCTCGAATTATTCTTGATGCGCTCACCGACTCTCTCACCGCATCTCGTCATTTCCCGGATTCTCAGAGAAGAGGGATGGAGACATGGTAGTCCGTTGTGCTTTCTTTTTTTATTTCCTGTCCCGTCAGAACATCTTTTCAACACGGCCATTATTTGAAACGATTTCAACATTACATATTGTCCGTTGTGCTTTTTTTGATTTCCTGTCCCGTCAGAACATCTTTTCAACACGGCCATCATTTGAAACGACTTCAACATTACATATAAAGCTACGAGAAGACGAAGTGGATATGAAAGGCAGAAAAAAGCTGTTAACGATGACGGCGAAAGACATCAGCGAAATTATATGTATATAAAAACAAAGGATAAGCAGAATACATAAACAGGAAAGAAAAATAGAAATTGTTACTTCTACTACTGGTTGACTGCGAAGGCCCTCAGCACAGACTGATTTTTTTTTTGTCTTAATCAATAATCTCCAAAATTTTTATGCTTTGGTTTTAGACAAACATAGAATTTCAATCTTTACATTGCTAGATACAAAATATGCTAAAAGTTCTCTTTTTAGGTAGCAATCCAGATTTCTTTCCATCCTGACACTATATATATATATACATATATATATATATATATACATATATATACATATATATATACATATTTATATACATATATATATATATATATACATATATATACATATATATATACATATTTATATACATATCATATATATATATGTATACATGTACACATACATAAACGCGTATGTGATTATATTAATGAAATATTGTGTAGTTGTCTTTATTTATTTATTTATGTATTCATTTATTTATTTATTTATTTATTGTCTCTGGAACCCACTCGGACCCCAACCTTGCCAGTTGTCCTGAACTATTTATTCATGAACGCAGGAGACTGTGTCTACGGTATGCCAATGATGATACACAGTGATGTCATCAAGTCGCCTCAAGTCCGACGTTAGCATCGGTCAGGAACCATTATTTACAGTGGAACCAACGCCGAATCCTCGCGCGGTTACCAGACGTGCGCTCTACCAACCGAGCCACGGCGGGTCCATCACGTTGCACACCTGATTAAGCCCTAGGCTACACAAGAATTCTGAAAATACTTATTTCGTTTACGAATATACACACACACACACACACACACACACACACACACACACACACACACACACACACACACACACACACACACACACACACACACACACTGGTTCTTTTACCAACAAAAATGTACAAGTTTTTGTATATCGTGGATCACAAATGAACATAAAATCTTGCATGTCGCCCAGAGATACACATCTCCTTTACAGCTCCCGAAACTACGATGCCTAATAGTTTTTGTGCCTGGAGCTACATGCTTTCATATCTCATAGTAATACGATTTTTTTCGTTTTTATTGTTCTTGCACGAGAGGCGAGAACAGAATGTGGCCTTCCAGTTGTTCGAGCAATATCCATGTTGTGTTCAGTTTCACAGGAAAATATATTTTTGGGTTGCTCATATTATGCGTTTTTTTTTATTATTATTATTTTTCTCTCTCTCCACTTAAGGTTAGAGTCTTAGTTTGGTCAATGGTTATATTTTCTTTTGTGTTATGTGTGGAAACGAAATGCTGCAGGACGATCGTGCTTCAGATGATACAACCAAACACCAACGTTCAAAAAATATAATATTGAATAAATAAATGATAAAATTAAAAATAATGATAATAATGATAATAAATGAATAAAGCTAGTAAATAGATAAAACAATAAAAAATAACAAAGTAATAAACATATAAATATATTAATGAATAAATGAATAATGGAATGAATAAGCAAATAAAAATCAGTCCTAAGAATAATTACTACTTGTGTTACTTGTTTAATTTTCTAAAATAACGCTGGGGACAGCAGGAGCATTGCAAAACGAGAAAAAAGTAATAAACATATAAATATATTAATAAATGAACAATAGAATGAACAAGCAAATAAAAATCAGACCTAACAATAAATACTACTTAGGCTACGACACGTTTAATTTTCTAAAATGACCCTAAGTACAACAGGACCATTACAGAACACAAATTCATCTTTTAACATCACATCAAGATCATAAACTACATTACCTCCATCCTATTGAAGACCAGAGCTGAGTTTTCTAAGCCTAATGTGTTTTAGATATACACCTCATTTTGGATGAAAACCTTACAACACGGTTAACATTTACATATACTTTGAGCAAGAAAGAATTACGACCTTGCAATTGTATGAAACAAGATTTTAAAATACGTTGCGCTTAGGTACGAAAAGTTATACATGTTTACATGTGTCTGTGTGTGTACAGTATATGCAAGCAGTCTAGCTTTGTTAGGCCTTGCTCGTTCGGCTCTGCAGGTGGCTGTGTAATGTTAACCCTGTGGGAACTTTTACGACTTATAAAACCCACTAACAAAGAATAAAATTGAAACATTGTAGTTTTCCATTTTATTTCATTTTTTTCCTCTTTTGCACTTCATTTCGTTATTTTACTAAATATATGTAAATACATAAACTACATATTTGTATATATAAACATATATAAATGTACACACACACACAAACATATATATATATATATATACATATATATACATATATATATATATATATACATATATATACATACATATTATATATATATATATACATATACATATATATATATATAATATATATATATATATATTTATATATATTGCTTTGGTTTAGTGTGATTTAGCTACAAATTTACGCGTAATATGTTTTCGTATTTTGCCCTCATGAATAACTCCACTTCCTCAAGAAATATTCGGTCACAATCTAAATGACTTGGTTTTATAACGATAATGATTATCCACTCAAGATACCTAGTTGAGTGAAAGGTTTTCGTGGACCTGTCTTCAGGAAGGCAAGTTGCAGCGTAAAGTTGTGTTGAAGAAAATTTTTGAATTTTGTCTTTCGGAACTAAGTCCAAGACACACTTGTCTGGACGGAGTTGCCCTTCTTAGCATAAAAAAATTCTGAAAAGTAACTTTTTTTGTAGCTGATGTTACATTATATTTTTATATAGTATGTTTTTTGTGGAGAAATATTGTTTTCTAGTTACTTTGTAGCTGATGTTTCATTATATTTTATATAGTATGTTTTTTTGTGGAGAAATATTGTTTTCTAGTTACTTGTGCTAGTTACTTGGTCTAACAGTCCAAGCGCATAGGGCAAAGTTGACGGCTTCGGCTGCAGCTACGCGACTTTATGCGTAGGGTCTTTCCCTATACCTTATCTTGGTGGTATCTACCTAAACGAGTCATTGCTTTTGCGAGTAATTTGTCTCGTATACCAAACAAATACATTCAACGAGTTGTAATCCATTCCCATTTCATAATACAATTTGACACTTTTCTCCTTAAACTTCCTTCCAGAAAAGTGGCAAAAAAAGAAAGAAAAAAGAGAGAGATAGAGAGAGAGAGAGAGAGAGAGAGAGGAGAGTATATATATATATATATATATAAATATATATATATATATATATATATATATATATATACATATATATAAAACTTAAACCCACTCTCGGAGAAAGATAAGCTGAGATACAGAGTAAACTGTTGAAGAGGACCACAGTTAGTGGTCGAAATATACGTTTTAAAGTTTTATTTTATTCGTGTGCTACGACACCTACGTTACTTGAATTGATATATATATATATATATATATATATATATATATATATATATATATATATATATATATATATATATATATATATATATACTAATAATAATGATAATGATAATAGTAATAATAATAATAATAATGATAATGATAACAGTAATAATAATAATAATGATAATAATAATATTAAAAAATAAATATATAAATAAATAAAAATCATCAAGTCTTACTGTTAATTTGCATAGTCGGTTTACAATAACTATATGGAAAAAAAAAAAAAAAAAAATCACAAATATTTGCGTCCCAGGCGAAAAGGGGAAGTGGTTGTAATGTTACTATGCTATGGTGTGATGTTTAAGTGTAATGTTTGTGATGCTGTATTGACACCTCAAACAAAATTTTTGTTGCTTTTTAGTCTCATGTGAGACAATCATGGACTACTCAAGAAAGTTCATCTCGTTCATAACATCTCAACACATTTTTAATTAAAACTGTTGCATAATCTGCATTATCATTAAATACATGTAATGCAGTCGTGCAATATTGCTTATTGATATAATACAAATCATAGGATGAATGAACAAGGTTGTAGAATTTGATAACTTGACATAGGAGAAGTAAAAGAACAGCTCCGAGGTCCACACCATATGTAAGCAAATTTGGTGTCTGCGTTTGTATTCGACTGTGTATCATTTCAACGTGTGATACACAGCTGTATCTTGTTCCTTTATTTTATTCATTCGTGGCCTTTCTTGTTACTGTGTTTGATCTTTCACATCTATATTTGATATGGCTAATGAATGTACGACTCTCTTAGCCTTTGTAGATTCAGTGCATATCGTTGCTTGGGCGCTATGCTTTGAGTTCTTTGCAAAGGCACACCTTTCCCTACATAGAGCCTCCTTCTTCTTTCCGTGGCGTACCACCTCCAGGTTTTCTCTTCGTTTTGTGACGTACCTCGTTCCTTTTCTCTCCTCCAGGTTTTCTTTTCGTTTTGTGACCACGTTCCTTTTTCTCCTCCAGGTTTTATCTTCGTTTTGTGACGTACCTCGTTCCTTTTTTCTCCTCCAGGTTTTCTCTTCGTTTTGTGACGTACCTCGTTCCTTTTTTCTCCTCCAGGTTTTCTCTTCGTTTTGTGACGTACCACGTTCCTTTTTTCTCCTCCAGGTTTTCTCTTCGTTTTGTGACGTACCTCGTTCCTTTTTTCTCCTCCAGGTTTTCTCTTCGTTTTGTGACGTACCTCGTTCCTTTTTTCTCCTCCAGGTTTTCTCTTCGTTTTGTGACGTACCTCGTTCCTTTTCTCTCCTCCAGGTTTTCTTTTCGTTTTGTGACGTACCTCGTTCCTTTTCTCTCCTCCAGGTTTTCCTAGCCCGTATCTCACTTCCCCTGTTTATCCCGGCCATGACAATCCATCCTTATCTCTGCCCATTTATATCTACATTTCTTTCTCTTACTTTTAACTTCTTCCATACCCAACGGGGTGCCACGGAAATGAATAAGCCTGGCTGTAACCACAATGAAGAGGAAATTACTAATACATACATACATACATACATATATCAAAGCCTTTTTCCTCCCTTATAAGGGAGGTAGCCAAAAAACAGTCATAAAAACCACTCCCACCTATTCCATCTCTATCATACTCCACTCCCCTCCACCCTCTTCCCTCCCTCTTATCTTGGCACCTCCTGGATGACGGGTCATCCCTGCATCTCGCCCACTGCCCTGGTTCAGAAGCAGTGTCACAAATTACTAATAAGTTCAGGAATTGATATAAACAAAATATAACTTCTTCCCCTCCGAGTGGGTGCCATGGAGATGATTAAAGAATCTCAGTGGCAGAAACAATTAAAAGGAAAATAGGCACCCGGTAAGAAATTGGTTAAGATCGTTCCAAGGATACTCAAGAACCATTGCAGCCCAAATGAGAATTTACACTATTCTTTGCACCCACTCGAGAATAGGTGGTGGTGGTGGTGGTGGTTGAGTTGGTGGTGATGATGGAGTTTGTGTTGGAGTTAGTTATGGAGTTGATGGTAGTGAGGGAGGAGTGGTCGTGGTTGAATAAGGAGTGACAGTGGGATGCTATCCTTATCATACGACTACTCTAAGTCCATGAAATCCTCAAGAAACACCCTCACCCTTTGTTAAACACTTCCTATACCTGTCTTGTCACGAAAGGTAGATTTACACACTGTTCCTCCGAATTCACACTCCTATCCCGCAATCACTCTGTTCCACTCCTAATCCTCTAGATCCAAGGCTCTCAACCTATTTTCACGTGTACCTCGTACTTATGAATTGCTGTTGTTTAACCTTCTGGAAATGACTTCAACACTAAATTTAATCGTTTTGCATCCACTAACTGCTAGTGGCGTTCGGTTAGCGGCGCCCTTTATTGACCCGCGTGGTCCATTGGGGTTCTACGGACCACAAGTTGGGAACCGCTGCTCTGGATTAAGCACTCCTATCTGCCTTAAAGACCACGCTCAACAGACTAATCTTTCGAAAATGGTCACACATATACTCCTGCCTTCCCATTGCATAGGATGACTATACATACCCTCCACCATTCCATCCTCCTTAAGATACACATAGTACAGTCTCATTACTCTACCCCTTGTTAGACATTCTACGTGATATTCACCTAATTCAAGTCATTCCAGTTTTCATATTTTTAATGTCATTCGTACATTCTCTTTTAGAATAGCCTCATCATTTTCCTCACCCACCGTTCTCCTACTACACCCGTCCTCTTCGTTCATCAACTTGAATTATCCCACCCATCTCCCTTTCATAGCCTTCACTTCCATTAACAAATGTCCATTTGCTCTTTTTACTCTCTCCCTTCTCTCCAACTCGCCTGTTTGCACTCTTTTCACATCTTTTCAAAATTCTTTTTTATTCTTTAAGAAATTTCGGACAAACACCTAACGGACCTCTCGGCCGCTCTTTTGGCCTCCCTCACCTTGCATTTAGCTTCCGCCCTGTTGACACTGTACCTCATACTTTTCGGTACTACCACATTTTTTGTATTTGCTTTGTTTCACCATGTAATCCCCTTTCCTCTGTTTGCACCCATTCTTGCGTGAGCAAATGTGCTCGTGTTAGCACGAACTTTGGATATCCATGTCTTTCTCTTCCTCTTCTTCCTTCTGTTTCCCCTCTTCCTCCTCCTATATCTCCTCTTCTTGCTCCATGTTTCTTCTCTCCCTCCTCCTTTTCTTCTTCCTCCTCCTCCTCCTCTTCTTCTTTTCGTTTTACTTCTTTTTCATCTTCTTTTTCCTCTTCTTCCTCCTTCTCCTCCTGCCGTTTTTACTCCTCCTCCTCCTCTTCTTCTTTTCCTTTTTCTTCTTCTTTTTCCTCTTCTTTCTCCTCCTCCTCCTCCTCCTCCCGTTTCTACTCCTCCTTATCCTCCTCCCCCTCCAAGTAAACTGATCCTCCAATTAACGAGGGGCCTTTACAAGCCCGTTCATGGCCAACATGTGTGTCTGTTAGGCAATACAAAGCGCTGTGTAATCCGCAAGTCCATCATGGCCAGAGTTGGATCTGTTGAGACAGATCCCAACCTCGATATCGTTATGTTATTGACATTGAATCAATAGAACGGACCAATATTCTGATAGTTTTCCTCTTCAAGCCCAAGGAAAGAATGAAAGATGAAAAAAAAAAAAAAATACCTCCCTCGTTGGATCAACGGAATTCTACTGAGAAGTTAGAAAATCTAAGAAGAGAATGACAACATGGTGTAATTTAGGTTTAAAATAGAATTTAACTTTACATAACCAGAGGGGAGTACAATAGATCAGAATAAATTTCGTAGACGGCATGAATACAACGAAGTGGTTGAATAAGTTTCTTCCCCTTCGTAGAGAGAGCTACGACGTTGACTCCCTATGAACGTACAGTAGTATGCCCTCGCTACGAACTCGGCCTGCCCTCGCTTCACAAGGCAGCTTCGAACCGTCTCTACTCGTACCCAAGTAGCGACGCTCTCAGCATCTCGGACAGCGACCATCCCAGTGATCTCACTGATACTGATTAAGGTCGTCTTGCATCAGTCACACACACACACACACACACACACACACACACACACACACACACACACACACACACACACACACACACACACTGATACTTTGTCACGTCCGAGTTGAGTTCGAGTCCTCTGCTCGATCACGTTTCAATTTCTAATATATGCTTCCTTAGAGCTCCTCGTCAGTCTCGGCTGCGATGGCATGGAACTAAAAGTGAATTGTAGTTGAAAAGATGTTAATATGTTATATGTTCAGTGTATGTATAGTATGTCAATATGTTCAGTGTATGTATATATAAATATATATATATGTATATATATATATATATATTATATATATATACATATGTATATATATACATATATTATATATATATATATATATATATGTATATATATATACATATATGTATATATATACATATATATTATATATATATATAAATATATATATATATATATATATATATATATATATATATATTTAAAATCGTGGGTTATATCATTGGGTCCTCAGCCCCCAAACTGAAGAAAAGCTCCTGGTATCGCCCATGTCTTTATGAATTATGTCACCGTACTAAAAGGACAAAACCTTTGTTTTACGATGTCTGCCCAAGACATCTTCAAGGACGACGTCTTCGAGGACTGGCCAGGGAAGCCAAGTGTCACTTGAGTTGGGGACTCCTATTTCCTCCTCTTGGACTTTATATTTTGTCTGGTAATAGAATGTGTTTTCGGATGCTGAGCTCCAGGAGTCTTCAAGGTCTTTGCTGTATTTCTTCCTCTTCTGCGTTTTAAGACCCCGTGTGAGGCTAGCCTAGCCTCTTTAACCCCCTCGGTTATCAAGTTTTCTCTTAGCTGAATAAAATTCTCTGATTGGTCAAATAATCTAAAAGTTGAGTTATATTTGTATTATCTAATCCATTCAAAAATGTGTACATAGGCTTGGTAGCAAGTATTTTGTAGAATTAAATGATGAAAGCGGCGTTATAAGTTATACTTTATATATTTTGTTGTAATTCATTACAAGTAATTTCATTCAGCTGAATACTCGACATAGAGCTGAATGGATCTCTTTGTGACGTCTTTCACTGTGGAATATATTTTTCGGATGATATTTCTTGTAAAAAAAAAAAATGGACATTATGTCAAATGTCAAAAGACATCCCTTGTTAATTTGTTATCTTGCACTGGTATTTGCTGGAAAAATATCTTCCTACTGTTTTCAAAACATTCTCTTGGTTTTTTTTTTTTTTTTTTTTTTTTTTTTTTTTTTTCTCGCTGGTAACAATCCCTTACGTCAAGAGACTTCTTGGAATGCACAACGCAACCCATTAATACCGGATGGATCATTTTCAGAATGTATTTTTCCTGATATCACATCCATTTCAGGGAAGGCCCTATGAAAAAGTAGAATTAATGTACATACATTTCAGGAAAACAAGGTTGAATAACGTACAGAAATAGAAACGCGAAACATTTATAATTCGAAATCAAATGCATTCAGACTGGAGAAGTCTCAATAGTTTTGTCTTACTTAGTTATAATTTTTTATTATTATTATTGTTTTTTTTTTATTTAAAGCATATGTGGATGCTAGTCTATCCAGAGGAGTTTGAGTCTCTCAGTAAAAGTAAAGGAAGGCTATATACATTACATGATAGATATATTGATAAACTCAAACTATTTGTTCATTCATTAGCTCATATAATTACATGCACTAACTATCGTGATATGTATATGTATATATATATATATATATATATATATACATATGTGTGTGTGTGTGTGTGTGTGTGTATACATATACATATGTATATATATATATATATATATATATATATGCATGAGAAATCACATAAACTCGTGATTCTAAATATGCGGAAAAACCACCAAGGAAAAAGAAAAACTGATGACCAAGCGCTTTCGTCTATTCAGACATCCTCAGGGTACATAGAAAAGAAAAAGTACACAAGAATATATACAAAGAGTATGAGGTCAGGGAAGGAACCAGGAGAGGTTGCGAGGATCTAATGTCAACCTGACCCGTTCGCGGCAGCGGACGTTTGGGCTACTACTTTTTTCACAATAAAAATATTGTGAAAAAAGTAGTAGCCCAAACGTCCGCTGCCGCGAACGGGTCAGGTTGACATTAGATCCTCGCAACCTCTCCTGGTTCCTTCCCTGACCTCATACTCTTTGTATATATTCTTGTGTACTTTTTCTTTTCTATGTACCCTGAGGATGTCTGAATAGACGAAAGCGCTTGGTCATCAGTTTTTCTTTTTCCTTGGTGGTTTTTCCGCATATATATATATATATATATATATATATGTGTGTGTGTGTGTGTGTGTGTGTGTGTGTGTGTGTGTGTGTGTGTGTGTGTATGTGCTGTGTGTGTGTGTGCGTGTGCGTGTGTGTGTGTGTCCGTGTGCATGCGTTCTTTGCATATTCCTAGCGTAAAAATTGTATTTTAAAATTGACGAAACTCGGATTAATGATCGGGTTTTCGTAAAAACAAAAGAAAAGAAAAATCCTATTGACCAAAATCATCGAATTGAAGCCACCTCAAGACTTTGGAGACTTCGATGTCCAAAATAGAGGATCATTAAGATGTATTACAATAATACTTCGGAAGTAGTACAACGGGCTGCGAAGTACATTGATAATAATGATAATAATAACAACCATGATATCAATATAGAACAAGTGCCTCATGCTCCTTCGTTTGATGTACTGTCGATATAAGCTATGACCAATGATGCCAGGTAATCTAGATTGAATATAAAGTACTTGTCGAGCTATTGAACACCTGATACACTGGGCTACCATAGCAGACTCGACAAATGATCTTCATTGCAGTTCTATAGTAAACTCGAAACACCACAGATATCATCTCGCCCCCTTTCCCATTTGACCTCTCCCTTCTTGTCTTCTTCTTTATTGAAGTACTTGTCGAGCTATTGAACACCTGATACACTGGGCTACCCTAGCAGACCCGACAAATAATCTTCATTGAGGTTCTATAGTAAACTCGAAACGCCACAGATGACATCTCGCCCCCTTTCTCATTTGACCTCTCTCCCTTCTTCTCTTCCTCTTCTTTATTGCTTTCGTCTTCTCTCTCCTCCCTCTCCGTTGCTTCTGGTTCTTCAACGATGGCGGACTCTGTTTCAGAGTTCCCTCTCCCATTCCAATATCATGCGACCAATTACATTCTCCCATCCATTTCCATTGCATGATATGACGTCCGGCTGTCCCTAGTGCTGTTTCATTCGATTTCATAACGTCACTCTCCGTCCTCTGGAGTCACGTGACATGGCCCGCGATTGCCCAGTTGGTGTCATGTGACACTGGTACAAAGTCCACAAGATTACATAAGATGCTGTAATGACTGTCGTTTATTTTGTATTATTTGTTTGTTATTATTTATGTTTATTATCCTTTGCTTGATTTTCATTTATTATTAGTTATCTGTCAGTTCATTATTATTTACTATTTATCTGTTGCTTTATTATTTAACTATACCTATGCATTTATTTGATTTATTATATATATTATTATATATCATTTATCATTATCATATATTTTTCCGCATCCGACCTAGTTATGGACCAAAAGGTCTTCTGTCGGCATGCTCCGCCTTTGTAATCCTTTGTAATAAACCTTAGTTACATCATGTAAAGTTGATAAATAACATTACCATAATCCATAGTACGGGAAAGAAGCTTAAGGTTGTATTCTTTCGTGATATATGAATATAATCCAGTAAAGATAACCTGTCACCAGAAAGCAATTTGTTGCGGGTTGATGCGTCACCATACCTTAAGTGCTAGGATAGCATGCATGAGTAATACTCAGCTTTGTAATATAGAAGTGAAATTAGATCTGAACCCTCCATATCCATACGATACGTAATCATACATAATAAATCAACAAATACCATTAAATCTTGTGTTACACATGTGAAAGTCAATTATTGCCTTTGTGATATCTCACTAAGTTGAGGGAAATTGAAGCTGAGAAGGAACGAAAAGGTAAAGAGTCTACGGCAGGAGGCGCTGAGTAGCTGCGGCCGAAGCAGTAACTTTTGCCCTATGTAAAGGGCTGTTGGATCGGGTAACAGTCTATGCGAATAGGAGAGTAGCATACTTCCAATGACCCCACCAAAAGTTACTGGTACATACATACATACATATACCAAGGCTTCTTCCCCCTTACAAGGGGGGTAGCCAAAAAGAAAAAGGCATAAAATCATTCCCACCCATTCCATCCCTGAATACATTCCACATTATATAGTTAAAGTTACTGGTAAATCGAGTATATTCGGATAGTCTAGTTTACACTGGAAACAGACGGTGGTAGTCTTAAAAATAATCATTATATGAATTTTATATAGATCCTTTGAAGGGAAAGATTTATATAAGGAAATATTTTTTAAGAATACCGCTGTAAATTTCTTACGGTGATTTTCTAAAAAAAAAAAAAAAATCCTTATATAAATCTTTCCCTTCCAAGGAATTATATAAGATTTATATAAGGATTTATTATTTTTTTTTTTTATTTTTATTTTTTTAATAATATGATTTTTGAAAGAGGAGGATGCAAGGGAAGACCAGTTTGGTGGGACAGCAGAGTAGAATGTTTGTAGAAGAAGAGAGTATTCAACGAATATTACTTCAAATACGTATGCAATAATTTCATCTTTTCTATTCCTAATCGAAAGTCTAATTCAAAATTTCAATCATATGGCTAAAACTTGACATTTAGTTTTACTAAATGACTGTTAGTTATCTCACGAAATTTGGCAAACTAGAATTCTTTAAGTACATTTTTCCGAAATGGTTCACATTCTAATCCACTTTCTTCCCGAAATTTTGAGTTGAGAAAGAAAGAAAATCGTCAGCCTTGTTTTTCTTCCTCCCACACCGACCCAGTGACCAGAACTCCCATTATTATTTATGCTTGACCTAGAACAGCGAGTTTCGAACTATGATAAATTTATCGAGGTTTTCGACAGATAAGCCGCAACAGGGATAAGGATAAGGTTACAGGGTTTGGATATGTATAGGGTTAGAGGATATGGATAGGGACCAGTTTATAGATAGGGTAGGGATATGAGAGAAGAATGGTGGTGTTATAAATGAACGGATAGAGATGGGGATAGAGATAGATGGATAGAGGATTAGGGATAGAGGGATAGGACTAGGTGCACGGATAGGGCTAGGGGGATGTATAGGGCTAGGGGCAGGGCTAAGGATAGAATGTATGGGCTAGGGAGTGAGAAAGTGGGTGGCTGTTCAGTATTTATCTTTATACCTAGAGGAACAAAGTACATACATATACTAAAGGCTTTTTCCCCCCTACACTGGGGGTAGCCAAAAAGAAAAAGGCATAGAAACCACTCCCACCCATTCCATTTCCTATATATTCCACTCCCCATCACCCTCCTCCCTCCATCTTATCTTGGCACCTCCTGGATGACGGGTCATCCCTGCATCCTGTCCACTGCCCTGGGTCAGAAGTAGGGCAGTGGACAGGATGCAGGGAACAAAAGTATGAATCCTTTTTCTTAAATTTGATGAACAGTTACATGAAGACAAAGTTGGACGTGTTGACCCTCCTCAGGTACGTAAGGTTTCCTACCGGGAGTGGTGGAGGAGGGAGAGGTAAAGCTTGACCAAGGGTCCGCTCGATCTTGAGATGATGCGACACAGAAGCTTCCGGGATATTGGGTCTTGTAAATGGATCTCCCAAGAATCGTTTTCCAAAATAATGTGTGTAATGGGTGTAACTGTGTGTGTATGTGTTTGCATGTGTGTGTGATTCACCATGGTTTTGGATCATGTGTTCGACTCGTGATCGACAGCAATTTCCCTCCCGAAAGAGAGCTCAGAGCTCATATACAGTGTGTGTGTGCGTACATGCATAAGATAAAGAAAATATTAGTACATAAGATGAGCGAAAATAGGTGATACCACAGTACGAAATACCAATGTCCGTCATAAGTAGTTGACTGAATGTTTTTTGTTTACTTATGTACATATGTATATACATAATACACACATACATACATGTAGAAGAGGTATTAGAAAATTTAAATAAATCAGACTTGAAATTTAAGAGCGAGATTTTTTTTTATTTTTTTTTATTTTTTTTTCTTTAATTCCAGGCTTAAAGTGTACCCACAAAACACGATAAGTCAAGAAAACATTGGGTGAAAGAAGAAGTGACAGAAAAAGTGACAGACTATAAGTTTTTTATTTTCTATATTGCCCCCCCATCCCTAACCACCGCCCCCCCCCCACCCCCGAAGGATGGAAGCTCTTGTCATTACTGACTAACCACTGAGTCCTTTATACAATCCTCCGGGAACGATGTGGAAGTGGTCATAACTAAACTGAGGAGATGAGAGTAGAAAATGGGGAAAAAAAGAGAGAGAGGGGAGGCGGAGTGAGAGGTAAGAGGAAGATAAAGAGAAAGAGAGGTAAGAGAAATAAAAGGGATTAGTAAATGCGGTGAAGATATATTTTTCATTTTCATTTATTTATTTTTTGTAAATATTTTGACTTACAGAGGGAGGGGAAATTTGAAAAGTAGAGCATTAGGGTGAGTGAGAGGAGATATAGGGATGAATGACCATAAAGAGGGAAATATGGACAAAGATAACAGCATCATAGGAAAGAGGGGAAACAAAGAGAAAGAGGGAAAGATAGGAGAAAATTAAAGAGGAAGAAAAATAAACTTTTGAAAAGATCAGGACAAGGAAGGTCATTTTCATAAGTAAAAAAAAAAAAAAAATAGAATAGAATAAAATAAAATAAAATAAAATAAAATGAAACAAAATAAAATACAAATAAGATAAAATAAAGATAGATAAACAAAAATAAAATAAAGATGAAATAAAATAAAAACAGATAAACTTATAATAAATAATGAATATAATATAAACACCAAAAGAAGAAATAAACCGAAACACGAAATCCCGATGATACAAAACATTTAAACCGTACTACACGAAACAGATACTGAATTTAGTTTAAAAAAACACTGGAAGGTCGAGAACAAGAGCATGATAGCATGGAAGTAACTTAATGGATAATGGAAGAGATGAAGAGAGGAGTGAGGGGAACCGGGCGATGAGGGGAAAGAGAGGATGAGGGGAAAGAGAGAAAGAGGGGACAAGAGAGGGGAGAGCCTTTCGAAAAGAGAGACAATCAGAGGACAGAGAAAGAGGAGAAATCAGAAACGGTTGTTGAGTGTGATGCAAGGGAGACCAAAGAGAGGAGAAGAGAAATAGAGAAAGAGAGGGAGAGAGAGAGAACAGCACAAAAAAAAAGAGAAGAGACGAAAGGAGGGAATTGAGAAAAAATAAGAAAGAGGAGAGAAGGAGAGAAAGGATGACAGAAGTGTATATGGACTGTGGAGATGTAGTGTTGAAAGCGAGACGTTACATGACTGAAGAGAAGTTTAGAGAAGAAGAAAAGCGTAAAGGAGGAGAGGAGGGGTAAGGAGAGGATAAAGGGGAAGAGAAAATGGAATGTAGTTAGTTAGTTAGTTAGTTAGTTAAGGTTTATTCAACAATATAAAATACAATTTAGACATACATATATATACAAAATTTTTACAAAATTAGTTGTTGAAAAGGGAGAGCGAGAAGCAAAGCTTATGGGGAGTTGCTCTCCCTTTAAGAAAAAAAATTATTTTTATTTATTTATTTTTGTTACATGTATAGTAGACAAAGCAGTAAAGAAGGAACAAAAGGAACAACATGGGCGAAAATACGAAAATCAAGGCTGAGAAAGAGCACAGCTATACCAAGCATACAACCAGTTTCCGACCACCGGCGACCAGGTGGTCGCCGACCAGTTGCATGTAGTCTTTGGAAGTCGCTCATAGTCGGTAATAAGATAGACAAATAGTAAGATCGATAGATAGGTATATTACAACACACACTGAATAGTTCCCGGTACATAGATTTTCATCTTATCAACCACATTAACTTTTTCCACATCAAATCTTTGCATAGGTTTTGTGTCGCCGACCGATCGCTTGATTTTCGGTCGAAGGTGGTCGGAAACAGGTCGCAAGCTTGGTGTGTGTGTAAACGATTTTTTTTTATCTAAGGGGAAATGTATAATACAGAGAACTTGAGGGTAAGGGGAAGGAAGGGGAAACTGAAGGGAAAGAAATACATTTCACTGTGTTTTGTTGCAGTTTCACTTGCGTTCGATTTTTTCATCTATTTTGGTTTTCATAAAGGCTGGATTGCATTTGGACAAACAGCACTGTGCATTTCAAAATATGTTTATATTCATCATTCCCACGAATATATTTCCCCTTGCATGTGTATATAAGTGAGTGTGTGTGTGTGTGTGTGTGTGTGTGTGTGTGTGTGTGTGTGTGTGTGTGTGTGTGTGTGTATACAATATGTACTTCCCTATGTATGTATGTATGTATGTATGTATGTATGTATGTATATGGATACACTAACTAGCATGTGTATATGAGTGTGTGTGTGTGTGCGTGTGTGTGTGTGTGTGTGTGTGTGTGTGTGTGTGTGTGTGTGTGTGTGTGTGTGTGTGTATGTGTGTGTGTGTGTGTCTGTGTATACAATACGTACTTCTCTATTTATGTATGCATATGGATACATTAGCTGGTGGACGAGTAGATAGATTAATAATGGGTACATGTACATACATATACATCCATATGTACAGGGAAGGAAAATGTATTGTATTCGTTGACTTCACTTTAAAATGTTTTCATACAGCTTCCATAAAACAAGAGAGCTATAAAGTGTTTCCAGGAAGCTGGAAACCTCTGTGTGTTCTATTGAATAAAGTAGACATGAACATGCTCTTCGTATTTAACGTGTGATACAGGGTTTCAGCTATACGTCTCACATAAAATGGATCTTAATCTTGTGCTAAAAGGATAAACCTTTGCCAGCCTTGCCATTTTTGGAAATAATATTAACGGAAATCAGGAACTATTTTCGAAAAGTTCCAAATACAAAATGAAAAAAGACGCATATGGAGATTGTCTGTGATGAAGAGTTAATCTGTTAATTGACCTTAAAGGCAAGACAGATAATGAAATAGATCTTGTGCAATACACACACGCACGCACACACACACACACACACACACACACACACACACACACACACACACACACACACACACACACACACACACACACACACACACACACGACTCGGTGGTACAGTTGGTAGAGCGCTGGACTGGAAAGTACGATAGTGCTCGCAGTACCCAGTTCGAATCCTGCCCAGGGCCGAAATTATTTCGGTATCGCTGTGCTTCGGGTCGTTACTCTGACTCTCGTGGGCGGGGAGTTGGGTGTGTGTGTGTGTGTGTGTGAAAGGTCATAGCATTATCCATAGATCGGTCATACGAGCTCTGAGCTCTCTTCCGGGAGGGAAATAGCTGTCGATCACGAGTCCAACTAGTGATCCAAAAGACCAAGATGAATACACACAAAGAGAGAGAGAGAGAACGACGGAGACAGAGAGACAGATATATAGCTATATATATGATCTGTGAGAGGGACGTCGGGAAGGATCATTCCCCTTGCCTTCTGACTCCGAAGTCGTCATCTTGAGAGGCAAACTTGATGAAAAACAGACAAATACAGGTAGACAGACATATAGACAAGGACAAACACAGGTATACACACGGACACAGACGCTGACACACACACACACACACACACACACACACACACACACACACACACACACACACACACACACACACACACACACACACATACATACACATACACGCACACACACACACACACACACACACACACACACACACACACACACACACACATTAACAAGGCAGCAGCCTTTTCTCCATTCAGTTGGGGTTGAAATCGCCCCTTTCAGAAGGAAAATACCTTTTGCCTGTATAGCTTTTCCAGGGAGATCTTTACGTCGTCCATTTCCAGGAGAGGATAATAATCTCATCCAGACCCTTCCTTCCAGTGGTAATGACAATAACAAGATAAGTCTTTCAGACCTGCGTTCCAGCGAGGAACTTCCAGTAGCTCTTTCCCTCCGAAGAAAAAAATGACTTCATTCAAGGAACGAATGCAATTATCATGATTGGCTTCCATGACCATGCTGAAGTGAATGTACTATGTTGGTATTATCTATGTGTTTTCCTCAAATTATTTTTGAATGGATTTCTTTCAGGTCTGCACGTGTTATTTGTTTATTCCTATACGATTCCTAGTTCCATAATTTATTGAGATGTTTGTCATTTAAAGGTGGTATGTCTTTATTTTGCTGTGGATGTGCTGTGTCTTGCGACACTGCTTCTGACCCAGGGCAGTGGGCAAGATGCAGGGATGACCCTTCATCCAGGAGGAGCCAAGATAAGAGGGAGGGAAGGGGGTGGATGAGAGTGGAGTATGTGGGGGTGGAATGGGTGGGAGTGGGTTTTATGCCTTTGTTTTGTAAGATGGAAAAATATTTTGGTATATGTATGTATGTGCAAAGTAGACCACTTGGAAAAAGAAACTAACGAAGCAGAGCGCTTTCGTATATTACATCTGCACTGGATATAATATACGAAAGCGCTCTGTTTCGTTAGATTCTTTTTCCAAGCACTCTACTTTGCATATGTGAACACACGTACCCGTGTTCTTATTAGCATGTATGTATGTATGTATGTATGTATGTATGTATGCTAATAAGAACACGGGTACGTGTGTTCACTTATGCAAAGTAGACCACTTGGAAAAAGAAACTAACGAAGCAGAGCGCTTTCGTATATTACATCTTCAGTGTATGTATGTATGTATGTATGTCTTTATTTTGTTTAAGCATCGCTCTCGTTTAAGTCTTTCCTTGAAATATCTGAACAGGTTTAAGAGTGTCTGAGGTCAGGGTAAAATTCTCTTTCCATATCGATCTCCTTAAGCCTCAGCAGACCCTAGACTTTCCTCTGTGTCTTCAAGAACTTCCTCTCTTCCCGATTTTCTTCGTTTTCTTTAACCTCTTTTTCTTATTCTTCTGTTTAATCGTCTTCGTCCTCTTCCCTTCTACCTTTCTCTTCATCTTCTTTTGTTTCCATGATAATTTTATTTATCTATTTATTTATTTATTATTATTTTTTTGGTATCTTTTATAACTTCTTCTTTCTCCATTACTCCAGGTTCTGGTCGTTTTCTTCCTCTTCATCTTTTCTTCCTCCACTCTTTGATACACCTCCTTGTCAACTTTCTCCTCGACCTCCTTTTCTTCCCATTTGCCTCTTTTACCCTCCTATCTCTTCTTATTTCCTTATTCTTCTTACTAACCTCTGTTCCTTTTATCTTCTACCTATTCCCCGCTTTCCTATGTTTTCCTGTTTCCCTTTCCTTTTCTTTCTATTTATCGATTTTATTACTTTTTTCTTATTCCTCTTCTTCCTATTCCATTTCTTCTGGAACTACCTCCTCTTCTGTCACTCACCCTCTAATAGGGTGGTCGATGAATGGAATAAACTTAGTAACCATGTAGTAAGCGCTGAGACTATCAGTTGTTTTAAAAAACGATTAGACAACTTTATGGATGGGGATGACAGGTAGTGATGGATACGGAGCTGCCTAGTGTAGGCCTTATGGTCTCTTGCAGTCTCCTTTATTCTTATGTTCTTATGTTATGTTATGTTATGTTCTTATGTTATGTTATGTTATGTTCTTATGTCTCTTCTTCCTCACCTTTTACCTTTCTTCATCACTCTTCCTTCTACTTTTTTTTACTACTACTACTTCTACTACTACTTCTATTACTACTACTACTACTACTACTACTATTACTTATACTTCTGTTACTACTACTACTACTACTTCTATTACTACTACTACTACTACTACTATTACTACTACTACTACTACTACTACTACTACTCCCATTTCTCCTACTTCTACAATTCCTTCTCCTCCCCCTGTCCTCCTCCTTGTCCTCCTCCTCCTCTTCTTCTTCCTCCTCCTCCTCACACTGGAACCAGCTGCTGGGAATCTTGCCAAGCCAATCCAGGCAGCGGTATTGTCTTGGGATTCCCCGTACGCATTCTAAACACAACTAAAGGTTGAAGGCTTTCTTGACCCATTCCAGACTCCATTTAGCCGTGATTCCAGGGCCTCAAGTACAGCCTGGAAAACAAATTCTTCGGCGCTTTGCTAAATTATACCAATATGAAAGGAGCTAATTTTAAATGTGATGGTAAATGGGTTCCTAAGTACATACATACATATACCAAGGCTTTTTCCCCCTTTCAAGGGAGGT
The DNA here is from genome assembly GCF_046742065.1 of Oratosquilla oratoria. Taxonomy (NCBI): domain Eukaryota; kingdom Metazoa; phylum Arthropoda; class Malacostraca; order Stomatopoda; family Squillidae; genus Oratosquilla; species Oratosquilla oratoria. The sequence continues at coordinate 42,764,393 of NC_134808.1, forward strand.
AGCCAAAAAGGGAAAGGCATAAAAACACTCCCACCCATTTCATCCCTAAATACACTCCACACCCCTCCCACCCTCCCTCTCATCTGAGCACCTCCTGGATGACGGGTCATCCCTGCACCTTGCCCACCGCCCTGGGTCAGAAGCAGTGTCGCAAGACAACATGAAAAGGGATTAATTTGAAATGTGATGTTAAATGTAGTTCCGAGTACACCATAGAAAACAAATTCTTCGACGCTTTGCTAAATTATACCAATATGAAAAGGGATTAATCTTAAATGTGATGGTAAATGTGTTCCTAAGTACATCCTGGAAAACAATTTCTTCGGCGCTTTGCTAAATTATACCAATATGAAAAGGGGTTAATTTTACGTGTGTTGGAAAACGTGTTCCTAAGTGACAGTTTTTGGGAACAAGTTTTTGAACAAAACTCAGCTTTTTCATCCGTGAAGAACTACGATATTAAACTTCCATGTCGTTGTTATCAACCACCAAGGCTATTTACCAGAAAATATCCAGAATATTTTTCCAAAACCATACTACGATATCAAATTTCCATGTCTTTTTTTTTTTATCAACCACCAAGGCTATTTACCAGAAAATATTCGGAATATTTTTTCAAAACTACACTACAATATCAATTTTCCATGTCTTTGTTATCAACTACCAAGGCTATTTTCCAAAAACTAGAATATTTTTCGAAAAATGTACCATATACGTATAAAGCAATAGCTAGGCTGTGTTTTGTTTTACACCTTCCATGGATAGTTAAGGTTCTAGACCAGTGGTTCCCAAACTATCTTATCTGACGCCCACTTTTTGCTTCCAGTAGACCTGCACGCCCCCATTTCCTCTTTTGTTCATGTGAAATGACTCTTGCATTTACTTCTTAGCATTGTTCAGGAAAACAGATTTCCGTTTGTATTAAATTTTAATAATGAAAGCCACTGAAACAAATAATAGTACATTCCAGAGACATTTTTCTAAGTAACTAAAAACGAAACATTTGGTTCAAAGGGAGCGAAAAAAAAAGAAAAAAAGAATCAAGACGCTTTGAAAAGACAAAGAAGCCTGTCACTAGATTTCTGGTGAAGATTGAACAGTCATTCCCTGACCTTACTGGATGATGTTCTTCACAGACAAATGAGAACAGGTACATACAGAACGTGAAAAGCTTACACCATGAGTCGCGTAGCTGCAAGCAAAGCCGTCACATTTGCCCGATTTGCTTGACGTTATGGGGCAGGTAACTGCCACTGCTGGGAATCAGAGAATGCAGGATTCGAACCCAAAACTAACCGAATACGAGACCAGCTTGCTTTCGATTACGTCAACAACACATACCAGTAGGTACATACAGGAGGTTCCATGCTCTTCGTTTGTAATTCTTTATAGAAATCTCTTGATTTTCTTGGATACTTCGAAAAAAGGAGTTTCACATGTTCCAGCCATAGTTGTTTGAGACATAATGATGCCATTTCCTGAAAGGAGTACTTTGAAGGTACACTTCCTACTTCCCGTGACACAGATACGCAGACACAGAGAAGTAAAACGAGGTAAGAAAGCAAACAAACCAAACAAGAACGAAGTAGAAAGCCTTGGTGGAAGGGAACTGAGAGCAAACAGTGAAGGAAAATAGGGAAACTTCAGAGGCAAATGTAAAAATTAAATGAACAAACGGGAGAAGAAAGGAGGGCGAGCAAAGTGTTGGAAGTGAGTAGGGAACACACAAGGCTGGATGAAAGGACGTTGCCTAAGGGAGCAGAGAGGGAAACTGGAAAAGTGGAAGAGGAGGGGGGAAGGAAGAGGGAGGTGGGAAGAGGAGGGATCAGTGGGAAGTAAGGGAGGAAGGAGGAAGTGGAAAGTGGGGAAGAGGGGAGATAGGTGTGAGGAAAGAGGACAAAGATGAAGAGTTAGAAAGAGGAAGTAAATACTAGATAATAAAGAAAAGATGTAACGAGAGTAAAAAATAAAAATAAAAAGTAACGAAAAACTAAACGCTAACATCACATTATGGAAATGTAGAGCTAAGGTGATTGATACAGTTAGGAAGAGGGGAGATAGATGTGAGGTAAGAGGACAAAGATGAAGAGTTAGAAAGAGGAAGTAAATACTAGACAATGAAGAAAAGATGTAACGAGAGTAGAAAAAGAAATAAAGAAAAACTGAACACTAACATCACGTTATGGAATGTAGAGCTAAAAGGAGTGATACAATTGGGAAGAGAGGAGATAGATGTGAGGTAAGAGGACGAAGGTGAGGAGTTAGAAAGAGGAAGTAGATACTAGATAATGAAGAAAAGATGTAACAAGAGTAAAAAAGAAATAAAGAAAAACTGAACACTAACATCACAGTATGGAATGTAGAGCAAAAAGGAGTGATACAATTGGGAAGAGAGGAGATAGATGTGAGGTAAGAGGACGAAGATGAAGAGTTAGAAAGAGGAAGTAAATGCTAGATAACAAAGAAACGATGTAACGAGAGTAGAAAAAGAAATAAAGAAAAACTGAACACTAACATCACAGTATGGAATGTAGAGCAAAAAGGAGTGATACAATTGGGAAGAGAGGAGATAGATGTGAGGTAAGAGGACGAAGATGAAGAGTTAGAAAGTAAATACTAGATAATGAAGAAAAGATGTAACAAGAGTAAAAAAGAAATAAAGAAAAACTGAACACTAACATCACAGTATGGAATGTAGAGCTAAAAGAAGTGATACAATTGGGAAGAGAGGAGATAGATGTGAGGTAAGAGGACGAAGATGAAGAGTTAGAAAGAGGAAGTAAATACTAGATAACAAAGAAACGATGTAACGAGAGTAAAAAAAAACAATAAAAAAAAGGTAAAGAAAGATTGAACATTAACATCACATTATGGAAATGTAGATCTAAGAAGAGTGACGAAAGACAAGAGTGTTACGAGCTTTACACATTTACACTTTCAACATTGACTCACTTTGCAGATGTCTTTGTTAACATTATAGATTAGGTCGTGTGTCTGTGACAAAATGGGAGCTTGGTTGACCTCGTTTATTCTCGAGTCTGTCACTAAATCGAATCAAATTATTTGTTGTTAAACAAAAGACCTTTTGTAAACATGATTAGTTTAAACCCACGCGTCGTTACACAGAGGCGTACTCTATTTAATCTATTATATATTTTATATTATATATTTTATCTTACCCAGGCCAGTAGGCAAGATGCAGGGACTTCCAGGAGGTGCTAAGATAAGAGGGAGGGAGGGAGGAGGGTAGAGGGGAGTGGAGTATGTAGAGGATGGAATGGGTGGGAGTGGTTTCTATGCCTTTGTCTTTCGGCTACCTCCCGTGTAAAGTATATGTATATATGTATGTATGTATCTATTTTATCTTTTTTTGCATTTTCCTTATGATTTTGTTCAATTGAACTAGACTGCTGTCTTGAAGGCGAGTTGGTACATCAAGACTGATTAGGCCAACGTGTATTCTTCATCTAAATAAAATAGGTTTGCATAAAACTTGGACTGAGCCACAATGTACAAAGATGTACCCTTAAGGTGCTCATCAATATGCGGTTTCTTCATACTACAGTTTGTAATCAACCAGTCAATAAGCAAATAAATTGAATAAGTATATAAAGTTGAGACATTGTGACAAGTTGAAAAAGGTGGAAAAAGAGAGTCACGGGTCTCGTTCCGAGTTTATTCCTGACCGGTTTCGCTTGTAGCATATTCAGAGGAACATTCCTCTGAAGAAGCTACAAGCGAAACCGGTCAGGAATAAACTCGGAACGAGACCCGTGACTCTCTTTTTCCACCTTTTTCAAGTATATAAAGATACGCTGTATATTAATGATAAAATCAAAATGAAAGTAGGCAAGTCCCTAAACAAATAAATAGGTAAAACATAGGTATATGAAAACATTGAATAAATCCTGAAACCACTGATAAAGTCAAATGTAAATGAATGAATATAAACGTATAATATCAAGTGATAAAAGACTTTGAGGACTGAATCTCCTTCTAGCTGAGTAAATTTGTTTGATAACTGAAGGAGACATCCGTGTAACGACAGAGTCCAACAAGATAATAGACAGGAGTTGAAAGCAAAAACGAAACAAATGATTCAACCAGAACAAGCCATGAACATAATATGAAGATCAACCGAAGAATACGTGAGACAACAAGGGACAAGGCAAGGTGAAAGAGAAACTGATAAAGAAGTACTTGAATCTGACAAGCGACAAGTACAAAGGCGTGAGAAAGAAATTTAGATTTGTCAAGAAAAAGCACAAGACATTATTGAGAATGTACAAATAATCTTCACCTAAAACAGGAGAAATGGTACATGGAAGGACGGAAATAATATAGAATATGAAAATCGCACGCGACAGAACTATGACTTTTCGAATTTGTGAATAAATAATCAAACGAAGGTACATGAAAATCTAAAGGAAGAACAATACAGGACTATAGAAGGAGTGTTCATAATGAAAAAAAAAAGTTGAAAAGAAAAGACACAGAAAGTGGAGGAGAGGGGAGGTGGGAGGGAGAGGGAGAAGGGGAGGAGAGAGAGGGAGGGAGAGGGTCAGAGGGAGGAGGGATTGATAGGGAGAGGGACAATGGGAGAGTGAGAGGAGGGGAGAGGATATACATGTAAACAGGAATCACAAATCCCTTGTTTGTTGTAACCACGTTGGGGCTACAAAGACTCCCCAATGTGCCCATCTTGTCATAATTCGCCCCAAGATACAGACCATCTCGTACTGCACTGCCCAATCACAGCAGTGCCAGGGGGTTACCAGACTATCTATGAAGCAAATCAAACATTCATAGACTGGCTAGCAAATACAAAGTTGGAGGTGTAAGAAAGCCATACGATACTACTACCACGTTACAGACCTCCACTGATCTGTTGGTATACAACTACTCTTCGTGATTACAAGGATGCGGGTACGATACATACATACATACATACGTACATGAATACATACATGTACATATATACATGCATACATATATTACATATGTACATTACATACACACGTACATACATACATAAATACATACATGTACATATATACATGCATACATATATTACATATGTACATTACATACATACGTACATACATGCATACGTACATACATACATACATACATACATACATACATACTACCTACATACATAATTTCTTCGTTAAGCAGTATCAGCTTCATATACTCAAAACAGAAGTCTTTCTAAGTAACTTTTTTCTACAAAATACGTAATTATTATCAACCATTCCTCTTCTGTGTTCTCGTCCGTTCTTTCCAAAAGAGATTCGTAAATCTATTTGTACATCAATGACCCGTGTGTAGATAAGAGGAAATAAGAATATAGATAGAAGAGGAGTAGACATGTGGAGGTAGAAAGATAACATGACGTGAAACAAGACAGACCTGAACTGGAAACTACAAAATATTGAGTGAAAAAAAAGTTTAACACAGAAAGCGACAGGTCAGAAAGGGAGAGGGATTATCTAGCTAAAACACGCTGCAAGTGAAAACGGAAAAATGGAAATTGCTAATGGTAGAAATGAAGGATTCATATAAAAAAAAACTTGATACAGTGAAGTCAACTGGAAAGAATTATGACAAGTCATAAAACAAACTAAAGGTTGGGCTAGACACTGAACGAAAGAGGTAAACTCCGAAAACAAAATAAATCGTCAGTGAAATATAGTAAACTCTCGATATAACGGACATGGGGACACGGGTCTATCCTCGATATAACGGACGGCATGGGGACACGGGTCTATCGTTATATCCGAAGATCCGTTATAACCGAGGATCTCTCGCTATAACAGATGAAAATCCGTTTTAGCGAGGGTTTGTCCGGTATATCCGATATCCGGTATATCGAGATCCGTTATATCGAGGACTTACTGTATTAACATTGGGAAAAAAAAAACAGTGAGCCTTTAAGAATATAGAAGCACACTATCAAAATAGCAATGTCGTAAATATTAAACAAATTTTATTCGTGGAAAGATAGACTCTAGTTTAAACAACATCTTAGCTCAGGTTTGAGTATGGCTTGGCTAAACAGGATCAAGTGATTTTAACACTAAGCTTACATGTATTCAGCGTGCCGGATTAATAAAATTGTATCTGTGTATACTTGCCTATGTTGAATATGACAAAATCTATCTACTGTGGCACGTCACTGGAGAATGTCACTTTTACGGTAACCAGTAATGGATATGGATTATTAAATGAAAAGAGCTTGGAATGAGGGTAATGGCAACAGCGACGAGCCCAACAGCGTCAACAACGAGGACGGGGGACGAGATACGAGGCCCGAGGAACGAGGGACGTGGGACAGAGTGTCAGCAAGCAAGGGACGGGAGACAGGAGACGGGAGGCGCGGTGACGGGGAACAGGGATTGACGGGAAGCGTCGAGACGGGGAACAAGGGTTGACGGGAACTGAAAACGGGAAGGCTTTGGGACGAAAGCTAAACTGGCATTGTTGTCATGGATGACATCGCGAATGCCTGACTCGCAGCAGCATATTTTAGACCACCTTCGTAAACCCATAACCGTTAGATATGTCAACCTAACTACTCCTTGTAATAACAGAATGACCACAAAGGTCAATTTCAGATCGTATCGTAACCCTCCTCTCGAAGTACAAAGTACATATCTCTTAAAGATGATCTCCCGACTTTCTGACCAGTTCTTGACTCCGGGAATTTTGGTAAGCCTGCCTGAATTGGAATTTTGTTCTTGACTGTGGTTCTCTTTGTTCGTCACGTATTGTACATTGAAACTAGGTTAAACAAGCGATAATATTGAAACGATTCAACATTTCATATGTTCAGTTCAACATATCCGTCCATAATAGTATTGAGATGCTGTACAAGATTACATATCAAACGTCAAAGCTCGCATGCATGAAGTCATTTTTCGTTAATGTTGAGACTTCATGAATATAGTAATGTCCATGGACGTATATTCACGCACACACAACCACGTACACACACACGCACATATACCCCCACGCACACATACATACGCTCATTGCACACACACACACTTTCGCCTCCGCCACAAAAACGCACATTCGTCCCCACCCCTCACACATACACACATTCACCATTCCACTTAGACAATACTTGCCCATCCACACACACACACACACACACGTTCGCCCCCACACATACACACTCGACCTCCCACACACATACTTGCCCCAACACACACACATACTTGTCCTATATATACTCCCTCTTCCACACACATACTCACACCGTCTCCTCAACACACACACACACACACACACACACACACACACACACACACACACACACACACACACACACACACACACACACACACACTCGCTCCCACCCCGAATACATATACTCGGCACCCCCCCCCACACGCACATACTCGCCTCCCCCATACACTTACACACATCCTCTCGTACACATACACTGATTTCCCGACACGTACATATTCTGTAACCTTACCAAATTCGCGAGATAAGTATTCATTTTATCCAACAGTTTATTAAAGATTGATTCACTTCCTCACTGCAGTTCTTGAGTTGGCCAGACATCTGCTTCGTTCCCTGGAAACTTTGAAGCCTGAGTCGCTTCTTTGTGGCGGCGTGAAGAGTCTGCGACGCTTCTTTGTCGTTCTTCGACGGTCTTCGTGTCTCTTGAAGACCGGCAGCCCATGAGTCCTTTAAAGGACGCGGTCATCAACTCTTGAGGACGAAACAATGGCGTGATGGAGAGCTCGTTGTGTTTGGCTTGTCGCTTTTCTTCGCCCGAAAGGATTTATGGAGTTTTGAAATGTTTGCGGGAGATGTTTGGGAGAGTCTGCCAGGAGGTCGTTGAAGAGAGCTTCTGGAGGTTTCTGCTTCTTGGGTGGTTGTTCTTAAAACCCGAGGCGTCATCAACTTTTTATTTTGGGGGAAATATAATTTTGATCTTCAAAAAATTCACTCTATATTTTTACCTTGCGCAAATGGAATCAATGCTCATTAACTATAGCCCCAATATGTAGGTGGTCCTACAAGATGTATGGTGGAGGCAATGATCTCCCTTATGCCTATCAAAATCCGTCATCCTCGTATACTCCATCTGGATGTAGAGTCCCAAGGAATCGGTCGGCTACCGTACTATTTCCAGTATTTCTAGCCATTATGGTAGATAAATACTTCTATACAATGTAGAGGACCACCCTGTTTGAATATAGGGTTTATGAATGGACTGAATTGTTTATATCTGCATTGTCAAAAATGTCGTTTAGCTTTTCTTGTTCATTTACAATTTACGTTGTTTCTGTTGTTCTGATTTATTCTGTTTCTCGCCGAGATTTTTTGACAGAAATGTTAGAATTCATTCTCTCTGTTTCAGCCACGTCTTGTAAATTTATTCCAATTTTGTAGTTCATATAAGTGAAATGGAAAGTATTTTTTTTTTTACTTAGTATTTTAATATATTAGATACATGATCTGGGAAGTCAAGTAAAGTAAAAGGTAATGAAAGTTTCTTTCGACTCGATGGCGCAGTGGCAGATTTCCCGGCCGCCACTACGGCGGTCCGGGTTCGAATCCCGCCCAGGGCTGAAATAATTTCAGTATCGTTGCTCTGCGAGTCGTTACTCCAACTCTCATGGGCAGGGAGTTGGGTGTGTGTGTGCGTGTAAGGTCACAGTATTTCCCATAGATCGGCCATATATAAGCTCTGAGCTCTCTTCCGGGGGGTAATAGCTGTCGATCACGAGTTCAGCACGTGATCCAAGACCATGGGGAATCACGTGAACCGAATCCAAGATTCAACGGAACTCTCCAAATATATTTTCCGCCATATTAAATATCTATAAAAACACGATAAATCCCTTGTAACTGAATTCTTAATTTTGCCGGGAAATTGTATTTATAGCAAAACAACGAAAGGCGCATTTGCATATTTGATATTTTGTGTCCCATTTGTGTTCGCAATAATAAATCCTCAACAACTATTTTTGCAGCGACTGAACATGTATTAACTTTTTAGAGTATACAATACTACATTCTATTTTTGCACTAAATAAATAACATTCTAAATGTGATATTGTTCCAATTTTTTTTTTTTTTTTTTTTTTTACAAAATTTTGTGGAGGCCATTAGAAGTCGTGCACTAACGAAATTATAATTCAAATATAAAATTGAATCAATAATTGAAAATACACATCGCAATTTATTATTTTTTTCTTCAACAAAATTTTGGGTTATTCGACTTCTTCACTGAATTTTAGAGCCCACAGCGACTGAACATGTATTAACTTTTTAGAGTATACAGCACTACATTCTATTTTTGCACTAATGAAATAACATTCTAAATATGATATTGTTCCAACAATCGAAAATATACACAAATTAATTTTTTTTTTTCAACAAAATTTTGTGGAGTTCACTAGAAGTCGTGCAGTAATGAAATTATAATTTAAATATAATATTTGAGCAATTATCGAAAATACACATTGCAATTTGCCTTTTTTTTCTTTTTCTTCTTCAACTAAATTTTTGTGGAATCTACTGGAAGTCGTGCAGTAATGAAATTATAATTTAAATATAATATTTGAGCAATTATCGAAAATACACATTGCAATTTGCCTTTTTTTTTTCTTCAACAAAAAATTGTGGAGTCTACTGGAAGTCGTGCACTTATGAAATTATAATTCAAATATAATATTTGAGCAATTATCGAAAATACACATTGCAATTTGCCTTTTTTTTTTCTTCTTCAACAAAAAATTGTGGAATCTACTGGAAGTCGTGCACTTCTGAAATTATAATTAAAATATAGTATTTAAGCAATAATCAAAAATACACATTGCAATTTACCTTCTTTTTTTTCTTCAACAAAAAATTGTGGAGTCCACTGGAAGTCGTGCACTTATGAAATTATAATAAAAATATAGTATTTGTGCAATAATCGAAATTACACATTGCTTTTTACCTTTTCTTTTTTTCTTCTTCAACAAAATTTTGAGTTCTTCGACTTTTTTTTTCTGTGACCAAATTTTTAGTTCTTCGACTTCTTATGAAATTATAATTAAAATATAGTATTTAAGCAGTAATCCAAAATACACATTGCAATTTACCTTTTTTTAATTTTAGTTCTTCGACTTTATTTTTCTTTAACAAAATTTTAAATTCTTCGACTTTTTTTTAACAAAATTTTGAGTTCTTCGATTTTTTTCTCAATTTTTTTTGGTTCTTCGACTTCTTCACCGAATTGTGGAGTCCACTGGAGGACGTGCAACAGGTGAGGAGACCTACATGCAACAAAGCTGTTGTAACGTAACGGACGTCTTTGTTGGGAAACAAGACACAGAAGTTGTTGGAAAGAGGATCTTCCTGCAAGAGGTGTTGTAGCACTTGAGTGTGTCTTTGTAACGAACTCGCTGAGTATTTTTATACAAAGACTTCACAATCACTTCCACAATTATTTTATTTGTTTATTTCTATTTTTTTTTTCTTTTTTTTTTCTTTGTCTTTGTATCTCTGTGTCTGTGCCGGTGTCTGTTTTTCTGTATGTCTGGCTGTCTGTCGCTCTGTCAGCCTGTCTGTCTCTCTTATACACTTACACATACCACAACATGGGCGGAGAGTTGGGTTGTGTGTGTGAGTGTAAGGTCACGGCTTTGCCCATAGATCGGTCATATATGAGCTTTGAGCTCTCTTCCGGGAGGGTTAAAACTGTCGATCATGAGTCCGACACGTGATCCAAATCCATGGTGAATTCACATACATACATGTATACATCCATCCCCCACCGACACACACGCGCATACGCATGCACGCACGCACACATACATGCACCCAGATACTTAAGCACACACACATGCTTGCATACGTACACATGTATGAAAAAACACGCACACGCACATACATACACCCATACAAACCATACAGAAACAGAAAATTAAGTGCAAACAGACGAATACAGTGAGGAAAACATGTCCAATTGTTTACGCTGAATAAGGTCACTCATATCAGTACTTGTACGAAAGTATATATGCAAGTAACCACTTGGAAAATGAAAACTTGCTAACCGAACGTTTTAGTCTATTTAAGACATTTTCAAAGTCACCTCTGAAAATGTCTTAAATGGACGAAAACGTTCGGTTGCCAAGTTCTCATTTTTTTAATGTTTATTTGCATATTCTGTGAATCACGTGTTGTTTATGATTTCTTTGAATTACGAGAGTATATTAGTATATCTGAAACTGTAGAGGTACATTCACATAAGCGTAACTCAGATAATTTCAGGTTATTATATATATTAATTCAGATATATCTATCTCCCTCCGGAGGATTTCCTTTTGCTCCACATAATTTCTTCTTTCATTCAAAATGTTTGAATTATCGATAGCTGGCTTTCCTAATTCCGTTTTCTATGTTTGCCAAGATTCGTTTTCATAGAATATTATTTTCCTGCATTTTACGAAAGAAAAATCTGACTTCTAAACAAAGACATATGTTAGTCTGTCCCATAAATCACAAACATAGAGCGTAAATTTTTCTTGATGCTAAAGGAAATCATATAAATACATGTACATACACGCACACATACACACACACACACACATACACACACACACACACACACACACACACACACACACACACACACCCATCCTAACCATAAAAAACAAACCGGTGTTTGAAATGGGCAACTATTTATTTGATATTATTCGTTTATTTGTTTGTTATTATTTGTCTGTTTATTGTCTGATTTTCATTTATTATCATTTATCCGTCAATTTATTATTATTTACTGTTTATCTGTTTGTTTATTATCTAACTATACCTATGCATTTATTTATTATTTATATTATTTTAATTATTATATATTTGTTTATTTTTTTTTATCTTTCATTTTTATATTCTATCGCATCCGACCTATTTATGGACCAAAAGGTCTCATGTCGGCATGCTTTGTAATGACGACTACAGTTAGCAGCCCTGGTTTCTCATACCGGTTCTTGAACACTTCCGAGCACGAGGTGACTGATGTACGTCTTTCTATATATTGCCTTTGTCCCAAACCTTTCAGATCTATTATTCCCTTGTGTTTTTATGCTGCAAATAACATACATACATACATTCACATACATACATACATATATCAAAGGATTTTTCCCCCTTACACGGGGGTAGCCAAAAAGAAAAAGGCAAAGAAAACACTCCCACCCATTCCATTTCTTATATATACCACTCCCCTCCACCCTCCTCCCTCCCTCTTATCTGAGCACCTCCTGGGTGACGGGTCATCCCTGCATCCTGTCCACTGCCCTGGGTCAGAAGCAGTGTTGTAAGACACAGTAGATTTTATACATTTGAAAGTGCGGTGGTGTGGTTACTAGGTATATACAGTTATTGCATGATTTTGAGCGAAGAACAAACATTTATAATGCTGTCTTTTTCTGAATAACCATTCGTAAAGACAGTCGACGTCATTTTGTTTTATTTAGTTCTATTTCACTTTCTGAGACGGGAGGGCAAGGATGGACTTTTTGGCTCATTCTAAAAAAATGTAATAAACAAATAAATAAATAGATAAATGAATATATAAATAAATAAATGAATAAAAGGATTTTATTCTACAGAGTAATGGACATGGAAAAAAAAAAACTCTTCAATCGACATCCACTTGTGACCTGAGGTCACCCTATAGATGAAGATGGTCACTCCAGAAAAAAAAAAGTTAACTTTAAAGTCTGAGCATAGGGACTGAAATAGCCGAGATGGAAAGAGGTTGAAGATTACTGTGTACCAACTCCTATACAGTCCAGCTGTGAAGAGTTGGTCTTCAATCATGCATGACAACACCACTCCGGTTCGATCCCCGTAAAGCCACTTGGCATTCTTGTGCAAACAGCAAAGGTAAAGGTGACTGCTTTAGACGCAGTCGAATGCCCCCTGGCATTATGTCCTCACCTTTCAGTGCAAGAGCCAGGTAGCAAGCATACACAGAAGCGACACACATAGAGGTGACACACACATACTACAAACTCGTAAACACGACTCTATTGGGTTGTCACCCAAGGCAAGGAAATCAGCGTAATAACCAAACAAGTTTGTTTGCGATTTCTGTATTAGAGGAGATGCATTCTCACGTCTATAAGAAACATTTTCTACTTGGGTCTAAACATATACATACAAGGCCACACATGTATGCATCACAGAAGAGACGAATAAAATGCTCTAATGCATTCGTAAAATAAAATGAGTAATAACCAAACAAGTTTGTTTGCGATTTCTGTATTAGAGGAGATGCATTCTCACGTCTATAAGAAACATTTTCTACTTGGGTCTAAACATATACATACAAGGCCACACATGTATGCATCACAGAAGAGACGAATAAAATGTTCTAATGCATTCGTAACATAAAATGAGGATTCTATATTCGGAGAAAAGAAAATCTGTTGGAAGGGGGTCCGTATAATACGACCACTGTATGTGGCCCTCATCTCCGGATCATCTCTACAGAAAAGTCATCAATCCATTTATCTATAGTTTAATCTATACATCTATTTGTTCATCTATTTGCCTATACATTGGCTTTGCCCTACATATATACATATAATGTCATTTTAGGAATCGATAACATACGGGAAATCATCACCAGAAACAACATCACCGATACTGCCAGTAGTAACGCAAAACAAATCATCATCACTCTGAATGTGATGATCACACAGTTACGACGAGTGACGCCATTTCCAATTAGGACGTTATATGCCATCCTATCTTACTAACGAAGTCTGTCGACGCTTCCATCAATCCCTAATTCACTTACACCCCAACACGGGAGTATGATAAATTAAGACGGTTTCACAGAGTTCGTCGTCAGTTTCTGAATTTTCTGAGGTCTTTAAGACACGTGGCTGATTATAGAAGTGTTGAGATAAATTGGCTGGAATTTGCAAAATACCGCCATAACGATGGAGCTTTTGTCTGATTGTGGCCTTTTTTATTCCCCCTCGGCGTACCGATGGCGACATAAGCGAGTTATAATGACGTCATGATTTGCTCGTAACAATAGGCTTCTCACAAGACTACATGATCCAGAACATAATAGTAACACACATGTTTCGGACTAACTTAAATTTTATTTATTTATTTATTTATTTATTTTTTTTTTTTAAGAAGGAAATAGACAAGAAAAGGCTCGGGAACCGTGTAGTGAACTCTGAAACAACTGGTTGATATAAGAGATGACTACATAACTTTATGGATAGGTGGTAACCGACATGGAACTGCTTAGTGTAGAGATTTTGGTCTCTTGAAGCCTCCTTCGTGTTTGTACCACGGCAGGAACATCATGTCTTCGTATTCCTTCCTTGCTTTTTTTTTCAAATTCATCTTTTACAATGTAAACAACCCACGGGTGGAATGGGGTTCAAGCTCCACCTTTCCTTACGTAGACCAGGATTCTGAATGGTTCGGTCAGTGTATGAGTATGGGTGTGTGTGTGTGTGTGTGTGTGTGTGTGTGTGTGTGTGTGTGTGTGTGTGTGTGTGTGTGTGTGTGTGTGTGTGTGTGTGTGTGTGTGTATGTGTGTGTGTGTGTGTGTGTGTGTGTGTGTGTGTGTGTGTGTGTGTGTGTGTGTGTGTGTGTGTGTGTGTGTGAGAGAGAGAGATTCACCATGGTCTTGGATCACGTGTTAGACTCGTGATCGACAGCTATTTCCCTCCCGGAAGAGAGCTTAAATCTCATATATGACCGATCTATGGGTAATGCTGTGACCTTACAAACACACACCCTACTCTCCGCCCACGAGAGCTGGAGTAACAATCCGCAGCGCAGCGATACTGAAATTATTTCAGCCCTGGGCGGTGATTCGAACCCGGACCGACGTAGTGGCAGCCCGGAACTCTACCACTGTGTGTGTGTGTGTGTGTGTGTGTGTGTGTGTGTGTGTGTGTGTGTGTGTGTGTGTGTGTGTGTGTGTAAGTGTGCGTGCAAACATGCGCTCCAATTATGCTTGTTCATGTCCCTGTATCTTTATTTGTGTATCTGTATATGTATCTATTATCTCTCTGTGTCCGGGTCTTTCAATGTATTTGCGTCCTGGTTTGTGCCCGTGAATGTATCTTTGGTTGTACAGCTGCACAGAAAACTATCGTTAGTAAATCACGCTAAACATTTTGACACAAAACAACGCAACAAGTTGAAGTCTCCATCAGAAATAAGATTATCATGTCATAGTGAATCCATATAAACTAAGGAACTATTATTCGATTCATATTCATTCAGAAGGAATTCGAACAATTCGAACCCCAGAAATACCAACCCTTCGGTATCATAAGGTTATGTTCATTAGCGAATATTTCGACACCCCTACTAACGATAGTTTTCTGTGTAGCTGTACATCTTAAACATTTGTTCATGTATTTTCTTTATGTATGTATATATATATATATATATATATATATATATATATATATATATATATATATATATATATATACGTATATATCAACCACAATGCTCTTTAATTCTAAGCCATCAACATCGGGACACCCGATATCTCTCTTGATGGAGCAATCTGTAAAGTCACTACAGCACTTGTCACGTGCTAGCCGGATTCGAGTCCTTGGCCGTACCACGTTTCAATTTCTGGATGTTGGCCTCCACGGATCTCCCGATGTTGATGGCTTAGAGTTAAAGTGCATTGTGGTTGATAAAAATGTATCTCCATTCACTGGGACCCATTCAGTGTTGTACACACACACACACACACACACACACACACACACACACACACACACACACACACACACACATATATATAATATATATATAAATATATATATATATATATATATATGTATTTAAGTTCCCATTTTTCACTAGAATTTATCTCCTCACTCGTTACATCAATTTCTCGTTTTCAATTATCTTTTTTCACTTTAACGCTTCTCAATATATTTTTACTTCTGTTATCATTTCTCAAGCTATTGCAGCTTCTTCCCTTTAAGGTCCGTTTTTCAACTCGCTTACTTATTTTTCATTTTTCTTTTATTCTTTTCGTCTTCTTCCAGTTCCTTTTCTCAATTAATTTTCATCCCTTCTACCCTCCGACAAAGTGATATATTCTTTTTTCATATTTATTAAATTCTTTCTCTTCCTCTTTTTTTTTCTTTCTGCAGAACAAAATGACCATTTTTCTTCCATCTCAGGCACTTTTGTTGTCTTATCCTCCTCTCTTCCTCCCCTCCCTCCTCTCTTTTCGCTCTCCTTACCTCTTTCCTCCTCTCTTCCTCTCTCCTTCACCTTTCCCATCCTCTTCCGATACGAAAAAACTATTCCGATTATTATTTTTACTAAACCTTTCCCTTTGTCAGTGACCAAGTTTTTCCCTTCGCGAAATTTTGAGTTTCCTTTGTGTTATTCCTCCCATTTTCATTCCCTCTCAAAGAGAACTTCGACCTCAAAGTCGAAACCAACCCTATTCCTTTTTGGCGATTTACTTCCTGAAGCGAGCTCCAGAATCATCGAACGCATGCGTGTTATTCTTTATTTGATAGTCTTTGGTTTTCACATTGGTTCTGCGGGAGGAGGAGGAAGAGGAGGAGGAGGAGGAGGAGGAGGAGAGGGAGGAGGAAAGGAGGCGATTGTTGTTTCTAGTCAATTTCAACTATTTTTTCGCTCCTATCTGCAGCATGTTTCGTTTTGTTTTTCGTCTTGGTGTTAGCTCACCCAGCCTCACACCCAAACCCCTTTGGTACAAATAAATAAAATGAATAGATAGATATATAAAATAGAATAGATAAATGAATATATAAAATAAATATCTAAATAAATAAATATAATGATAATGATAAATAAATAAAATATTTTTGTTAAGACAAAAGAAAGTTTTTTTTTTTTTATGCCTCATCAGATTTACGTTACTTTCTCCTACCTCACCCTACCTCCCGATCCCGTTTCTGTTGTACCTGAATATTTAGCAGTTTATTCTGTATATTTTTTCGCCGAGCTTCTTGAATCCCTCGACCAATTCTCGCTTTTAGAACCCAGCGATGACCCCTTTATGCTGAACAAGTCTTGCTTTACGCAGAACAAAATCTAAAAAGGAGAATAGAATTGAAAAAATAAGTAAATCAAAAAAGTAAATGAATCGATACATAAATACATAAAAATATAGAAACAAATCAATAATGATAGAACACAACGGATTAAATAAAAAATGAAAAATAAAATGCCGGTAAAAACCGACAGGTTCACCAAGAGTTGTTCGCATTAAACATTCCATTGCACTTCATCTTTCGTCTGCGAATGAGAAGAACCTTAACGTCTTAAGTGCTACTAACATTAGCCGACACCACATTTATAAAGTGAACCAAGAAACTGAACGCGATACTTTTAACATTTATAACCTCGTCATTCCGGTCGTGGCTTCTGATCTGGATAGAATCGTTGGTTATTGATCGAAAGAGACTTCGTTTGGCACAATGATGAAAAGAAGCGAGAAGGGCATCGAGCTCTCCGCGCCTTCGTTAATTGCATCTCAAACTCATTTTCAGTTCTAATCACTCAAGCGAAGACCGATGAAGGTGATGAATTTCAAATCTGAACCCATTTTGACTTTCGTTTTTTTTATTTCATACATGCATACATTACATACATACATATCTACATACATTCATACGTACATATACTCATATACATACACATACACACATACATATACATACATACATACCTACATGCAAATATATACACATAAATACCTGGCGTTGTGCTGATGAAAAGTAAGATAGTGGCCATAAATCCATTTACATACATACATGCGTGCATACATATATACCTATCTACATACATTCATATGTACATATGCATATATATATACATACCTACCTACATACAAATACATATACATACACACAAACAAGTGATGTGTGTTGATGAAAAAGTACGATAGTGGCCAAATTGAGTACAATGCCTCAAACAAGAATGCTTTAGATTTTACCATAATACGCTCATCTCATCTCCTTGTAGCCTCTTACTTGCTCTCTTTGTTTCAACATACGCTCCCCACCTTCATTGTCTGCATGATCTTTCTACCTTCTCTACTCTCTATCACAAATTTTTCTTTCTCCTCTTCCTCAACATTTTTACTCTAACGTAATTCAAATGCTAAAAATTATAAAAACATATCGATATACACCTGTTCTCATCATATATCTCAATATAGAACCATACGATTTAATACAAGAAAAAGAAGGCTAACTTTTGTGTTTAAGCCCAAGTTTCTGTTTTATATCTTAAATGAAATTAATTACTCATTTAGGTCATATTTATTAAATCAAATTGTGATAAAGATTCGAACCCAAACACCAAGCGGATGGCGCCCGTCTGTTACCACTGTAGCCAATGATTAATTCATAATTATCAATGTTTTCATTTATTTATTCATTTATTCTATTATGTTTTGTTTTATATATATTTTACATTTAACTAGAAGCGAGGAACTGTATCGGGGTGGCCAATGAAACAGTCAAATAATGCAATAATGATCAATATTGTATTAATTACAAGCACTACAAAAACGAGCGTGGGGTAGCTTCGTATGCAGAGTCAAGACTGACGCTAAGCGACGCGACCACGCTCAGACTTGGCGGGAAAACATACACGCTCAAACGAACACTTGGTTCTCACAATAATGTATATAATATAATGTATAATATATAATGTATATAATAATGTCATATCTCACAATAATAATAAATAAACAATATTACAAATACGTATGCACAACAAAGAATATTCTATGTCACCATTACAAAACTCCACCTCTTTATTCACACCATTCTGAATGTCCTTGGTCCATATTCCCTTCCATTTCTCAGTTTATGTGTCTCCTGATTCTCTATTTGACTTTCCTCCTTTCTTCTTCTTCTCCTCTTGATCCGTACATTCAATTCAACTTCCCCAGTTTGGCCTTGTTTCTCTCATCATCTCCCCTATGCGCCTCTCTCTGGTTTCGTTTCTGCTGTTTGCCAACAATTTCAGTTTGCTTTTGCCTTCCCACTTTTTTTTCTTCAGATTTTTGTTTTTATGTTGATTTTTACTTTTCTGTGTTTCTTGACTCTTTTTCCTACTTGTGCACTCATCTTTTGGATGTTTTCTTTTGTTATAAAAGAATTTCTGAGAACTTGAAATTGAGACGTCGTGCATCTTGTTATTGTATGTCTTACACAATCAAAATTTAGATTAGATTGATATCATTTTCCAGGCTTCATGCATGGAATTATCCAAACAATTTAATACTTTAAGATACAAAGTAAAATTACCCCCCCTAAAAAAAAAAATCTATTTTGTATATTGGTTAATAAGGTATACGATACATTTAGCTAAATGAAATTAATTACTCATTTCATTTATATTTATTCAATCAAATGTAGCTATTGTGATAAAGACTCGAACCCATACATCAAGCGGATGGCCAATGATTAATTCATAATTATCAATGTTTTCATTTATCTATTTATTCATATTATTTTTTGTTTTATATATATTTTACATTTAACTAGAAGCGAGGAACACGTGATCACTACCACTTACTCTTCGTTTGAGATCATCAGAATCATTATCCAAATGCTTTAACTTGTTTCATTTTTAAATTAGTTATTATCAATACAGAACCCTTTGCCTTTGTCTTATATTCAAAGGGGATTGTAGGACAGAACAAAACCCATGTAAGATCTAATAGACTTCTTTGAAAGCCGGACATTGTGCCGCTTTTAGGCTGAATGGCTCATTAACTTTGTGAATATGTTATTGTGTATCCCTTAGAAAATGTCTTCATCCTCGTCTTCATCTGAGAATCCCCGGTTCTCTATGCTAGAGTCAACCGTGTAGAGATTTGTGCCAGTTTTATTTCATGTGATTTCGTGTAGAACAAAATTATGTTCACTATACTTATATAACTTATGGTGGTACATACATACATACATACATATACCAAGGCTTTTCCCCCTTCCAAGGGAGGTAGCCAAAAAGGGAAAGGCATAAAAACACTCCCACCCATTTCATCCCTAAATACACTCCACACCCCTCCCACCCTCCCTCTCATCTGAGCATCTCCTGGATGACGGGTCATCCCTGCACCCTGCCCACCGCCCTGGGTCAGAAGCAGTGTCGCAAGACACAGCACATCCACAGCAAGGCCGCTTCATTTAATCGGCGACACCCCCTCTCCGTCCCCCCTTGCATATAAGGAGAGGACGGGGAGAAATCCCTTCGGGCTGCGTCAAAATTTACTCACACATACTACCCCACCCCCACCCCCCCACTTATGGTGGTACTCTTGAAAAAAAAACTATCCTTATATAAATCTTATATAAATCCGTGGAAGGGAAAGATTTATATAAGGAAAGATTTTTTTAAGAATATCACCGTAAGTTTTATTTCATGTGATTTCAAGTAGAACAAAACTATGTTCACTATACTTATATAACTTACGGTGGTATTCTTAAAAAATATTTCCTCATATAAATTTTATATAAATCCTTGGAAGGGAAATATTTACATATAAGGAAATAATTTTTTTAAGAATACCACATACACACACACACACACACACACACACACACACACACACACACACACACACACACACACACACACACACACACACACACATATATATATATATATATATATTTGTATATATATATATATATGTGGCTCATTAACTTTGTGAAGCTGAGTGGTCATCTTAAACTAACTTCTATTTTGGTCTCGTGTCTTTTTTACACAACGTAGACGACAAAGATCCTCCTTCGTTTATATTAATTTTATCCGACCTAAAATAAAATAGGATTTCAATATTTCACACACACACACACACACACACACACACACACACACACCCACACACATATATATATGTGTGTGTGTGTGTGTGTGTGTGTGTGTGTGTGTGTGTGTGTGTGTGTGTGTGTGTGTGTGTGTGTGTGTGTGTGAAATATTGAATCAAGAGCCAAGCGCCTCTTTTGCTATTTCCCTATGCGCTCTCGACATTCTTATGCTCTGGAAACCACAGTTCGTCTCAATTTTTCTCTTGTTTGCATAGCTTATCACAAGAGATTTGCTTAGGACATATGCCTTTCGCTCACGTGGAACTTGCTGACCGTTTTCCAAAAGGTTTCATCCTGGAACAGATTTTTATTGGCCTCTTCCAGCACAAGATTCTGTTCCAGCACAAGATTCTGTTCCAGCACAAGATTCTGTTCCAGCACAAGATTCTGTTCCAGCACAAGATTCTGTTCCAGCACAAGATTCTGTTCCAGCACAAGATTCTGTTCCAGCACAAGATTCTGTTCCAGCACAAGATTCTGTTCCAGCACAAGATTCTGTTCCAGCACAAGATTCTGTTCCAGCACAAGATTCTGTTCCAGCACAAGATTCTGTTCCAGCACAAGATTCTGTTCCAGCACAAGATTCTGTTCCAGCACAAGATTTTTTTTTTTTTTTTTTTACTGGAACAACCATACAAACAGGTGATGACATTCCCTGGGTAGTTTTTGTTTTGATCCTGTGAAAGGTCTACGATTCTAATGTTGAGCTATGTTGAGCGTAGTTTGATACTGTTATGAAACCGACCTATGGTTTCACTGTACATCTGTAACACTTCTACGTAATTATTTCAAATATTTGTTATAAAGACTATATACCTTGTACAGTAAGGTGCTTCCTTGTATCGAAGAGTATATAGATTGATAAACATCAAACGTTGCATGTCTACATTAAAAAACATAAGAGCTCAATGCAACATTACAATAAATAAATAAATAAATTAGATAAATAAATAATGTGGCGCATTTCTAAAGTCGCGACAGTGCCTACAAGTCGTGACCCTATCCCGATATGTATGTACAACAGCAATAATAAGAGTAATAATAATAGTAAGAGTAATAATAATAGTATTAGTAATAATAATAATAATAATAAAAGTAATATTAGTAAATGTAACAATAGTAATAATAATTATAGTGATAGTACTAATATCAATAATAATAATAGTAATAATAATAACAATAATAGCAATAACAGTAATATAATAATAACAATAATAATAATAATAAATGAATAATGATGAAAATTAAAACCTGGACGGATATTGTTTGCAAAAAGTTCTTCAGATACTTAATGGTACCCACGTGTCTAAAACTTTTCCTCCTACTTTCATACACATTTTATATGTATATTATCTGTATAAATAATTCAGTCATTCTAGTTTAAAAATTACGCATGGCAACCTAGATTAATAAGTGAAAAGATGTTATGAATTACACTGCAGAAATATTATACTTTTCCCATGAACACAAGTTTTTTTTGAATTTCATTTCAAAGGTTAAAAAAGGGGAGGGGGGAGGCTTGAAGCAAACAAGGGCCTTTTGGACAATACAAATATTCGAAATTTTCTAAAGTATTTGCGAAACCGAAGATACCAACAAAGGCTGTTCCTAAGAGATAAAAATTTATTTTGGTAATGGGGAAACGGTAGAAGTCGTGTGCCTTGAAGAGAAATTTAGAAAAAGTGAAATATGTTCATAGTATTCCTTTTAGCTGAATGAAGTATTCTGTTGGGACACAGAATGTATTGTGGACACCAGTGAAAGGGTTATATGATATACGTTTATTTATTTCTACGTTTTATCTTAAATTTAGTTTATTATGACTGTGTTTATCTCTCTCTCTCTCCATATATATATATATATATATATATATATATATATATATATAATATACAGTATATATATATATATATATATTTATATATATATATATATATATATATGTGTGTGTGTGTGTGTGTGTGTGTGTGTGTGTGTGTGTGTGTGTGTGTGTGTGTGTGTGTGTGTGTGTGTGTGTGTGTGTGTGTGTGTGTGTGTGTGTGTGTGCAGAAAAAACCACTGGTAAATAAGCTCAGTCCGAACGTTTTCGTCTATTTAAATAGACGAAAACGTTCGAAGTAAGCTTCTTATTTATCAGTGTTTTTTTCTGCATATTATTTTCATGTGTGCCTTGTGAATTACTGCAATATATATATATATATACATATATATATATATATATATATATATATATATATATATATTCCGTTTATATTCCGTTTATATTCTTATTCATTCATGTGCTCTTATTTATTTTTATACGTTTCATTTTCACTTTTTATTCTATTTATTCTTTTATTTTCCTTCGATGTCATTGGACACCTAACCATGACTAAAACATTTTTCATCCGTCGAAAGCAACTTTCTAAACATTGAGTTCGAGCCAGAAACAGAAGACCTCAAGAAACAACGTCATGTACCAGGTTGAGGTGCACATCGGAGGAAATTATTTCCCAGTAACCTGCCAAAAACCATTAACAATATCAAAAGAAACACCACGGGAAGACGGAGGCTTTATAAGTACGACGTTGTGTTTGTTAAAGTTTTATCGAATATATCAATTACTTAATGAAATAAGAATAATGAAGGAGACTGCAAGAGACCATAAGGCCTATGTGTTAACATAGGTTTCAACATCACGTGGTGTTTCCGTCGATAGATTTGTCGGAAACTGTCAATTACTTAAGAAGCTCCAACACCCTTATATCTACCTAAAGATGAGTTCGAGAGATCGGCGGGGTCTGGTTACTTGACCTAAGTTATGCTCCTTAATATTCTAAACTTTTTCATTCCTGTTTTGCACTCAAGCAGACCGGAGAACTGGTGACCATTCCTCTCCCTTTTTCCACTAGCAAGAGACAAGAACAGGTTCGCTTGTACATATCACAGACGATAGTCTTATGTTTCAACTTCGCGATCTCGGGGGAAGGTGTGTCAAGAACGGTTGCTGAAGGTTGTGTGGTTGCAAGCTTTTTGTCTGTGGAATTGATCAACCTACATAAATGTTGTTATTATAATTGTTGTTGTTATTGTTTTTTTCGGTGGTGTTGGTAGTGTTGTGTTGGTAGTGTTGGTGGTATTGGTAGTGTTGGTAGTAGTGTTGGTGTTGGTAGTATTGTTGTTGTTGGTAGTATTGTTGTTGTTGGTAGTATTGTTGTTGTTGGTAGTATTGTTGTTGTTGGTAGTATTGTTGTTGGTAGTATTGTTGTTGTTGGTAGTAGTAGTGTTGTTGGTAGTATTGTTGTTGTTGGTAGTATTGTTGTTGTTGGTAGCAGTGTTGTTGCTGGTAGTGTTGTTGTTGGTAGTGCTGTTGTTGATAATGTTCTTGTTGGTAGTGTTGTTGATATTGTTGTTTTTGATGGTAGTGTTGTTATTTTTGTTGTTTGACCTCATTCCAGAAATTATTTTATAGGGATAACCAACATCCTTCCAGAATTACAGAGCTGCCTACCTCAGGTCATCGTGACCTCAGGTCATGACCTTAGGTCATTTTGACCTCAGGGCATCATGACCTCACATCCACATGACCTTAGGTCACCGTTACCACAAGTCATTATTACCTTTCTTACATTAATTTTCTATTGAATGATGATCACCCTTAATGTACTATTGTACATATTGTACATTGTACATATACATTGTACATATACATTGTGCATATAGATGTACATATACATTGTACATTGAACATATTCCAACATACTATTCTCACGAAAAGTATACCTACCCTTATCTCACGGCATAGTCTTATTATATTTTGATAACATAAATCAATTTGGGATTCTTCCTTATATCTTGAATATAATTTTTCATATCACTGACTTCTTTACATATCATTTATTTTTTCCTTATTGCTTTGTGGAATCTAAACGTTTTAATCATATGTGGTCGTGGACAAATATTATTTTTAATTTATATAATATAAAGCAGCTTCAACGACTAAAAGAATGGAGATGAGGAGGATGGGAGGCTCTTTCTCTCTCTCTCTCTCTCTCTCTCTCTCTCTCTCTCTCTCTCTCTCTCTCTCTCCCTCTCTCTCCCCCCCTCTCTCTCTCCTCTCTCTTCCTCTCCCCCTCTCTCTCCTCTTTCTCTTTATCTATCTCTCTCTCCCTCTCTCCCTTCCTCTCTCTCTATCTTTCTTCCCCCTCTCTCTGTCTCTCTCTCTCTCTCCTCTCTCTTTCCCACTCCTTCTCTCCCCTCCCCTCTCTCTTTCCCTCTCTCTCTCTCTCTTTCCCACTCCCTCTCCCTCCCTCTCTCTCTCCCCTCCCCTCTCTCTCTCTCTCTCTCTCTCTCTCTCTCTCTCTCTCTCTCTCTCTCTCTCTCTCTCCCTCTCTTCTCTCTCTCTCACTCTCACTCTCTCTTATATCAACACGATTTACAGATGCTGTGACTAATTCTGGAGGATTTGCTCAGCCAAGAAGCTGACTTTAGAATTAAAAGAAACATGAAAGAGTAAATAGATAAAAGGTTCTCGATCAATTGAGGTCTAGTTATCAATTATTGAAGAACTTAAAGCATAAGCCAAATATTCTCGAAATATTCACTCCTATAGTGTTTGCATAGTCTGAATAGCGTCATTCTGAATTAAAATTTCCCTTATTTTTATCCTAATTATTTATTTCAAAGACTGAAAAGGCTAACAAATAGCAAGCAAGATGTCTTATGATGGTAGTTTGGAAAAGAACGAAAAAAAAAATTAATGAAAAAAATCGAGACATCAGGCAAGCATGATGGAAAATTTGATAATACAAATCTATTGAAAGTATCGCTTATAATCTTGGCTTCGTTTATATGTACGATTTTCTAGAAGAGTTGAAAACTGTAGTAAGGACTTGTTTTGCTTTTTCACGTAAATACACTAAAATCATATCTCATACAGAATAATCCTGGAAGACAATTTATGATCATTGAGTGACTATTTCACTGATGCTGTCAACAAATACGTCAGACAAAGCATTTTACAGCAAATCACTGTTGAGGAAAATACACTACCTTAATGACACAGATGTTTTTATACTTCACTTGTTCGCTTGTCTTTTACTACATTTGTTTTCTACTAATTCCAGTGTCTCTGAAACGGTGTTGTTATTTCTATCTTTTTTTTTGTTTGTTTGTTTTTTAGTTTTTTTTTTAGTTTGATATATGTTTTGTTTTTGTTTAACTTCTGTTTCGTTTTGTTTGATATTTGTATGCGTAACTTTCTGTCCCACTTTGAGCATTTATGATTTTCCTATGTGCAATTTAATTGTACATTTATCATTTCGGGTTTACCGCCGTCATTTTCATTTTCTTATTTAAACATCTTTTCTTTCTATCATCTTTTATTTTCTTTCTTTCTCTGAGTAGGGGAATTTGAGGAACGACTGCATAGCAGAGTGGTTAATGTAATTTCCTCTATTTCCTCTTTCCCTTCCTGTTTTTATTTATTTCCAATTGCTTCTTCTGTCTTTGACTTCACGTATACATATCCTATCCAGGCAACTTTTTGATATTTGGAACGGAGAACGATTTAACTCAATTTCTGTTCGAGTTCGACTGCTTAAATGTCAACGATACCTACGACATGTGTAGCATTTCATGTGAAAAATTATTTGCGCTTGCTAGCGTGGATAGTTTGTATGCGTGTGTGCGAATGTATCTAGGAGCGTGTGTACAAAAATGTACGTGTGCGTGTGTACGTATTCGAGTATGTGTGTGTGTGTGTGTGTGTGTGTGTGTGTGTGTGTGTGTGTGTGTGTGTGTGTGTGTGTGTGTGTGTGTGTGTGTGTGTGTGTGTGTGTGTGTGATTTACAATGATCTTGGATCACATGTTGGACTCGTGATCGACAGCTATTACCCTTCCGAGTGAGAGGTCAGAGCTCATATAGGACCGATCATTGGGTACTGCTGTGACGTTGCACGTACACACACACACAACTCCACACCCACTAGAGCTGGGGGTAACGACTAGCAGAGCAGCGATATTGAAATTATTTCAGCCCTTGGCAGGATTCGAATCCGAACCATCGTAAAGGCGGCCGGGAACTCTAGCACTGAGCCACCGAGTCGTGTGTGTGTGTGTGTGTGTGTGTGTGTGTGTGTGTGTGTGTGTGTGTGTGTGTGTGTACTTGGTGTCTATGTATGGGATCTGTCATTGAAAGATAACAAGTGTACATTACACTGAATCTTTAGGAGGAAGGTGAGGACCGTACGCCAGGAAGCGCTGAGTAGCTGTTGCCGAAGCTATCACCTATGCCCTATGTGCTTGGACTGTTGGGGCAGGTAGCAGTCGAAGCCACAACTAAGCGAATGCAAGAATAGCACGCTAACGATTATGCCACCTGCGCGCTTTGAATCTGAATCCATCTATTGATAAAGAAAAACTCTGTGACAATACGATCATTCTACTGACAGAATGCTAAAAATAGATGAATAAACTAAACAGATAAAAGATAAAATAGAGCTGAAGATATACAGTATATGCGTGGTGCCAAGATAAGAAGGAGGGAAGAGGGTAGAGGGGAGTGGAGTATGTAAGGGATGGAATGGGTGGGAGTGGTTTTTATGACTTTGTCTTTTGGCTACCTTCCTTTTAGGAGGGAAAAATCCTTTGGTATATGTATGCATTATATATGTATATATATATATATATAATGTACTCACTACTTTGGAAGTCACGAATGAAAATTTCTGAAAGAAAAGTCAAAATTGAAGGAAGAGGGGTCGATTAAGCTGAGGCACACAAATTCTCAGAAATCCAAATTGCTGATTAAGATTAATCAAAGAGTGATGACAAAAAGACGCTAAATTTTTATTGCCGTCGAATTTTAGCCAGTTTATGGAAATGTTCAGTTTTACGACGTCTTCGGCGAAACTGGAAAATTATCAAAATGTTTCGACTAACGACGCATAGTCACAAGACTTTTCATTATTTAATTTATTTATTAATTTACCTTTTTTGTAGTCCATTTTTTTGGCTTACTGTTCACTTCCACTTACGTAAGTATATTTCATTGTTTATTTGATTATTAGTTGTTTGATTAATATATTTAATTTTCTCATCCTCCCTACACTACCTGAGAGAAAATCTTAAAATTTCACTTTTTACTTTATTCAAACTGAAGCCTAAGTAGATGGATCAGAGTCATTCCAAGGGATTCCTGGAAGGAATGTGGATAAAGAGAATGTTAGAAAAAGCGTGAAGAGTACCAAGAATATCCTTCATTTATTTTTGATGTTATAGAACCAACCTGTGTTCCCGTAAGGAATGGCGACCTTTCCAAGGATATAACTCAGTACATCAAACGACGCAGACCTCCATGTACAGGTAGGGAAAAAGTTCTTTGGTGCTAGTTATATGTAAGTTCCATTAAGTTATGAATTGTTGAAAGAGCGGAAATAAATAATAGCCTTTGTTACGAATGTAAAATTAATAAATAGACAAGAATGAAATTGTAATAGAAGTCTACACCTTTTTGTTGCCAGATATAATGAGCAAAAATAATTTTCATGTACTTATGTACCTCCCTCCCTCCCTCCATCTTCCACGCCTCTCTCTACCTCCCTCTCTACCGCTCTCTCTATCCCTCTCACTCTCACTACCTCTTTCTCTTTCTACTTCTCTCTCTCTCTCTCTACTCCTCTCTCTTGTTCTCTTAATCTATCTCTCCCTCTCCCTCTCTCTCTCTCTCTCTCTCTCTCTCTCTCTCTTTCTTTACTTCTCTCTCTCTCTCTCTTTTCTTTCAATAAATCAAAAGGTAAGTACTTGGGGAAACTTAAATGCCTCTTAAGGTGAATTCACCAGTAGCGATGCCAGTTCTTGGTCAAATTAGAGTGTCCTAGCGACGATGAAGTACCTAGTTATTGCTAATCCTTATGAACTTAGCTGCATGGATTTACGATTATGGTGCTTCCCAACATCTCAACTTTGATACTTTAGAGATGCAACTCCGGTCGTTCATATCCTTCGTATAATTTCCCTTTTGTGGGCGACGTAGGATGAGATGGATGGATGGGGTAAAAGGAGCATAGGGAAAGAGGGGAATGTCTGTTGAGAAAGGACGGGAGAGGACAGAAGATAGGGGTGAATGGAGAAGGGTTGTGTATGGGTGATGCTGTGATGCATGAGGGGTAGTGGGTAGGGGGATGGGGGGTGAGGTAGTATGTGTGAGAAATAAATTGACGCAGCCCAAAGGGATTTCTCCCCGTCTTCTCCTTTTCTGCATGAGGGGACGGAGAGGGGGGGGGTCGCCGAATTAATGAAGCGGCCTTACTGTGGATGTGCTGTGTCTTGTGACACTGCTTCTGACCCAGGACAGTGGACAAGATAAAGGGATGACCCATCATCCAGGAGGTAACAAGATAAGAGGGAGGGAAGAGGGTAGAGGGGAGTGGTTTCTATGCCTTTGTTTTTTGGCTACCTCCCATGTAAGGGGGAAAAAGTCTTTGGTATATGTATGTATATGATCAAAGACCCATGTGGCCAGCCTGATGAGGAGGGATATCTAGATTTGTCACAAAGTTTCCTATTTGTCTCTTTCTTAGAATAACTGTGTTTTTAATGTTATTTTAAGTTGTATGCTTATGAAAGGTACTATTTTCTCCCACAAAAGCCTAAGGTTTTAATGGCTATTAGAACACAATAACATGAATTATAGTCCCACTTGTTTCATAGTTAGGACAGAACTCACATTTAAGTCACAGTTTTCTTTTAATTCTTTCGACTATCTTATTTGATCTTGTTTCAACTTTGTTCGATTTACACGGAAGTTTCAAGATATTGCTTATTGAACAACAGTAGTCTTGATGTTTATCTGATGTATGCAATATGCATTTGTACAATTCTTTTTTTTTTTTTTAGACAAACGAGGATAAGAACTAAAGCATATTATTAATTGTTAATCCTAGGTAAAGTAAGCTTCTATTTTCTGTAGGAATTTACTGTTATCAGAGTTTTATTTCTGGGGACTTCCAGATAGCAAGACGTTTCGGAGTTACCATGTGTCATCATCAGGCTTGGTTCACTGGCTTTGATAGGAGTTGCAGTTTGTACGATTTATGTCTGTGTAGTCGGGTCGGAGTTGATAGTCAAGAGTATCTCCGTAGAATAAAGTTGGAGAATTGGAAACTGTTTACATTTATGTATGATTTCATTCAGACTTGTTTTGTTTATATCGTTTATTTTTTTTTAATTCATTCATATATATGTTTTTTTTTTCTTGAAGGGAATGGAAAACAGATAGGTGTGAATGGAGGGTAGTTGTAAATACATGAAAGATTTATGCAGGCTGAAGGTATTTCTAATTATCTGTTTTGTCAAATCTGGACTTAATGAGGGTGAGGGTGACCATGTAAATGAAGCGGTGGGGGTAAACCATCATAGGCTGTTGAGACCTACTTTGAAGGTGTTGTGTCTTGCTGTGTTTACATCTGACCCGAGACGTGGGTGGGAAAAAGCAATGACCTTTCATCCACAAAGAACTTAAGATAAAAAGGACAAAAATGGGTGAATGGTGGATGAAGGGTGGATGTGGGATGGGCGAAGGGTGGATTATGCCCTTTGTTAGGGAAAAATTGGCCTTTTTAGAATGGATTGGCATCCAACTCCGTTATCTACCAAAAAGTCTGCTGTCATGATTTTCCCATTATTTATCGTGAACCATTGTACCCATGGATGGAATTGGGACATGAAAAAAAAAAAAAAATGCAAATTAAAGATTCGCTTCTTTCATCCAACACAGTGAGAAACGAAAATAACGCCGGTCCCGTCCTGTCTTTATTTTGGCGTCCATGAACACATCGGAGACAATAATCGCAAGCTGAGCATCACGGACGGTTGCTAGCAGAGAAAATAAGGCTTGAATACCCTGCTGCTTGGTCCTCCAAAGACGCTCTTCTATTTGAACCAAAAGAAAATAAGTACTTCGAAGAGGATGGAGTGTCTTTGTCAAAGGACAGAAGAAGTCGTTTATGTCTCTTCCTCTTCCTTCTTCTTTTCTTCTTCCTCTTCCTCCTCCTCTTCTTCTTCCTCTTCCTCCTCCTCATTCGATTTCAGGGAAAAATGAAAAACTAATATTACCAAGAAACACTTTCTAAAAAATCGGGACTGCAAGTCACTTTGCAGAAACCTTAGCTAATTACGACCATGCATCAGATACTCCTAGTGGCTCTTTGCGTAACAAGGATCTCTTCTCGTTAAAGGAGACAACCTAATCCAAGAGTCTTGACAGTTGATCAAGCTTTCAAAAACAGGCGGAGCTGTTCACGCAGTCTGACTCCCTATTTAAAAAATGGTCCCCAGCAACGTTTCGAGATCTTGACCAAAAAAAAAAAAAAAAAAAAAAAAAAAACAAAAAAAAAAAAAAAAAAATCTCGCTTCTACATTAAAGCATCGACCCCCCCCCCCCAAAAAAAAAAAAAATGCGAGCCAATTCGAAATCTTGAAGGAGGCTTCAGCCTTGCTATTATTTGTCTCTGTTTTCTAATACAAACCATGGCTGTTTCTTCCTTTCCGAGACGGTGGCGTTTTATTGTCGAGTTCCTCGTCGACTCAGAGAATTCGCTTGGAGGCAGGCAGGTACATACATGCATACATATACCAAAGGCTTTTTCCCCCTACATGGGGGGTAGCCAAAAAGAAAAAGGCATAGAAACCACTCCCACCCATTCCATTTCCTATACATTCCACTCCCCTCCACCCTCCTCCCTCCCTCTTATCTTGGCACCTCCTGGATGACGGGTCATCCCTGCATCTCGTCCACTGCAGGCAGGTACGACAAGATAAAGAAGGGAGGGAAATAGGGAGAGGGGGAGAGAGGGAGGGGGTGAGAAAGGTAGAGAGGTAAGGAGGGAGGACTGACGATTATATAAAAATATGTTTGACATTGAAAAAGTTGTATGACACCAAAAAATGCTTGAAAACAAGACGAAACCAAACTAATAAAAACCAAGTTTTATGTAAGGATGGAGACGAATAAGGTGTAAGGAGTTTGGGAGAGGAAGAAGTGAAGTTTGAAATTTCTTTAAGTCTACTTTATCTGAAGAACGGAAGTCATCAGAAGGTGATGGACATGGGATAAAGGTGATGGTGAGATGATAAGGTTGAATGCTTAGAGCAAAGATGAAGGAGGAGGGAGTAAGGAGAGGAGAGAGAGAGGGAGGAGGGAGGAAGGAGGAGGAAGGAAGTTCATGAAGGTTAAAGACGGAAGAAGAGGTTAAAAGAGGAGGCTTGGAAGGAGAATGGTGTAGAGCAGTGGTTCTCAGCCTGTGGTTCATGGAACCCTATTGGGCCACGAGGGTCAATAGAATGGCTTAAAAGTGGCAGTTTGCTGACAAGATTGACGAGATAAACACCATGTAAAGGCTCCGTCCTCATATGGTGTTTATCTCGTCAATAAAATGGGCCACCAACTGAAAGCCACTAGCATATAGTGGATGCAAAACGATTAGATTTAGTGTTGAAGTCATCTCCAGGAGGTTGAAGAACAGCACTTCATAAGTACGGTGTATACGTGGAAATAGGTTGAGAACCCCGGGTGTAGAGGACTAAAGGAGAATAGGCGATGAACCTGGTGTGAATAGTCCTCAAGGGAAACCAAGATGCATTCTATCTTGATAAATGTCACTCGTTTTAAAAGCCTTCCATCTAATGGAGTGGGTAATAAATCATTCATAAATATGTTTTCTGGCGAAGTATTTTTTTTTTCTTTTTTTGGGGGGGGGGTGAGGGGGAGGGAGGGTATTTGACGTGCCTGGGTCAATGGAACGTGTGCATGAATTAATTTGTCATTAAAGAAGGTGACCCAATTGGTCTCAGAAAGACCCTTCTTCTTCGGAAACTTCACAGTTGTTGGCAGGTTCATGTTGAAATATTTCATTTAGTTTATATAATTTTATTTATTAATTTGTCAATTTATTCATTTGCTTATCTGCTTACTCGTTTATCTATTTGCTCATTTATGTGTATATTTATGTATGTGTGTATTTATCTATTTTATTTATTTGTTCTTTTATAAATGTACGTCATGCTGCAGATTGCCAGATTCAATGCCATTTTTAATCTTTTAAACATAAGTATATACTTAACTAGCATTCTGACAGCTCTTATTGAATACTATTCGCTAAACTAGATACTTTACACACATTAAGCTAACCTTTACATCTTTTGTTATCTTAGTTTATAAGTTGGGGTTAGCTAACGAAGTTTGTTGATACCAAGTCGCCTTTGATCTTAACTATGTTTATACGGAATTAATTATCTCCAGTTGAAGTCAGTATCAGATATGTATTAACACATGAAGCTAACCTTCATATATTTTGTTATCTTAATTTATAAGTTGGGATTAACTAACGGAGTTTGTTGATGCTAAGTCGCCTTTGATCTTAACTGTGTTTGTACGGGATTAATTATCTCCAGCTGAAGTCAGTATCAGATATGTATTAGCACATTAAGCTAACCTTCACATCTTTTGTTATCATAATTTATAAGTTGGGAAAAGGAAGAGGGAGGAGAAGAGGGAGATTGGGAGAAAGAGAGAAAGGGAGAGGAAAGGGAAAGGGAAACGGAGAGGGAGATGGAGGAGGAGAGGAAGAGGAAGAAGAAAAGGAAAAGGAAGAGGGAGAGGAGTGAGAGTGAGAGGGAGAGCGAGGGAAGGAGGAAGTGGGAGAGTGAAAGGAAAAGGGGAAGAAAAAGAGGAAGAGGAAAAGGAAACAAAAGAAAAGAGGAAGAGGAAGAAGTGAAGAAAAGAGGAGGAAGAAGTGAAGAAAAGAGGAGGAAAAAGAGGTAGAAGAAGAAGGGGAGTAAAGGAGATAGAGGAAGAAGAGGAAGAAGAATAAGTTGAAAAAGAGGAAAAGCAAGTGTTAGAACGTGGAAGAGCAGGAGAATGAGGAGAAACTGAAAAAAAAAGTAAATGAAGACACAGATGACGAAGAGGAAACCGAGAACGAAGACGAGATCGAGTACGACGAAGAGAACGAAAACGGGGAGAACAATGAATACGAAAACGAAGTTGAGGATAAGAACGAGTGGGAAAGTACTTCGTGGATCGAGTTGAGAGAGTACCATGAAATCTGTTTGAACAAAGCCTACCTTCCTTGAATCACCCTCAGGCTCAGCTATGTGTGTTTACGTACGCGTGCATTGGATTCCATTCACAAAGAATACAATACCTGCCGGGTTTAATGGAAGGTCATTGTATCAATACGAACTGTAATAAAGCCGGTCATGTTTGATGAAACCAAATTGGTTTTGATATGAAGTGAAGAGCTTCCAGTCCATGTTCTCCCCGTATGGAGTATTGGCTGCATAGGTTTTATACGAAAATGTTTCAGGAACCTTGCTGGCATTCCTACGGATCTCCATCATGCACTATCCCTTTACAATTGTATATTAATCTTAAAAAAAAAAAAAAAAAAAAGTTTCAAAAACCTTATTGGCATTTCTATGGACCTTCATTATACAGTATCCCTTTACAATTGCATATCAATCTTTGAAGAAAAAATATATATATCATCACCTCTGACAGGTGAAGTATTATCACCAAGAACAGAAACATTGGTCCATAACTCAGTCAGATTAAAAAAAAAAAAAAAAAAAAAAAAAAAAAAAAAAAAGTAAGTAAGTCTCTGAGGCCGAATTTATAAAAGTTCCTAACCCCAAAGTCTAGACATAAATTTTCAAAATGACGGAGATTTTACCTAAATCCTAATGTCGGCGACCAAAATACTTATGTCTAGATATAAGCATTTAGCTCTAGACATAGGGATTTAGGTCAAATATCCACCATTTTGAAGATTTCTGTCTAGACCTAGTGGTTAGGATCTTCTATAAATTGGGTCCCTGGTATCCATATTAAATTTCTATTCCTTCATTATTCAAAAAGTATTGCTTAGTCTTGTGTAGTCTAGCACACAGGGCAAAGGTTGCATCTGAGCCTTTCCTGTTGTAAGTTTCTAGCATCACCACTTTAGTATTCTAGTAAATGTCGAATACATTGAACAAGTTAAAAAAGTCGAGTGAAGTATATCAAAATGAAGAATTTTCCAAAAAAACCTAATGGTATACATGCCTCTAAATCAAAACTGCCATAAATATTCTTAATGTGTGTGTGTGTGTGTGTGTGTGTGTGTGTGTGTGTGTGTGTGTTTGTGTGCGTGTGTGCGCGCGCATATGTATGTGTATGTGTGTGTATATGTATATACATTGTGTGTGTGTGTGTGTGTGTGTGTGAGTATGTATGTGTATGTATATGCGTTTGTACGTATGTGTATGTATGTGTGTGTGTGTCTATGTATATGTGTGTGTATATGTATGTGTTTGTGTGTGTGTGTACGTGTGTGTGCCTGTGTGTGTTTGTGTATGTCTGTGTGTATGTGTGTGTGTATGTCTGTGTGTACGTGCGTGTGTACTTTCCATGTGCGTAGGCTTATGCTCTCATAAACCGACTTCGAGTCACCTGCCCGTCTATCCTCCCACTTGTCTATACGCTCCTGACAGTCGCTCCACCAAGCTTGACTCCTTCCACCTTCCACCTTCCACCTTCCCCATGTCGGCCTTTCATAACCTCAGCATATCTCAAAACGTCCCGGACACCTGTCAGAGTCCCATTTCCTGTTTTCCTCGACTGTTTTGTCTTTGATGTTGGTTCTGTATCCGGTAAAACGACAACGAGTCTTGTCTATCTCGAACTCTCTACCCAGACGCTTCCACCCACCCACTATCGTCTTCGTGCTCTGAAAATCGTTCGTTTGTTAAACCCGTGTCCGTACCTCGAGTTCCCACGTGATTTTTCCTTTTCTTCTTCATCTTTAACAACCACTTTCCTTGTTCTTCGTCTTTGTTGTTACTTCAGTTGTTTTCCTCGTTTTCTTCGATTTGATGTTTTATTTATTCTTTTCTTTCCTTTTTTCTTGTTTCTTGGGTAGCGCTTCCGAGTTTTGCATACTTCGTCGCTTTTTTATCTATTTTTTTCTTCATACCTCCAGCCTTTTTTTTTCTTTCTTTCTTTTTTCTTTTTTCTTTTTCCCGATCCTTCACTCCCATCGTCTCCTTATCTCACACCACTCCATTACCTCGTTCCTCTCCTCCATTCACTCTCACTCCCCCTCTCTCTCTCTCTCTCTCTCTCTCTCTCTCTCTCCTCCCCTGGTCTCCATTGCGTCCCCCTCTCCCTTCCTCCTACCTATCCCTCCTCCCTCTCTCCCTCCCCCTCTCCCCTCTCTCCCTTTCCCCTCTTCCTCCTCTCCCTCCCACCCCCATTACCCTCATTCCCCTTCCTCTCTCTTCTTCCCCCCTCTCCCTTCCTCCACCCTCTCCCTTCCTCCTACCTATCCCTCCTTCACCTCTCCCTCTCCCTCTCCCCTCTCTCCCTTTCCCCTCTTCCTCCTCCCCCTCCCACCCCCATTACCTCCATTCCCCTTCCTCTCTCTCTCTCTCTCTCACTCTCTCTCTCTCTCTCTCTCTCTCTCTCTCTCTCTCTCTCTCTCTCTCACACACACACACACACACACACACACACACACACACACACACACACACACACACACACACACACACACACACACACACACACACACACACACACACACACACACACACCCTCTCTCTCTCTCTCTCTCTCTCTCTCTCTCTCTCTCTCTCTCTCTCTCTCTCTCTCCCTCTCTCTCTCTTTCACATACCTTTTCTCCAGACATTGCAAAATATTTTTTCATCGTTCAAGCCATCTCCCTTGTGTGAGCTGTTATCAATTTCCTGGAGTAAATTCAATTATCATTCCTTTCTTCTTTCTCGCCAATTTATTTCCGTTTTTTTTTGCAGTTTTGTTCTTCACTACACTTCTTGATATTTTTGATACGTTCTTCCCTCCCCCATTTCCGAAGCTCGGAACCCATCGACCCTGAGACGCATTTGATAGATGGTCTGACCTCAAGAGATTTTATTCAGCCGAGGGGCAGAATGGGTCGTGCGGTAGCAAAAAAAAAAAAAAAAAAAAAAAAAAAAAAAGCCTTGCCACAAGCGACAGGGCTTGCTCTACCAGGGGTTTTTCACTTCCCACTTCCTTGACGGAGAATTCATTTTATCAAAGCCCACGCTCGGCTGAATATCATCTGGTTGAAATTAGATACACAACAAAAGATAAATAAGACAAATATTAGTTAATAAAAATAAATAAAATGAAATTGAGAGATTATTCAATGAATAAAATGAAAATTTAAGAGCGTGACTGGCCTATAGAATATGTTTTACTTACTATAAAAACTAAGAATACATTTTATTCAACTCTGCGCCTAGCTGGATAAATCGTCTTGCTGAAATTGAATAAGCAAAAATGGATAAACTGGTAGAAAATAACTATGTGGCATAGAGGAATAAAAGGAATATAAAGAATACAGACCAAAGGTTGCCATTAAATTGAAAGGAAGTGTTATACTCACAAACAATATTTGTGTATGTTCTTGTAGTTAATACGAGATGATTCTAATCAACAGTCGAGTTCCTTTTGCAGTAAACGGATTAAGATTAAGTAAAAACCTCACTCTGAATGTATTTCATAGTGACTATTCTTGGTAATGGCTGATGTGCGTGCGTAGTTGTGCGTGTGCGTGCGTACTTGTGTGCGTGCGTGTGTGCGTCTGTGATACACAGTGGTCTTGGATCACGTGTTGGACTCGTGATCGACAGCTATTTCCCTCCCAGAGGAGAGCTCAGAGCTCATATTTGACCAATCTATGGGTAATGCTGCGACCTTACACGCATTCAACCACCCAACTCCCCGCCTACGAGAGTTGGAGTAACGGCTCGCAGCGCAGCGATACTGAAATTATTTCAGCCCTGGTCGGGATTCGAACCCGGGCCGTCGTAGTGGTAGGCAGGAATTCTATCACTGCACCACGAGTCGTGTGTGTGTGTGTGTGTGTGTGTGTGTGTGTGTGTATGTGTGTGTGTGTGTGTGTGTGTGTGTGTGTGTGTGTGTGTGTGTGTGTGTGTGTGTGTGTGTGTGTGTGTGTGTGTGTGTGTGTGTATGTGTGCATGTATTATCATCCCTGTGCGAAAGTCATTATGATATATTTTTTATTATTTCAAACTAAGAATGAATTTCTGAAAGCCTTTAGCGAGAGCCCAGAACCAGACAGCAGTTCGGGGACTATAGCTTTAATAAGGTATCCACCTCCACTCGATTGCATTTTCTTGTCTCTTCTCATCTGTTCCGGTTTTTTCATCATTTCTGCTTGTGGTTTCCATTATCTTGTATTTGTTTTCCTATTAATCCGTTTTCGGTGAAAGTATTTTTTGTTTGTCTAGTTTTTCTGCGTTAGTTTTGTAGAGCGTTGTGTGTGTGTGTGTGTGTGTGTGTGTGTGTGTGTGTGTAATAATAATAATAATAATAATAATAATAATAATAATAATAATAAAAGGTTTATTTCCATTACAGTGGTACACTAACAATAATACATTGAAAAAGTTGATTAAAGATATAAGACTTGGTTTTGTGTGCGTGTGTGTGTGTGTGTGTGTGTGTGTGTGTGTGTGTGTGTGTGTGTGTGTGTGTGTGTGTGTGTGTGTGTGTGTGTGTGTGTGTGTGCGTGCGTGTGTGTCTATATATATATATATATATATATATATACTATATATATGTATATATATATATATATATATATATATATATATATATAAAGAAGCTCATTGGCTGAGCGTTTTAGGGCGTCTTTACTTGCGGCGAAGGTCGAGGGGATGGCAATTCGAACCCTGCCACCGGCGAAGTTGGACCAAGGGCATGGTTCATTAGATTCCACGTTACAAAGTACTCTGTGAGGGGCACCATCCTAGCCTCCCGATAGAGGGGAGTGTGTAACGTTAAATCATATCATATATATATATATATATATATATATATATATATATATTATATATATGTATGTATATATATATATTCAAATCTCTTAGATCTCCGGTACATCCTTTAATCATTATTTTTTCTTGTTATCGTTATTTTCTTTGGTTTTCGTGACCCCATCTTTTATTGCATCCTTCCCGATATCAATTTTCTTAGCCATTTTTTCCTTAATTTCCTTCCTCCATTTCCTTAGTATTTCTACTTTATCCCTCATATCAAAATGTATTTCAATACAATTTCTTCATCTTTCACACAAACTTATTTTTCAATACATTTGACTATCTGACCAGTATATGGTTTTCTCGTCTACGGTGGGTATATAACGAATAATTGATACGTGTTCCCTTCATCACTCAACTTCAACTCTCCTGTCTTTGCTCTTACTTCCCTCATATTCAATTTTCTTTTTATTTATTCCTCTCTTCCTTCATTCCATTTCACATCTGTTTCCTTTACCTCTGTTCTTTGCATTTTATTTATTTATTTATTCATTTATTTATTCATTTTTACTTTTGTTATTTAAGTTCTCAGTTTCAAAACACCAAGACGCCGCATACTTCTCTCATATTCATTTTTCGTTTCATTTATTTCTCTCGCCCTTCACTCCATTTCACCTCTGATTCTTTTACCTCCGCTCTTTGCATTTTATTTATTAATTTATTTATTAATTTTTACGTTTGTTATTTGAGTTCTCAGTTTCAAAACGCTAAGACTAAACAGACTTCTCTCATATTCATTTTTCATTTCATTTATTCCTCTCTTCCTTCATTCCATTTTACCTCTGCTTCCTTTGCCTCTGATCTTTGTATTCTATTTATTTATCTATTCATTTTTACGTTTGTTATTCGAGTTCTCAGTTTCAAAACACCAAGACCACACATACTTCTCTCATATTCATTCTTCATTTAATTTATTCCTCTTCATTCCATTTTACCTCTGCTTCCTTTACCTCTCCTCTTTGCATTTCATATATTTATCTATTTACTTTTACGTTTGTTATTTGAGTTTCCAATTTCGAAACACCAAAACCACAGATCAGTTCTCAAAAGCTGCCATTACCCGCCTGTTGACCCGGCTGTTAAAGCACATAGACCAGAGGTCTCGGCTGTGACCACAGCTATGCACCTCACCGCTGGTCTTCAGTGCTTGTCGTTCATATCTTTCCACTATATTCTCTCGTTTTCTCAATATATACATTCCTATTTTCCTTTTCTTTCTTCTCCTAATTCTCTTTCTTCTCTCTCTTCCTTCCTTTCCCCCTCCCCCTTTCCCCCTCCCTCTCCCCTTTTTCTTCTCCCTCACCCTCTCTTTCCTACTCTCCCTGCCCCTCTCCTTCCTCCTTTCCCTCCCTCTCTCTCTCTCTCTTTCTCTCTCTCTCGTTCTCCATTTTCATTCGTCCTCCAACTTTCGTCCTATAACCATTATCACCCCATCTTTCGTTATATGACACGACTTGTCCTCATTATCGACCTCTTTCCTTCTCCCTCTACCCTCTCCTTCCTCCCATCCCCCTTCTCTTCCTTCCTCCCCTCCCACCACCATCTTTGTATTCTTTTATTATCATCTATGCTTAACCTCATCGTCTTTTCTTATTACAAAGGATAACAAAGGTGGAGCATGCCGACAGGAGACCTTTTGGTCCATAACTAGGTCGGATGCGACCTCCCTTAGCCTAATCGTCGTCTTCCTTCTTTATCCTCCTCCTCATCCTTACTTATCCTTCTCATCCCTATCCTTCCTTCCTTGTCTTCCTCCTCATCCTTTTTATCCTCCTTATCACCCCTCCTTATCCTCATCATCACTCCTCCTTATCCTTATCATTCATTCTCCTTTCTTATCCTCATCATCATCCTTCCTTAACCACATCTTCCTCATTCCTTATCTTCCTCACCCTTCTTTAGCCTCATTACAATTCTCTATCCTCATTATCCCTCTTTATCCTCATCTTCATCATTCCTTATCTTCCTTATCCTTCTTTATTCTCATTACCATTCTCTCTCCTCTTCGTCATCCCTCCTTATCCTCATCTTCATCATTCCTTATCCTCCTCATCCTTCCTTATCTTCACCATTCTTCTCTATCCTCCTTATCCCTCCTTTTCCTCATCTTCATAATTCCTTATCCCCACCATTCTTCTTCCTTATCCTCACCATTCTTCTCTCTCCTCTTCGTCATCCCTCCTTATCCTCATCTTCATCATTCCTTATCCTCTTCATCCTTATCTTCACCATTCTCCTTCCTTATTCTCACCATTCCCCTTCTCTATCCTCCTTATCCTCATCTTCACCATTCCTTATCCTCAACATTCTTCTCTATCCTCCTTATCCCCCCTTATCCTCATCTTCACCATTCCTTATCCTCCTCATCCTTCCTTATCTTCACCATTCTCCTTCCTTATTCTCACCATTCCCCTTCTCTATCCTCCTTATCCCTCCTTATCCTCATCTTCATCATTCCTTATCCTCTTCATCCTTCCTTATCCTCAACATTCTTCTCTATCCTCCTTATCCCTCCTTACCCTCATCTTCATCATTCCTTATCCTTCAGTATCCTCACCATTCTCCTTCCTTATGTTCATCATTCCCTTTCTTTATCCTCTTTATCCTCACCATTCCTCTTCTCTATCCTCCTTATCTCTCCTTATCCTCATCTTCATCCTTCTATATCCTCACCATTCCCTTTCCTTACGCTCACCATTCCCCTTACTTTACCCTCTCATCATCATTACTATCTTCATGATTCTCCTTCGCCAGACTCCTTTCCAGACTTCTTCTTCTTTCCCTCAGCTCCCGCGACCTCCGTTGCTCTGCCGTCCCTTTCCAGTGTCATCAAATTCGCCTTTCTTCGTTTATATCTCCATCCGTTGCTCTTGCCCGAGACCCTCCACATTATCTTCTCTTCTTCCAGCTGCTCTCTTCCTTCCTACCTCACTTTTTTTTTTTTTTTTTTTAGCTTTCGTTGCATTTCTTTTTCCTCCGCCTTTTCCTCCACCTCTCTCGCTCTTTCAGTAATTTTCGTTTCTTCGTATTTCTTTCTGTTTGTCTAATTTTAATTTCTTCCGTAATTGTCACCATTCTTTCTTTATAATTTTTTTGTTATCTCGAAGACCACGAATTTCCTCCAATGGGAAGATGACAAAAATGTTCCTCCTAGACATTTAAGCCATCCAATTGACCTAAACAATTGACCTTCGCTAGTCTAACAACCCACTTACCCTTTCCTCTCATTTCCTTACTCCCAACCTACACCTCTCCTCTCCCTAAACACACACACACGCAGACACACACACACACACACACACACACACACGCACACACACACACACACACAAATCCATGATCTCATTCCTTTCACATTCGCCTTTCCACAGCATAATCCCTCAACCCGATTACTCACTAAAAAGGTCCATCTCGTGAGTATTTCTCACAAAATCTTTGGATATACGGAAAGCCCTTGGATCCCTCTCATCAACCACGCACATTGAGAGACCCCTGGCGAAAACATCCTACCCTTCTTCATACAATACACCCTAATAGGTAACCTATACCAGCGACTATAGTCCACCTTGCCAAACACCAGTGTGCTCAAGAATGCTTACCCCTGGAACAACCTTCACCACAAAAAATAAATAAATAAATAAATGAATAAATAAAAATAAATAAAATAGAATAAATAAATAAAGATAAAATTTAAAAGATAAATGAAATAAACAAATAAATAGACATAAATAGATGAATACATTGATAATAGATAAATGAATATAGAAATAAAATAAAATAAATAAAATGAAAAATAAAATGAAAATAAATATAGAACATAGAAAAATAAATAAATGAATAAAATAGAAAAAAAGTAAATAAATAATAGATAAAATAATAGATAAATAAAATATACAAATAAATAAATAAAATGAAATCTATACTGTAACCCCTAACACCGTATGACGTGATACACTGACACTGACGTAGCAAAATATCACGTTACCATATGTACGTCACACTTTACTAGCCCACACCTAACACCGTATTTCATGAATCTATTATATTCTTTTATCTTGGCGTGGTATCATTCCCAAGGATACAACTACAAAATACAATACAATAAAATAAAATACAGTATAATCGATTTTTGTCATTCCTCTACAATCTTTTTCAGTAACATTTTTTTTTCACTCTTTCATTCCCTCTTTCATTTTTTGTCCTGTATTTTCTTCCCCTCCCTATGGTGTCCTCCTCTATCTCCTTTTATTTCTCTATTTTTCTGTCCTTTTTACCCTTTTTCCCTATCATATTTTGTCGTGCATCCAATTCTCCCTTCCTCCATCCATCCATCCATCTCTCTCTCCCTACCTCCATCAATCCATCTCTCCCTCCCTCCTTACTTCCATCTATCCTTCTCTCTCTCCTTTCCTCCCTCCCTACCTCCATCTATCCATCTCTCTACCCTTACCTCTCTTCCTCCCTACCTCCTTTCTCCCTCCCTATCTCCTCCCTCTATCACTCCATCCCTCCAATCATACCTCTCTACCCTCATCTATCCACCTCTCTCTATCCTTACCTCCCTTCATCTTTACCTTCCTCCCTTCCTACCTCCTTTCTCCATCCCTCCAACAATACCTACCTACCTCCATCTATCCATCTCCCTCTGTCCTTACCTCCCTACCTCCATCTATCCACCTCTCTCTATCCTTACCTCCCTTCATCTTTACCTTCCTCCCTTCCTACCTCCTTTCTCCCTCCCTCCATCACTCCATCCC
This sequence comes from Oratosquilla oratoria, assembly GCF_046742065.1. NCBI lineage: Eukaryota > Metazoa > Arthropoda > Malacostraca > Stomatopoda > Squillidae > Oratosquilla > Oratosquilla oratoria. Next base: position 42,807,949 of record NC_134808.1, read on the forward strand.
TCCAACAATACCTACCTACCTCCATCTATCCATCTCCCTCTGTCCTTACCTCCCTACCTCCATCTATCCACCTCTGTCCTCACCTCCCTTTATCCTTACCTTCCTTCCTTCCTACCTCATTTCTCCCTCCCTCCAACCATACCTACCTACCTCCATCCTTCATCCTTACCTTCCTCCCTTCCTACCTCCTTTCCTATCTCCCTCCCTCCCTCCCTCTAACCATACATACCTACCTACCTCCATCCTTCATCCTTACCTTCCTCCCTTCCTACCTCCTTTCTCCTTCCCTATCTCCTTCCCTCCCTCCCTCCAACCATACCTACCTTCCTCCCTTCCTACCTCCTTTCTCCTTCCCTATTTCCCTCTGTCCCTCCCTCCCTCCCTCCAACCATACCTACCTACCTCCATTCTTCATCCTTACCTTTCTCCCTTCCTACCTTCTTTCTCCTTCCCTATCTCCTTCCCTCCCTCCCTCCAACCATACCTACCTACCTCCATTCTTCATCCTTACCTTCCTCCCTTCCTACCTCCTTTCTCCTTCCCTATCTCCCTCCCTCCCTCCCTCCATCCATCCATCCCTCCAACCTATTTCGCACACTCCCTACTTCCAGTTCCTCCTACCAACGAGCCTTCCAGTCCTCGCTGCCTGGATCTTTTCTTATTTTGTCTTTGTCCTTTTCTTACTCTCCGCCTGCCTAAAGGTTATCACTCCTGCCTTACACAAGCGGAGAAAAATGGCGGAGAAAAATGGCGGAGAAAAATGGTATATTTTTTTTCCTTGGTTTTTCTCGTGTCTTTCTTCATTAATATCTCTTTCTTCCTGTCTCTTCTTTTCTCCTCCATTTTTACTTCTCCCTCATATGTATATTTTTATTGTCTTTTTTTTCATTTTTATCATTTTCTTTTCTCTTGTTCTTTTCCTTCCACTCCTCTCTTAACACTTTGTTTATGCTAAACTTTTCTATCATCATTTTTTTTTTTACATTTTCTCGTAACATAGTCTGAATTTTTCTGTAAAATTTTTCATTTTCCTCAATTTTTATTTACTTCTTATTCCTCTCTCTCATCTTCCTCATTCTTTTTTCTTCCTCCCCTGAAGTACAAACTTGAACCCAAAACAACTTAATTTAGTGTTTAACTGCCATGTTCCAAGCAATACCTTGGGGGGATGGAAACTAAATCAAACAGTTGTTGGTATTCCATCATTTCTGTGCTCTGCCTCTGTGTAGAAATGGTGTCTGCAGCGACTGTATGTTCCTTTGAACCCTTTTCCAGAGGCATGTGAATTCTGTTTTGTCAGTAGTTAGCAGCGTTTCTGTCCTTAGGGATGCTGGATGCTGATGCACAGATGACGCGGAGTCAGAGATTGGAAGAGATTTAAGCAGGGTAGCAGATCGAAGTGGTAGATGCTAAAATTTACATCTAACTTATTAATTTGCTTATTCATTTATTTGTTTCTGTTTATCTTTTATTTACATTTGATCTCTCTTATTTATTTATTCATTTATTTCTATTTATCTTTTACCTTTTATATTTTATCTTATTTATATTTTTATTTTTTCTTCTTATTTATTTCTATTTATCTTTTATTTACCTTTTATCTTTTATTTATTGCATTTATTTATTAATAACCAGCGTTTTTGTCTTTAGGGATGCTGGACACTGATGCACAGATAAGGTGGAGTCAGAGAAGGGAAGAGAATTAAGCAGGATAGCAGATCGAGGTTGTAGAAGTAATTAAAAGTGATATGTAATTAATTAATTTATTCATTTATTTATTTCTATTTATCGTTTATGTACCCTGTATATTTTATCTATCTTAAGTATTTATTTCTATTTGTTTCTATTTATCTTTTATCCATCTTATTTATTTATTTATATTTATATTTATTTATATTTATTTTATTTATTTTTATCTATATTTTTATTTATTTCTATTTATCTTTTATCTATCTTTTTTATTTATTTATACTTTTATTTCTATTTATTTCTATTTATTTTTTATTTACCTTTTATCTTTTATTTATCTTATTTACATATTTATATTTTTATTTATATTTATTTATTTAGGGCCGCAAGATTGGTATCCAGACATAAAGGAACGTTAAATAACTTGATCGGTAAGGATGCCACTGTAGTTTTTAAGATACCGATTACATAAAACGTGCAATTACTACAAGAAAAAGCTCATCAAATTCCGACACGATATGGTACAGAGTTCGTTTTTGCTCAGACACCTTCACAAGGATGACACTCTCCTCCACGACCAAACTGAATAAAATTGCATCTAGTAACGCATCTAGGAACGCATCGAGGAACGCGCCCAGCTCTACCGCCAAGTCTGGCGAAAGGTTTTAAAATTGCGGCTTTGAAAAGTCAGTAAGGGACAAAGAAGTACGAACTGTACTAAGAGGTTGAGAAGCATACACCAAAAGACGCTTACCTACGGCCGAAGCCGTCACCTTTGCCCTTCAAGGACTGTTGGTGCAAGAATAAAACCGTTGCTGGGGTTTAGAGAGGATTGCGGGGATTCGAATCCATAACCAAGGGAATGCTAGACAAGAGCGCTTTCCATTACGCCACCAGTTCACTTGCCAAGGTGACGCTCTATAAATACATGAAGTAGTTTACCGCTCGTCAGAATTAAGTATGTAAAGTGAGACGATATGTTGTAGGTGGTGTGACGTCAATACTTGGCGAAATTCAGGTGAACAGTTTTTTTTATAAAAAAAAAAGGAAAAACATTAATACTAAAAATAATAGTATTATTATTATTACTAATGATGATAATAATAATAATAATAATAATAATAATAATAATAATGATAATAACTAATAATAATAATAATAATAAAATAATAATAAAATAATAATAAAATAATAATAATAGAATAATAATAATAATAATAATAATAATAATAATAATAATAATAATAATGATAATAACTAATAATAATAATAATAACAACAACAACAGCAACAACAACAACAATAACGATTTTTTCAGCCATAGCGTGAACCCACCTTGAACGATTCTCAATAAGAATGACAAGAACAAGTTAATCACTCTCTAGAAATAAATGAATAGATATAAATAGACGACTAAATAAACAAATAAACCGATCAACAAAAAATACTTGCAAATAGAAACAAAGAATATGAATAGAAATTGAAATAGATATTAGTGAATAAACAAAAATAAATATTAGACAAGATCGGTAAAAATGAAAAGAAAAAAAATCCACTCTTTTCAATGAATTGATCCATTAAATCCATCGACTTCATCATTACTCTTCCTATCACTTGTCTGTCTGCCAGCGGCATCATTTATCTCGATTTTTTTTTCTTTTCTTTTTTGAGAGAGAGACTATGTTGTGTGCGCGCGAGTATGCATAGATGCAACCGTGCACCTAGCAACATCACATACGCCACCTTGGAAGCTAAGCAACCCAACCGCATCCACCTGATATCGGGTGTGTGCGTGGAATAACAATTGTGGTTTCAGCTTTCCCATACTTGAAACTCGCAGTCCCATAGCAGTAGTCAGCGGCCAAGGACCAATTCAAACTGTTGCGGTCAAATATGGCTCGAAGTTGTTAAGGAGAGTTCGAAGCTCATTTCACCGTGATGAGGCAGTTACAAAATAAGACAAACAATCAAACAAATGAAGAAAATAATAGAAAGAATTAATTGATGAATAAAGATGAATAACTAAGAATAGATGAGTAAGTAAAATAAATAGGTAAATAACAAAGTAATTAAAAAAAATTGTGTTAGTACGAAATTCAAAAGCTTTCCAAAAGAACGAAATGAAAAGTAATATGAGGAACCAAGAGGAGCTTTTAAAAGCTATGGAACATGTAATATACAGGAAAAAAACTACAGAGGAATTCAATGTCGTACCATAGGAAACCAAATCATAAATGATAAAACCCTTCCCTCAAAATGATCATTTAGAACCATGAAAAAACTACAGTATGTGCAATATACAAAAAAAGAAAAGAAAAAAAAATACAGATGCATTCAATGTCCTATCATAGGAAACCAAATCATAAATGATAAAACCCTTCCCTCAAAATGATCATTTAGAACCAAGGAAAAACTACAGTATATGCAATATACAGGAAAAAACTACAGAGGAATTCAATGTCGTACCATAGGAAACCAAATCATAAATGATAAAACCCTTCCCTCAAAATGATCATTTAGAACCATGGAAAAACTACAGTACATGTAATATACAGAAAAAAAAAATACAGATGAATTCAATGTCCTACCATAGGAAACCAAATCATAAATGATGAAACCCGTCCCTCAAAATGACCATTTAGAACCATGGAAAAACTACAGTACATGCAATATACAGAAAAAACTACAAATGAATTCAATGTCCTACCATAGGAAACCAAATCATAAATGATAAAAACCCTTCCCTCAAAATGATCATTTAGAACCATGGAAAAACTACAGTACATGTAATATACAGAAAAAAAAAATACAGATGAATTCAATGTCCTACCATAGGAAACCAAATCATAAATGATAAAAACCCTCCCTTTAGAATGATCACTTAGAACCATGGAAAAAATTACAGTAACTCTTAGATGCACTAGATCCCACATATCCTACTTTACAGAAAAAGTAAAACTTTAGAAAAAAGGAGTGGAGTATGTAGGGGATGTAATGGACGGGAGTTGTTTCTGTGCCTTTATTTTTTGGCTACCCCCGTGTAAGGGGGGAAAAAGCCTTTGGTATATGTATGTAAAACTTCAGAGAGTCTAACACCCGGGAGGACCAATTAGAAGGTCTGGAAGAGTTGTGTCTTTCTAGCCTCTGTACCCAAAACGGAAACAAAACCTCCTTTTTATGCTTTTGTGTGTCATAATGACACCAAAACCTCACACTAGTTGCCTACACGCATACAGGGACTAAAAAAAAGAGATTAAAAATATAACCAACCTGGATGTGCGGTGAAGAGGTGTCTTCTGGGAGACACAGTTTCTGCCGGAAACTCAAAGAAAGAAGAAAACGAAAAACAAGACACCTTTGTCTAATACAAGGAAGGGACGGGAGGGACCGCAGGGACCTAAGAGACCTGTCCTTCCTCCAAGAGTTAAGAGCGTGAATGGCTTTTTACTTCGTGCAGCCGAGCAGCGGTGGTGAAGAGGTAAAACGAAGGTATGGCGAGAAGTTCTTTCGCCGTTTGTCAACATCATCGACAGCGGCAAACGCGAGACCGGGCGCCCACAAGAAAAAGACGCTTCACGTTTTCTTTAGAGGTTCCATCACCCAACCAGTCCTCTCCATCCTCTCTTCCGTACTTCCTTCTTTCCTTCCATCCATCCATTCATCCGTCTATCTATCCGTACGTCCCTTTCTTCTATCCTTCCTTCCTTCCCTCCGTTCTTCCTTCCCTCCGTCCGTCTATCCTTCCTTCCTTCCTTACATCCGTCCGTCCTTCCTTCCCTCCGTTCTTCCTTCCTTCCGTCCGTGTTTCTTCCTTCTATCTTCACTTCTTTCCATCTTCCCTTCCTTCCTTCCCTTCGTTCTTCCTTCCTTCCTTCCTTACTTCCTTCCTTCCTTCCTTCCGTCCATCTTCCTTCCTTCCTTCCTTCTTTCCCTTCTTCATTCCTTCCTTTCTTCCTTCCTTTCATCTTCCTTTCCTTCCCTCCCTCCTTCCTTCCTTCCTTCCTTCCTTCTTTGCCTCCCTTCCTCCTTCCTTCCTTTTTTTCCAACACAATCCTAACCCACCCCTCACCCCCAAGCATGTAAGTTTTCTATGTACCCTTATTTTCGTCCTCCCTTGTTTGTTTGTTTGTTTGTTTCACTCCTGTTTCTGCCTCGATTAATCTACTACCTCACTCGCAAGTTTCCTCTCTCACTCCCCAATGTCTCATCCTCTCCCTGTTCTAATGTACTGTCGTCACGAACATTGTGATTATCGCCAGATGATTTCTATTCAATTGAAATAAAAAATATTATTATCCAAAGGATTAAAATATATCTTGGTAAACCCATTGTGTTTTCTTCCTTATCCTCTCTCTGTTCCTCCTCTTCCACCTCGTATTCATCTTTCCTCCTTTCCTCCTCCCCTTTCCTCCTTTCTTATCTCCATCTCCCTTTCTCCTCGTCTCTTCCCCTCCTTTTCTTTTCTCTTCTCTTTTTTCCCTTCCCCCTCCACCTTCCTATGATTCTTTCCCTCCATCTCCCTTTCCTCCACTTTCCTTTCTTCCATCCACCTCTTCCACCTCTTCCTCCTCCTCTTTCTCCTCTTCCTTCTTACAAAATTCAGTGTTGAACAAACTTGGGATGTATTCACTAATGTACTGAAAAGACTTGTTGATGAATGTGTTTCAAAACACGATAGACATCCAGCAAGCAATACCAAACCTAAATGGTGGAATGTTGATATTAAAGATATTGTGCTAGCCAGGAAACATGTGTGTAGGATATACAAATCAACACATAGCCAAGAAGATAGATTAGAGTACGAAAGATGGCGAGAATCTAAAAGGCCCATCAAAACCAGGATATCACAAGGACAGTATATTGTTTCTAAGCACAAAGAAAACCCTAAAGATTTTTCTTTTTCAGATATATCAAGGTAAAAAAAAAAAAAAAAAAGCGCTCAAGACCACCATTGGTCCCTTCCAATCAGGAGGGGGGTGTGTGAATAGAAACAGACATCCTAAATTATTATTTTGCGTCTGTGTTTACTACTGAGAACAACAGAATCGATCAGCCAGTGCCACCAGGACAGTCAATTTCCACACGCCTACTTGGTATGGATATTGCATAGCCTGATATGATGCGCGTTATAGACAAACTGAAAGTATGCAAATTACCTAAACCAAGCAAAATTTACCCAAGAATAGTTAAGGAAGTAAAAGAAGCAATATGCAGGCCCCTTAGTGTAATTTTTAACCTATTTTTAGAATGTGACTAATCCGCGTCACCCTCATGGAATGGCGTATCGCGAGAATTGCATTCATCCCATTTTTCTAATTAATTCCTTGTCCACAGAATTTTACATACATCCAAAATTCAGGTATACAATAATCTAAATGTAATAATATTAATAATCTATATCCCATTCATTCAACTTCCGCATTACAAAAGAATAAAATAATAATCAATCACGTAAACAGAAATGGCAATTTGTTATGTTCTGGAATCATCCATTACACGTACGTACGCACACACACATACAATGACGCATCACTTTTAAGTTCTATATTTATACATAATGCTAACAGAATAATATAAAACCTCAAGAATCAGTAGGATTTATACAAGAATGAAAACTAGAACTTGTTGTGCACTTGTTCAAAAATAAATTAATTGGATTTATAGGTAAAGCTTTTGATTCTAGAAACTAAGAAATATTCTTAATCTTTACAATGCCCTAGTCAGACCTAACCTAGAATACTGTGCTTATCTCCATATTACAAGGATATACTGAAGTTAGAAAGAGTGCACCGTAGAGTAACAAAGCTTATTACTAAGTTGCGGAACACGCCGTACGAAGAGCACTTAAAGGAACTAAATTTGTTTAGTCTCTCGAAACGGAGAATGGTAGGAGATCTAATTGAAGTTTTCAAAATTGTCAAAGGAATTGAAAGTATGGATGTGGAAAATATTTTAGATTTGACGCCTACAACGCAACTAAGAGTATAATGGATGAAAGATTGTAGGAAAATTATGTCAAACAGACTTGGCGAAATACTCTTCATTCGCGTTGTTGATATATGGAATGGTCTACCAATGAACGTCACAGGTAGTTCCACTGTAGAGGTACTCAAAAAACGTCTCGACATGTACTTAGTTACAAATTTGACGAGTTAAACACTATATGAGGACGGAGCCTTTATTTGTACGACGTTTCGCTTATTACAGCTTTTCCAAGTACAAGTTGAGATACATATGCTTGAGATTAAATATGTATCTCAACTTGTACTTGAAAAAGCTGTAATAAGCGAAACGTCGTACAAATAAAGGCTCCGTCCTCATATGGTGTTTAACTCGTCAATCTTGTCGGCAACTGCCACTTTCATGAAAAAATAGTTACAAATCCCCGACTGGAATTATTTACTTCTAGATTATGAATATAATAATGATTATTTTAATAATAGTAATGGTAATGATGATGGTAATGGTGGTGATGATAATGGTAACAGTAATGGTAATATTTGTAATAGGTTAGTACTGTAACAGCCATGTAAGGACCAATAGGTCTGTTGCTGTTTGTTTGTCCATATAATTCCATGTGACTACTACTACTACTACTACTATAACTACCTCTACTGCTACTACTACTATTACTACTATAACTACCTCTACTGCTACTACTACTATTACTACTACTACTCCAACTCCTCCTCCTCCTCTTTTTCCTCGTAGTCGTCTTCTCATGACTCCTCCCCCCATTTTTCCCCATTCTTCTTGTGTTTCCCCAGTACTAGAGGTTATTTCCATCGTTATCTATCACTGGCGCGTTTTGTCAGCCTCCAAGAGGTTTTTTATCCTTGAAACGGTCGCCATCACCAACATTTCTCGTCACAACGTCGGCTGCCAGATCCAACGCGGAAGCTGCATCTCATTATTACAATTCGTGTCTTTATTATTACTATCTTGGTGATTACTGCGGTCGCGTCGTTATACAAACTAATGAAGTACAGTTATTATCACTTGCATCACAGTGGGTTACCTTGTCAGCGTTACATGTTCCCGTTTCATTACATAAAGAAAAACTAAAGTTAAATTTTTTTACTCTCGTTAACGGTTGTACTGATAATGACGAGGCTGAAGCCAATTAAGTCTTCCCAAATTTCTGAAAGAACGGTGATACGTGAAGAAAGAAGTGGAGTCGCAAATTTGATTCTTCAGGAAAGGAACACTTGAAATACTCCGGAAAGGCAATTAGAGAAGATGAACATTGAGTTATGAGACAGGAAAAAAAATGTATGAGTATAATGCAAGCAGTAGTGAGAGAGATAAGAGAAATAAGAGAAATGGTGCAGTTTGTAGTGTTTATCATAAACTACGGTATTCTTAAGGTATACTTGTATCAAGATGAATTAGGTAATTCGCCCGAGGTTATGGTGGTTTTTGGTTAATTTTGTTCATAAAAAATTTCTAAATATAAAAATCAAAACTATTAGAGAAGATGAACTGAGTTATGAGGCAGGAAAAAAAATGTACGAGTATAATGCAATTTGTAGTTTTCATCATAAACTACGGTATTCTTAATGTATACTTGTATTAAGATGAATTAGGTAATTCGCCCGAGGTTATGGTGTTTTTTGGGTTAATTTTGGTCATAAAAATTTTCGAAATGAAAAAATCAAAACTATATTTTTTCCTCTTTTTTAGCGTTGAAAATATCTTAAGTGTAAATTTATTGCTAAAAAGAAAGACTATTCCACTACTTCAATAATAATAGTACCGTAATTGATAGTTGTTACTATTATTACCTCACTTATTCCACGACTTTTAACAAAGATTTTACTAAACGTAGGTAAAACATACTTTCAGAACAACAGCATTCCACTCAACCTTTCAATTCCTGCTGTCTATCCAATCTATACTACTTACTCGTATATTTTTTCATAGATACTCAACCGTCATAAAATTTTGAACCTATTCCTCTAACCTAGCCTAGCCTAACCTAACCTAACCTAGCCTAGCCTAACCTAACCTAACCTAGCCTAACCTAACCTAGCCTTACCTAACATAGCCTTACCTAACATAGCCTTACCTAACATAGCCTTACCTAACATAGCCTTACCTAGCCTAGCCTTACCTAGCCTAGCCTAGCCTGACCCTAACTTTACCTAGTCTAGCCTAGCCCAACTTAAACTAGCCTAGCCTAACCTAAACTAGCCTAATCTAGCCTAGCCTAACCTAACCTAACATAGCCTAGCCTAACCTAACATAGCCTAGCCTAACCTAACATAGCCTAGCCTAGCCTAACCTAGCCTAGCCTAAGCTAGCCTACCCTAGCCTACCCTAACCTAGCCTACCCCTAACCTAACCTAACCTAGCCTAACCTAACCTAGCCTAGCTTAACAGAGCCTAGCCTAACAATATCTAATCTCCTCACCTGTTTCACTCCATCCCTCTCTGTTTTCCCGTTCCAGTCTGTAGCTCCCTCACCTGTTTCTGCCCCTGTACTCCTGTTCTCCTCTACCATTCAGAGTCGTGACACGAAAATGAACATTCTCTCTCTGTATGCCGAATAATTTCATTCGAACGTTGAGTGAATCACCTTATCGCATTGTAATTAACATGGCTTTTGTTTCACTAATGGAACCTGACGTATAATGAGCTGAATTAACTTGATGTGAAAATACAGGATCATTCAGTATACGTAATTCAAATCACTTTTTATATTCTTAGGTAGATTGTGTATGTGTGTGTGTCCACGTTTCACATGAAAAATATATATTGTACCATTTTTTCAAACTTGTGAAAGTTAAAATAAAATAATGATGATAATAATGATAAAAATAATTATAATAGAAATAATGATGATAATAGTAAAGATAATAATAGTAATAACTACAACATGATAATGATAACTATAATAATAATAGTAATTAATATTAATAATAATGATTAATATTAATAAAATTAAAAATAATGATAACAACAAAAACAACAACAATAATAATTACCAAACAATAATAACAATAACAACAACCACAATCCAGTTTTAATTCACACTCACACACACCTCTAACCTTCAGTATACCCTCTCCCATCATTATCATTTTCTTCCTCCTACAACCTCCTCCACTCCATCAGTCCCCGCGGCTTCGATCGATTCCGAGCTCTTGGCAGACCCTTTGAGAGAACTCTTGTGGTCGTGAGGACAAATGGTCGAACTCTTCTGGCTGCAAAAGACCTCGACGATGACATGGCAATCACTTTGACACGAAGGCAAACTTCATATTCATGTTCTAGATAGCACAAGACAACTGCTTTGAAATTGTGTGTGTGTGTGTGTGTGTGTGAGATTCACCTTGGTCTTGGATCATGTGTTGGGCTCGTGATTGACAGCTATTTCTCTCCCGGAAGAGAGCTCAGAGCACATACATGGGTAATGCTGTGACATTTACACGCACACGCACACCCAACTCCCCGCCCACGAGAGTTGGAGTAATGACTCGCAGCACAGCGATACTGAAATTATTTCAGCCCTGGGCGGGATTCAATACCGGACCGGCGTAGTGGCGGCCGGGAACTCTACCAACTGCGCCATCGAATGTGTGTGTGTGTGCGTGTGTGCGTGTGCGTGTGTGCGTGTGTGTGTGTGTGTGTGTGTGCGTGTCTGTATGTTCGTCCTTCCTGAAATCATTTTATAGGTGGTGATACTCAACTGTTTAAAAGCTAACCCAAATCTTAAAAAAAAAAAAAAAAAAACAGAGGAAGAATACCACTAACAGCTAATCGACCCATAAGGTTTTAGCTCCACCTCTTAATTGAGTAAAGTTGAATGACATTGTCCAATCCTAATGGCCGTACGTTTGAACATTTTGCCAATCCAGGCATACGCCTTAAACCTCCAGAAAACTCTATTTTACCATACCTTTTTGTCCAGCTTACCTTACAGGCTTTCCTATAGCATCTATAGGCAAGCATCATACGAATGTACACTGAAATTGGTAAAACACTGTATCATAACAGAACATTTTTACAAGGGCTGGTAAACAAAGGTAAAAAAACGCCAAAGCTACAAAGGAACGTTATAAAGTTTTTTTTTTTTTTTTTTGTTTTTTTTAAGGATTTGATTAAAGTCACTGAGTGTGCGGGTCACGAAAAGCGCAGCTGTAATGGATTCATTGGAAATCTGAGTTCGATACAAAGCTATTTCATTAGAAACTGAATGCGATGTTTGTGTGATAATAGTATAGGGACATGGTACGGATTGGATACACACGCAATGCGAGACACGCTTTTCGATTACTGTAAAAAGGTGCGCGCGCGGACGCACACGCACACACACACACACACACACACACACACACACACACACACACACACACACACACACACACACACATATGATGGTGCATTGGTAGAGTTCCCAGCCGCCACTTCGGCGGTCCGGATTCGTTTCCCGCCCAGGGCTGAATATTTTCCAGTATCATTGCGCTGCGAGTCGTTACTCCAACTCTCATGGGCGGGGAATTGTGTGTGTGTGTGAGTGTAAGGTTACAGCATTGTCCACAGGTCGGTCATATATGAGGTCTGAGCTCTCTTCCGGAAGGGATATAGCTGTCGATCACGAATCCAACACGTGATCCAAGACATTGGTGAACTCTCTCTCTGTCTCTGTCTCTGCCTCTCTCTCTCTCTCTCTCTCTCTCTCTCTCTCTCTCTCTCTCTCTCTCTCTCTCTCTCACACACACACACACACACACACACACACACACACACATACACACAGAAGAGTTTCAAGCTAGGTATGATAAATGGCAAGGTAATGAGGACCCCACGATCGTGGCTCCTTCCCTGTGGACTACAATTAGGTAAATGCAGTAAGATTAAAATACAAGCGCGCACGCACACAAACACAAACACACACAGTGATACTCGCAAACACGAATACACACACGCACACACACACACACACACACACACACACACACACACACACACACACAATGCACGCGCGCGCGCACACATAGTAATCTCCTCAGTACCGGGTGGTCGTCTCCCCTTCATTTTGGTCGGTGCCTGGCTATCTTAGTCACCCTCTTGGTGCCTCCTCGGTTGTGGAAGGGTCTGAGCAAAGTGAGGGTCTCGCGGTCTTAGAGAGGAACCGACAAGGTCAAAAATTTTCCATAAACTGGTCTGGGAAAAAAACAATAATAACTAATAATAATTAATAATAGTAATAATAATAATAATGGTAATTATAATAATAGTTAATAGTAATATTAATAATAATAATGATAATGATAATAACATATAGATAAATTCGATGCCTATTATTCTTTCAACCCTGCCATTATTACGCAGTTGTAAAAGTCTACAATCCGTGAAACCCGTTTCAAATTTTGCGCCAAGTGAAATTTGGTTGATGACGTCAATCCTAGAACGACGGTCGGAGCACCCTGCTAAGATTTTTTCCGTGACGCTTTGTAATAAAGTGCAAATAAATAAAATAACGTTTTTTTTTACAAGTGGTATTCTCTGGTTTGGGTAATAAATACATATGAACTAAGCAACTGAAAGACACGGAGTTTTACCGTCAGCGTATTGATTCCCTAGGGCCATTCACACAGTCAAACGGTTTGTCAAACCCAGTTTGTCATTCAAATGTTTGAAGTGTTGTTTGACCGTGTGAATGGTATTTGGTTGTCAAATACGTTTGTCAAATGTGTTTGACAACCAACTACCCCATTCACACCGTCAAACATCACTCCAAACACTTGTTTGACAAATCGTTTGACCGTGTCAATGGTCCTTTAAAGGCTTATAACACTTGAGGATCTTTACTCCCACATCGTACCTCTAACCTTCATTCGAATAACTAGAATATGACTTTGTTTACAAAAATCTAGACTTCTCTAAAAGCTTTTCCACAATATGTCTAAATTTCGTATAGATTTAGAATCTCTTGGCTTATCATTTAGTTTTGACATATATGACGGAGAGATAATTTGATATTTGTAGATTTGAAAAATTAAATTTTGTAACCGAAGTCGTTCTTACGCAAACGAACTCTCAACTGTAGGCGATGAAACGTTCGTAGTGACGAAAATCCCCAAACAGGGAATCACCGTTTTCTTCGAATTTGGGACACAATTACCCCAAAGTAGTGTTCGAACAACCTATCTTTGTTTATTTCTTGTGTATAACATATATTTCTTTATTGTTTATATGACTTAATTTTCTTAGCCCTTTGCTAGGAATTACCTAAGAAATGGAGATTGATTTCGTGGCCCCTTGGTTCAAATTGAAGGCGTTAAGTTTAGATTATCCGAAATAATGGACAAGGAAAGAAAGAGTGGGAAGAGAAAGATGAAAAGAAAAGAATACAATAGATAAATAAATAAATATTAATAAGTTACAAGAATCAGGATTAAAGGGAGAACTGAAGGAAATTTAGTGTAACAGTAGGTGAAGTAATAATAAAAACAAAGTAAGAAAAATATATGAACGACAGGAAAAAGGTGGAAATGAAATGCTAATGAGGGACAAGACTGAGTTTGATTTATCATATTATTTGGACAGCCTCTTCAGGTAAAAAAAAAAAAAAAAAAAAAATCGGGCTAACCATAATAAAACATCTAAATGCTATCAATCTAGAAACGAGGCTGATTGAAACATGTTTAGTTCAGTGCGGTGATGATCCATCACCTGAATAAAATCCTCTAATGCTAGCTAGAATAAAATATGTGGTTTCTTATAATATAGTGAGCCCTTTCAATCTCTATATAACAAGGTTGGGTGCAGAAAGAATAAAAAATACATAAATGCACACACACACGTAAAAACACAAATCACAGAACTTACCTTATCTAACTCTATGTAGATATTGTAGGTTCCTTTATATATATATATATATATATATATATATATATATATATATATATATATATATATATATATATATATATATATCACTCAACGCAACTGAAGCAATTCAACCCCAAATAAGGACTACGTCTCACTTGAAACTAAATACAAAACTAGAAGGACGAAAACAAAGACGGAAATAAGTGGGATTATCTTGGAAAACACAAATGGTCCATCAGGAGTGTTTAGGGACTTCCAGCATTTCATATTCCACAAAGTATCGTTCAGCTAAAGGCGTGATCAGACCATTCTCTCAGAATTTCCCCTCAAAGAACCCAGCGAGGAGAAAGGTCCGAATCAATCTGGGAAAGGACGAGCGTTGGTGGAACAAAGGCTTTTGATGAAGCTTCCACGACCGTTGTGGCCGTTACGACGGTTCAAATAAAAGGAGATTGATGTGGGAACTATCGCTAATAGTGACGATGGGGACAATTGTTTTCAGTGTCGAGGCTGAGTCTCCAGCAAGACAGACGATCGACGAAAGAGTGAAGAATACAGAGAGAGGAAGAGATGACGAATGGGAATTTTGTTGAAAATTACAATGATTAATTATGATAATTTGGAAAACAAAATAACAAAGTGAAATAGAATGAACACAAAAAAGAAACAAAATAAAATAAAATAATATAAAATAAAATAGAAATAAAATAGAAATAAAAAAATAGAATAAGATGATAGAAAATAGAAAAATCACAGCCATTTTTCTTATAACGTTTCATGTGGTTGAAACTACACGTTTGTAGAAAATTACAATAATTAATTAAAACAATTGGGAAAATAAAATAACATGAAGTGAAATAAATTAAATAGAATTAAAACAAAAAAGAAGCAAGATAAAATAAGATAAAATAGAATAGAATAAAAATAAAATTAAACAGAATAATATAATAGAAAATAGAAAAATCACAGTTAATTTTCTTATAACGTTTCATCCGGTTGAAACCTCACCTTATCAGGAGCGGTATAAGTAAGAATGAGACTAAGAAAATATTAAAATGTTTTTAATAACAGCCGAATGTCTCATCATTTTGCTGCTTAAAAGCCGAGGCAAAGTCCACATGGCTAATTATAAAATCTAAATTACCATTGCAACGCCCACCTTAACCACACGCACACACACACACACACACACACACACACACACACACACACACACACACACACACACACACACACACACACACACACACACTCACTCACTCACTCACTCAGTGGCGCGTATGGTAAAGTCTCCGGCTGTCACTACGGCAGCCCGAGTTCGAATCCTGCCCAGGGCTGAAATATTTTCAGCATCGTTGCTCTTCGAGTCGTTACTCCAACTCTCGTGAGCGGGGGGTTTGGAGGTGTGTGCGCGTGTAAGGTCACAACATTACCCATAGATTGGTAATATGAGCTCTGAGCTCTCATCTGGGAGGGAAATAGCCGTCGATCACGGGTTCAGCACGTGATCCAAAGACCAAGGTGAATCACACCTACACACACAATTGTCAAGAGCGAATACACAGAACCCTCTTCTATCATTTGAGTCTTTATTGACCTAGCGAGCATTTAAGGCCGCCACAGACGCGTGTGTGTGAGTGTACGTGTGACTCACCATGGTCTTGGATCACGTGTTGGACTCGTGATCGACAGCTATTACCCTCCCGGAAGAGAGCTCAGAGCTCATATATGACCGATCTATGGGTAATGCTGTGACCTTACACGCACACACACACCCAACTCCCCGCCCACGAGAGTTGTACTAACGACTCGCAGAGCAGTGATATAGAAATTATTTCAGCCCTAGGGCGGGATTCGAACTCGGACTGCCGTATTGGCAGCCGCGAACGCTACCACTGCGCCATGTGTGGGTGAGTGCAAGTGTGCACGTGCTTGTGTGGTGAAGGGCACATATCTTATGTAGTTTTCTGTACAACTAGATGTACAAAGTAAAGAATATATTAGGATTTATCTACTGTAGTTTACCAGTGCTCCGTGTTAGCCCATGTTAGAGGAAGAAGAAACTTATTTTTTACGTTATTACCTGACATCGTGTGGTCAGTCACCTCGCCATCTTTACCTGAAAAGAGAATATATTTGTTAAATTTAGAAATTGGGAAAATATCAGCTTAATGAAATTAACAAGAGTGTAGGGGCACATTAATGTTTTAATAAATGTTGTGCACTAGATACTGAAATAAGATTATTTATTTATTTATTTATTTATTATAAAGTGTCACAGGATACGTTAGAATTACTTTCAAATTCACATGCCATTACATCTCAATCCGCAGGAAAAGAAATAAGCAAACTTCCCATAGGATATCCGCATAACCTAAACACTTTAATCCAATTTATATATATATATATATATATATATATATATATATATATATACATATATATATATATATATATATATATATATATATATATATATATATAAATATATATATATATATAATATATATATATATATATATATATATATATATATATATATATACATACACAACGTGGGTGGAAAGAGGAAAGACTTGAGTCTTAATCATATTTTATTCTTGACTAATTCCGCGAAAATAGCTAAGAACAAAATCGGATTAAGACTTCAGTCTTTCTTGGTCCCATTCACTTCTACTTGTTGGAACGTCTCAATATATATATATATATATATATATATATATATATATATATATATATATATATATATATATATATGTATGTATATGTATAGTACTCTATCAAAACAATAATTTTATATCAAGACAACTGTGTCCCATCTACTTATAGTATTTTCAGTTCCAATAAAGTATGGGTCTGGAAACGTGCCTTAAATTGTCACCACAGAGAAGACAGAAAATGTTATTTACTGCCCAATGCTAACTCGATTTAGACAACAATACCAAACCTCTTCAACTCAGTCACCGATGAGCCGCCGCCGACCCTCCCGAGGCTTGTATCCTATGCAACAAATCAAAGACTGCATATTGATATCTGTACACTCAAACACACACATACATATGCGCATAAACATACATATATTCATATATATATGCACACAAACATACATATACACATACAAACATACATATATTCATACATACACACATACATACATTGCATACATACATACATACATTATATACACATACATACATACATACGTACACACACACATACATACACACATTCATACACACATATATATACATATATACGTTGGGATTAATACCCCCTTTAAATTGAGTCTGGTGCTTTACACTCTTTCCCAATACTTACATCCGTCCGTCCATCCATTCATCCATCCATCCATCCATACATATATACATACATACACAAATATATACATACCCGTATATACCAATACACACCAATACATACGTATTAATACAATAAATACGCGCAGGACCATGCATATATTCTTATTAGAATAGTATGAAATCTTCGCTGAGTAGGTTACACTCTTTGTTCATCTCCTGTCCAGCATCTTTTCCGCACTCGCCAGCATTTTTTCCTCCTCCTGATCTTCATCTTCCTCACCCTCTCCCTCTCTCTCTCTCTCTCTCTCTCTCTCTCTCTCTCTCTCTCTCTCTCTCTCTCTCTCCTTCTCTCTCTCTCTCTCTCTCTCTCTCTCTCTCTCTCTCTCTCTCTCTCTCTCTCTCTCTCTCTCTCTCCATCTCTCCTCTCTCTATCTCTCTTTTTATTCTATTCTTTTTTCTTTTCCTAATTTTTAATGTATCTTTATATATTTTCAAGCACATGACTTAACTATTACATCATCTGTTTTCTGGTCTTCTCACAAGTTTCTTCACAGATACGCAAGACTTATAGACAAATTGAATATATCTAAGATTATATCATCTCCATGATAAACATACATACATACATATACCAAGGCTTTTTCCCCCTTCCAAGGGAGGTAGCCACAAAAGGAAAGGCATAAAAACACTCCCACCCATTTCATCCCTAAATACACTCCACACCCCTCCCACCCTTCCTCTCATCTGAGCACCTCCTGGATGACGGGTCATCCCTGAACCCTGCCCACCGCCCTGGGTCAGAAGCAGTGTCGCAAGACACAGCACATCCACAGCAAGGCCGCTTCATTTAATCGGCGACCCCCCCTCTCCGTCCCCCTTTGCATATAAGGAGAGGACGGGGAGAAATCCCTTCGGGCTGCGTCAAAATTTACTCACACATACTACCCCACCCCCCACCCCCCCGCCTATTCCTCCTCATGTCGTCACAACATCATCCATATACAACCATTCTCCACTCACCTCTGTCTTCCGTCCTCTCCCTTCCTTCCTCAACAGACATTCCCCTCTTCCCCAAAGCCCCCTTCACCCCATCCATCCACCTCATCCTAGGACGTCCCCTCATGTTCACTCCCTCCACATCTGCCTTCCATACCTCTTTTACTAGTCTTTCGTCACTCATTCTTTCCATGTGTCCAAACCATCCTAATATTCTTTCATCAACCCTCTCTCCCAAATCCTTTTTCACCCCTGTTCTCCTCCTCACCTCCTCATTTCTCACTCTATCTAGCCTAGTAACCCCCACCATACTTCTCAGACACCTCATCTCAAACACATTCAAACTCCTTCTCTCTTCTTCTCTTATGTTCCACGTTTCTGCCCCATACAGTGCTGTTGGCACAATCACTCCTTCATACAGTCTCCTCTTCGCATCCATTCCCAAATGTCTATTTCTCATTACACTCTTTAAACCACCAAGGCATTTACTCGCTTCTCTCAATCTACATTCTACCTCCACCTTCACTCCACCTTTTCCTGCTACACTTGCACCCAAGTATCTAAAACTATCCACTTCCTCCAGTCGCTCTCCCTTAATGTTCACTTCCAGTCTGCTGCCACTTTCACCCCTTGTACATCTCATCACCTTACTTTTACCCACATTTATCTTTAGCTTTCTTCTATCACATACTCTCCCAAACTCTGCCACCAGCTTCCTCAATCCCTCCTCTGACCCTGCCACAAGCGCAGTGTCGTCCGCAAACAACAGCTGGCTCACCTCCCACTTTTCTCCATTTTCTTTAACCATCTCCAATCCCTGACTCACTACCCTAGCATTCACCTCTCGCACCACCCCATCCATGTATAAGTTGAACAGCCAGGGTGACATAACGCATCCTTGACGAAGTCCCACCTTTACTTCAAACCACTCACTCTCTCCATTTCCAATCCTAACACATGCTCTACTACTCACATAAAAACTCTTGACAGCTCCCAAAAGCTTTCCTCCTATCCCATAAATCTGCATAACCTCCCACAGTGCCTTTCTGTCTACCCTATCATAAGCCTTTTCCAGATCCATAAAAGACCAAAAAACATCTTTCCCCTTTCCTATAGCTTTCTCACATATCTGTCTTACCACAAAGATCTGATCTACACAACCTCTACCCGTCCTAAATCCACACTGTTCCTCACCAATTACTCCTTCTGTTCCTCTCCTAATCCTCTCAATTAAGATTCTCCCATAAGCCTTCCCTACTACACTCAACAGGCTAATCCCTCTGAAATTACTACATTCACACTTGTCCCCTTTTCCCTTGTAAAGAGGAACTATACAGGCACTACTCCAGTCCTCCGGTACTTTACCCTCTCTCCAGCAAACATTAAATAATCTCACCAACCAGTCCACCATCACTGAACCTCCCTTTTTCAGACATTCTGCATGACATCCATCCAGACCAGGTGCCTTACCTGCTTTCATCATCTTTACAACTGCCTTCACCTCATCCTTCCTTATTTCTCCTCCGTTCTCCTCACTCATCACTCTCATTTTCTTCGTATTTCCCACTGCAGCTATCTTTCCTTCCCTATCCTCCTTCACATTTAGCAACTCCCTAAAAT
>NC_134808.1:42838392-42865892 GCF_046742065.1 Oratosquilla oratoria
TAAATCCTTGGAAGGGAAAGATTGTTTTTCTTGAATACCACCGTAAGAATCTTTCGGTGGTATTCTTAAAAAAATTCTTTCCTTATATAAATCTTTCCTTATATAAATCTTTCCTTATATAAATCTTATATAAATCCTTGGAAGGGAAAGATTTTTTGTTAAGAATACCACCGTAAGAATCTTACGGTGGTATTCTTAAAAAAATTCTTTCCTTACATAAATCTTTCCTCATGTAAATCTTAAATAAATCCTTGGAAGGGAAAGATTTTTTTCTTCAAAAAATTATTTCCATACATAAATCTTTCTTTATATAAATGTTATATAAATCTTTGGACGGGAAAATTTTCTTAAGAATCTTACGGTGGTATTCTTAAAAAAATTCTTTCCTTACATAAATCTTTCCTCATGTAAATCTTAAATAAATCCTTGGAAGGGAAAGATTTTTTCTTAAGAATACCACGTAAGAATCTTACGGTGGTATTCTTAAAAGAAATTCTTTCCTTACATAAATCTTTCCTTGTATATATCTTATATAAATCCTTGGAAGGGAAAGATTTTTTGTTAAGAATACCACCGTAAGAATCTTACAGAGGTATTCTTAAAAAAATATCTTTCCTTACGTAAATATTTCCTTATATAAATGTTATATAAATCCTTGGAAGGGAAAGAATTTTTTTAAGAATGCCAGCATATGTTCTCAAGCAACAACATGGGTAAGGAATTGCATCGTAGTTGGCTGGGAATGAGGTTGGATAACGGAGTTGTGTTGCGTTGTTGTGGTCATGAGAGTGACTGTATTAATCAGTCCTTTTCTTTGATTCCTTTGACGGAAAATTAGCTGCTTATCGAGATTTAATTTTTTTTTTTATTGTTTATATTTACTTATCCAGAGTCTATTTTTATTGTTTTAATTGCTTATATTTACTTATCTATATATTTGCTTATTCTTTTTACCAAATTGTTGTTTTAATTGTTTATATTTTTATAAAATTATTGTTTTGTTTATTTTTACTCATCGAGTTTAATTGTTTCATTGTTATAATTGTTTATATTTGTTATTTATTTATATATTTGTTTATTATTTTATCAAATTAAAATGGGAGTAGTGCGGATCACACCAATGTGCGTTGGCCACGTGTACATGTGTACATGTGTACATGTACACATGTACGTATGCAGACATACATTCATATTCACATTATGAAGTGCAAGGCCTGGCAAAGTGTCTATATCGTGCAAGAACTCCAACTTCCGGTTAACTGACCTCATTTGACCCCTCTTGACCTATATAATCAACCTTAGTTGGACGCATATTTGAAAATGCGTTCCTGTGTTAGCTTCCTGACCCTACGTGACCTGGCCTGATATTAACCCTCGCTTTTATTTTCGCTCGATGCAACATGGTCATAACACCCAGAAACATGTACTTTTATCACGAGAAATAAACTAGAGAGAGAGGAGAGCTAAATAGGGGTGTGCCGATTAATGAGAATCGACAAGAATCGGCTTTTTTTTTTGGTGAATCGTTATCGGCGATCTTTTTATTTATTTATTATTATTATTATTATTTATTATTATTATTATTATTATTCATTTATTTATTTATTTATTTTTGAGATTCGGCATGGGGCGTATATTGCCGATGACAATGCCGATTCTCAAAAAAAGAAAAAAAAAAAAACGGCAATACTGATGCCGATCTATCAAAAAAAGAAGAAGAAAAAAAAAAGTGCCGATCCACGCCGATTCCGATTAATCGGCACACACCTGTAGAGCTGAACCTCTCTGGGAGCCAGGCTGTCTGAAACGATTTGATGAATAGCTTCAGGCTCATTATCGTAGGTCATCTACATCAGGGAGCTTAGGTCATGACAGACTTCGGGACAGGTTTGATAGTGATTAATGTTTTCCACGTCTGATGATGGAGTTGGACTGAGGACACTGTTGATTCCCACTGTATATTGTGGTTCTGAATACTTTGTTCAACCGACCAGGGCCAAAAACGTGAAAAAATGCTATTCGTGTATATGGACACATATTGTGTGATTACTGACTAATATATATGTAAATGTGTATATCTGTAGATGTATAGGGCGTGCTGTGGTGTGTGTTGTATGTGCACACACACGTACACACGCACATATACGTACATACGTACATCCAATCTACGGGTTCATGCAAAGAGGAGAGAACTTGCACGAGTTTGTTAAGACTCATAATGTTGGTTTCTGTCTCGTCTATTTCAGAGTAGTATAGTCAATTAGCTTTTGTGTAATCAATATGCAGGGACGAGTTAATTTTCTCTAAGGATACCACAGTGTAATTATAGATTTCAATTACTAGGTATACGGTGACATATTCATTTTCTTTAATATTGTTTTTTTCTCTATCTTACGAAGAAAATATACTGAACTAAGATGTCATAAATTAATATCTACGATAAAAAATACATATGTATACACACACACACACACACACACACACACACACACACACACACACACACACACACACACACACACACACACACACACACACACACACACACACACACATATATATATATATATATATTAATATATATATATATATATATATATATATATACACATATATCTGAATTAGCTCTTCAAGTACGTATTTGACCTGCTCAGTACTCAAAAATAAGAGAAACTCTGGGAAATTAATAAAATATGTAAAAATATATACAAGGCCTTTCGTATATATATGTATCATATACATTGTAAAACAAATGCTAAAATACACTTTTTTTTTGTAAAAAGGTTTGTTGCAATAACAATCTCCTTACCACCATTCCAATTTCCAGTCCACGATATCTTGATGAATCTCCACCCTCCTCCTCCTCCTCCTTCTTCTCCTATTCTTCCATTACTCCTCCTCCTACTCTTCCTCCTCCTTTCTCTTCTCCTCCTCCTCCTCGATGAATCTCCACCTTCCCCCTCCTCCTCCTCCTCCTCTATCTCCTCCTCTTCCTCCTCCTCCTTTCTCTTCTCCTCCTTCTCCTCCGCCTCTCTCTCTTCTTCCTACTCCTGTTCCTCTTCTTCCTCTTCCTCCTCCTCCTCCTCCTACTCTCCCTCCTCCTCCTCTTCTTCCTCTTCCTCCTACTCTTGCTCCTCCTCCACGTGTTCTCATTCGACTCTGCTCTCTTTCTCTATCTATCTATTTGTCTATCCCCCCCTCTCTCTCTCTCTCTTTCTCTCTCTCTCTCTCTCTCTCCCTCTCTCTCTCTCTCTCTCTCTCTCTCTCTCTCTCTCTCTCTCCCTCTCTCCTTCCCTCTCTCATTCACTCCCTTCCTCTCTCACTCACTCCCTTCCTCTCTCACACACTGTGTCTCTCCCTCCCCTGTACCCCCCTCTCTCTCCCTCCCTCTTTCTCTCCCTTCCCCTCTTTCCCTCCCTTTCTCTTTCTCTCTTCCTCCCTCTATCCTTCTCTCTCTACCTCACTGTCTTTCTCTCTCTCTCTCCCTTTCCCTCTCTCTCCCCCTCTCCTCCCTCTCTCTCTCTCTCTCTCTCTCTCTCTCTCTCTCTCTCCCCTTCTCTTTCTACCTCTCTGTCTTTCTCCCTCTCTCTCCCTCTCCCCTTCTCTCTCCCTCTCCTCTCTCTCTCTCTCTCTCTCTCTCTCTCTCTCTCTCTCTCTCTCCCTCTCCATTTCTCTCTCCCTCTCCATTTCTCTCTTTCTCTCCATTTCTCTCTCCCTCTCCATTTCTCTCTCCCTCTCCATTTCTCTCTCCCTCTTTCTCTCTCCCTCTCCTCCCCCCTTCTCTCTCCCTCTCTCTTTCCCTCTCCCATTCTCTCTCCCTCTCCTCCCTCTCTCTCTCTCCCTCCCTCTCTCTCACCTTGTCCCCTCCAATTTACTCGCCTCCTTTTGCGTTGGAAGGCCCATTGGTCCTCTCAAACAATCCTCCCAACCACGACGCCACGCGTTCCAGTCATCTACATACCAAATTAGTCCGCCCTTCTGGGACGGCTGCTACATTTCTATCCACAGCCTCTTTGTAACAGAGTTCCATTTTGCAAAGCGGCAACAGTTTTGTTCTCGGTATCCTATAAACATCATCAGCTTTTGTCTATAATGCAGAGCTACTAATGTGCACTGGTAGCGTAATCGGAGTCGTTCGGATTTCGCATCCTCTGTATCGTGGGTTCGAGTCCCACTCTGATTCTTCACGGTGATTGTCATCTGTCCCAGGAGTCCCTTGAACAAAGGGTAAAGGTGACGGTTTGGCCGTAGCTAGGCCACATTTCATATCTTTGTCTTTCTACAAGTTCAGTTATCTTTCGAAACGGCAATAGACTTTATTCATTTTTCCTATAGCAATATCTACTTTTCTCCCCGTCTTCTCTTTTTCTGCATGAGGGGACGGAGAAGGGGGGTCGCCGATTTAATGAAGCTGCCTTGCTGTGGATGCGCTGTCTCTTCCTACATTGCTTCTGACACCCAGGGCAGAGGACAAGGTGCAGAGATGACACGTTATCCAGGAGGTGCTAAGATAAGAGGGAGGGTGGAGGAGGGGGGTGGATGGAGTGTAATTAGGGGTGGAAGGGGTGGGAATGATTTTATGCCTTTTTCTTTTAGGCTACCTCCCTTGTAAGGGGGAAAAAGCCTTGGTATATGTATGTAATATCTAGTGATTTCCCTCCCTCCCTTTCTCCCTCCCTCCCTCCCTCAACCTCTCTCCCTCCCCTAGCCTTCCCTCCCATGCTAGCTTTTCCTCCCTCGCCTAACCTTCCCCCCTTCCTCCCGCCTTCCCTCCCTCCAACCCCCTAGCCTTCCCTCCCTCCCTCGCACCTTCCCTCCCTTTCCTAGCCTTCCTTCTCCTAATCTTCCCTCCCTTCCTCCCGCCTTCCCTCCCTTCCTCCCGCCTTCTCTCCCTTCCTCTCGCCTTCCTTCTTCCTCCCGCCTTCCCTCCTTCCATTCCCCTAGCCTTCCCTCCTTTCCTCCCACCTTCTCCCCCTCTCCTAGCCTTCCTTAGCCCCCCTATCCTCCCCTAACCTTTCTTCTCCTCCTCCCACCTTCCTCCCTTCCTCCCGCCTTCCCTCCCTTCCTCCCCTAGGCTTCTCTTCCTCCTCAGTCACTGCGCTACCTTCTGGCCGTATGAGGGTAAAACTCACCAAACTGTGATTCTAACTCCACTGTGATACGAAGGTACACACAAGTTAGTATTCTCCTCCTTCACTTGACGGCAGAAAGGAGTCATCAACTCTGCGGTGAGAGGTGGAGGAGAGGAGGGGAGAGGAGGGGAGGGGAGGAGAGAGGGGAAAGGTGTCTGAGAGGCATGGAGAGAGTGGGGAGAGTGTTGGGAGAGGCCAGGGGCAGGGGGAGAAAGGAGAATTGGTATGGTGCGAAAAGGCAATACATCTCTCTCCAACGTCTGTCTGTCCGTCTGTCTGTCTTTGTCTGTCTGTATCCGTCTGTCTGTCTGTCTCCTTTTGTCTGTCTGTCACTGTCTGAGTCCGTGTGTCTGTCTGTCTGTCTCTGTCTCGTTTTTTCTGTGTGTCGCTGTTTGTCTGTGTCCGTCTGTCTGCCTCTGTCTCGTTTTGTCTGTGTGTCTGTGTGTCCGTCTGTCTGTCTGTCTCTGTCTCGTTTTTTTCTCTGTGTCGCTGTTTGTCTGTGTCCGTCTGTCTGCCTCTATCTGTTTGTCTCATTTTGTCTGTGTCTGTCTGTCTGTCTCTGTGTATCTCTGTCTATTTCTATGTTCTTTTCTCTCTTTATCTCTCTTCGAACCATTGTGCTCCATT
Organism: Oratosquilla oratoria; assembly: GCF_046742065.1. Classification (NCBI taxonomy): domain Eukaryota; kingdom Metazoa; phylum Arthropoda; class Malacostraca; order Stomatopoda; family Squillidae; genus Oratosquilla; species Oratosquilla oratoria. The sequence continues at coordinate 42,844,152 of NC_134808.1, forward strand.
CACTAATGTATATTGTAAGCGGTGGCTGAATAATAAAAGAAAACATAATGATTTAAAGTAATTTTATCCAAAGCACTGATCAGACGTGCGTAGACTCCGAAGACTGCCCACGCCAACTCCTTCATTTGGCGGGAAAGACAGGCACGAATCGCCTTGCGATCACAAAATGCTCACAAAATATACAATAACAAATATATATATTAATAAATAAACACAACGGGAAATATATACATAAAAACACAAGAAAGGTTACCATTACAATATGTTGCCACACTTTTTTTATTTATAATTATTGTTGTTATTATTATTATTATTATTATTATTATTATTATTATTGTTATTGTATATTCATTATTCTTTTTTGGGGGGGGAGAGGAAGAAAAATGTCGAAAATTCATACGAGCATGTCTTAACTAATGCTACAGAAGCTTTTGTCAACTTGGAATAACGAAGATGGTTTCTGCTGAAACAAGAGGAAATTGAATTCCATCAATTTCAAGGTTTGACTTGTTGACTTTGTTTTGGTTGACGCCAGCCAATTGGATTGTGCCGATAAGCGGGCCGGATTCTGAAAGGGGACTTAAGTGAATCTCGTCTTTGGTAAGCAAATGGTCGCCTGGATTTAGTAGGAATAAAATTTATTGATTATTTAAAAAATCGGGGGATGGGAGGGGTCGTATTCCAAAGAGAGGGGTAACCAATGGCAGAAGCCCCCCCCTCTCTCTCTCTCTTTCTCTCTATCTCTATCTCTCTCTCTCTATCTCTCTTTCTCTCTCTCTCTCTCTCTCTCTCTCTCTCTCTCTCTCTCTCTCTCTCTCTCTCTAGCTCTCTCTAGCTCTCTCTTTCTCCCCCCCCCTCTCTCTCTCTCTCTCTCTCTCTCTCTCTCTCTCTCTCTCTCTCTCTGTCTGTCAGTCTCTGTCTCTCTCTCTTTTTTTCTCTCTCTCTCTCTCTCTCTCTCTCTCTCTCTCTTTTAAAAGAATTCACAAATTTTGCATATTTGAGAATTTGCATGACAGGGACACGAAACAAAAAATGAAAAATTAACCCGAAATGAAATTGATCATTAATTCGCACGCAAATGTACATGCTAGTAATTCAACAGGGCACAAACGAGTGTAATGGCCTGTGGCATACGATAGGATATAGATTGTATTTTCTATTGATATATCAGAAACGATCATTTCCTAGTAAAGGTCACACACGATTTGGAAAAAAAATAAAAAATAAAAATCACGAATGTGATTGGTGTCTCGATGTCATTTCTAGGTACCACATCTCTTTCTCAGAAAGGTTGCCAGTCCGTTTTCTAAATAGAACCTATTCAGCTGAATCTTAGAAGCAGTTATTCAGAATAATGATCCCATCCATTTACATTAATTTCATACGATCTTCGTCTGTAAAAGATGATTTAGTGTAATATGTGTCATAGGAGTCTTTGTGTGTGTCCTATGTAGAGAGGGAGTTCGTGGGAGGCTAGATAAAGCATAGAGCCTGGCCATGTCCTTAAAGTGGAGTGAAGGGAAGAGGAACAATTTTCAGTTCAAAACGAACACCAATACCTGTGCCGCCCTCTCCTTATCATCCTCCTCCTCCTCCTCCTCATCATCATTATCATCATCATCGTCGTCGTCGTCATCATCGTCGTCGTCGTCGTCATCATCATCGTCGTCGTCATCGTCGTCGTCAACACAAGTATGGAGGAGACTGCATTATAACAAAGCCTACATCGTCGTCATCGTCATCATCGTCGTTGTCGTCGTCATCACCATCGTCATCTTCGTCACCAACGTCGTCATCGTCATCGTCATCTTCGTCACCAACGTCGTCACCATCATCGTCGTCGTCATCATTGCTGCCATCGTCATTCTTATCATCATCCTCATCGTCATCATCCTCATCCTCGCCATCATCTTCATCCTCGTCATAATCTTCATCGTCCCTATCTTCATCCACATCATCTTCATCCCCATCCTCCCCATGCTCCTCCTCCTCCTCTTCCTCCTCCTCCTCCTCATCATTCTCATCGTCATCATTCTCATCATCATCCACAGGATAAACCTGGGGTAGGGGGGTCAGTACTTCTACGTTTGTGTAGGTGTGTGAACCGTAAATTAGACTGAGGAGGTCTTTCTTACATCTGCAACGTCACGTTCACATTCTCGATGGATTGACTTGAATACAAGAAAGCGAAAATGCACACGCACGCAAAAAAAAAAAAAAAAAAGAGTACATACCTCAGGATCAAAAATGCTTTGACAAATTACCTTTTAAGAGAAAACGGTGAATGATATAGTAGAATGTAAATGTCAGATGGAAAATGTTTCAGAGGGCGAGTTATTTCCAGGAATTAATGCAAATGAGAATATTTGTCAAGAGAGAGTTCTTAGAGTACAACGAGGTAACTAGCGAGGTGCAGCAAATAATGATGAAGGTACAATTCATATCTGTATACATAAGTACCATAACAATAAGCAGTAGGTATACGAATATATTTGTTGAAGATAGTTATATTAATGTATTTGTGGAGGACAGGTGTATGAGTATATTTGCGGAAGATAAGTAATAAAAGATGGTAGAAATATTCATTAAATACTGGAGCTAAGATCATAAGTAGCACATGGAATTTAAAGAGCAAAGAGTCTGCGACAAAATTAGAGAGTTATGATAAAAAACAAGACATAGAAAACGGAAGAACACAAAGACTAGCTAAGGAGAAATATGTACACAGGTTAGAACACAAAATCTATGTAGATATATGCATAAAGATTATATACTTTGTATGTAAACGTAAGAATAATTTTGGAACGATTGCAGGAAGACAGTGAGTGGAATTAATATTCAAGTTATCTTTAAAACTATATCTCGAGTACATTAAATCGGTATGCAATTCGTAAAACCAGACAGTCAAACGACTCGTAAGAAATGAAGACGACAAATCAGAAGCTTTTCACTGGCGAAGTTTGGGCAATCTCTAACCACTCTGCATGTTTGTATTAGTGTATATAGCTCCAGCTTTATATGCTTGCATACAGCACAGCAATCACTGGTATTATTACAAGAGGTAAGACAATCATTACATTACCTGTATATCACTGACGCATGTATATATATATAATATATATATATATATATATATATATAATATATATATATATACATACTCGTATATATACATATATATATATATATACTCGTATATATACATATATATATATATACTCGTATATATACATATATATATACATATATATATATATACTCGTATATATACATATATATATACATATATATATAAATATATATATATATATATATATATACTCGTATATGTATATATATATATATATACACATATATATATATATATATATAATATATATATGCAGAAAGATCACTAAAAACACGTGATCCACAAATTTTGCTTATAACCACAAAGGAAATCGTAAGAAAACAGTAATTCCCAAGCGGTTTCGTGTAATTCACATCCTCTGTATTCCGCTGAAGATGCGAATTACACGAAAGCGCTCGGGAATTACTGTTTTCTTCCAATTTCCTTTGCGGTTACCAGCAATATATATGTATATATATATATGTATGATGTAAGCGGAATAGGAAACACAGGAGTCTTAGTCTTGAGTTTATTCCTGACTAGTTTCGCAGGTATGCTTTTTCAAAGGAATATGTGTACAAACGGGCTGTGGGCATTATATACATGGGGTGGACCTCACCACCTCTCCGAGTTACCATAGTTGGTGGCGAATGCGAACATCACATTGTGGCTCACGTAACAATGAAGACATTTTTACAATTAAATATGATAACACTAATACCAAAGAAATTATTAATAGAAAATGTAACAATAGTAATGATAACGATGAAGATAAATATTTAAATAATAATAACAATAATAACAAAAATTATAGTAGCAATACAGGAAATAATAACAATGAAATAAAAGTAATAATAATACATCAACCTGTCAGAATGTCTCAACAGTATATATGTATATATATGTATATATATGCATATACTTGTATATGTAAGCATTACATTATGTTAAAAAGGTACATGACATGGGCGGAACACGGCACGCCTTAGATATGCACTTTCTCTCCCAGGTTCAGCAGCGGACAATATAAATGCAACATATACTCACTGAAACACTGAGGAGGGTCCTAGGACTACGGCCAAAACGGTGGGTAATAAACCTCATACACTAAGTCTGGTGTTTACGATTTTTCCTAAGGCATATGTACAAGTATATGTATGATAATATATATGATATTGTAATATTGATTAATTATAAACTGCATGAACTCTATGAATCTGTACACAGACATGAACATCTGGTCTTTCAGTTCCTCCTTTCATCTTTCTCAGAAACTCTGCAATCTTTCATACATTACTCAGAAATCGCGACACGAACGACATTCTTCGTTGATTTATAGTCGGTCATAATGAACTCTGTTTTAAATATTGAACTCGTAATGGCTTTCCCCCGTCCTCGAGCTGTCTTTCGCTTTTCCAAATTACATTAAATACGTCAAGAATTCCGCTGAGTGGAGAAGGATAACCCTCTTGAAATAAGTTTCCATTAATTCTTCTCCTACTAAAGTCAGTTCATTTCTGATTTATCTCAAGGTCATATTTCGTTTATTAAACCTTGTCAACTCTAAGACCGTTTGCAGAAGCCTGACAATGAGGCTCCTCCCACCTTCCATAATCTCGAATCCTGATTGGTCAGAATTATTTTTGTATGTAATTGGCAGTTTCGACAAGTCTATCAAAATAAACACAATGTAAGGACGGAACCTATATAGATACGATGATTTGGTTGTTAGAGTTTTATCAAGATAAGATCATTTCTACCCAGGTGGAAGTACGCATAGTTTAATTTTCGTTAGATAGCAACATTGAAAAAGGGATTTGGAACATGTAAGACGAATGATTAAAGGTCCTTACAAGACCTGGGACGTAGTTTCTTTTGTCTTTATAAATACAATGTTTCGCTTGTTAGAGTTTGATAAAATAGGATAATGTCTATTCAGGTGGAGAAACGCATACTGTATCTTTCCTTAGATAGTAACCTTTAGAAAGGGATATGGAACATGTAAGATGAATGATTAAATCATTACAAGACCTGGAACGTAGTTTCTTCGATTTTCGCGAGCAGATAAGATTCTTAATTTCCTCAAAGACCAAAGTTACGTTTCCATAAAATGAGCTTTCTTTCCTGTATTCCCTGTGATTTCTTTGAAGATCTAAAAACATACAAGTATTCTCAATATTTCAATGATGTTTGTTGTATCAAATATGAGGTCATTATTGAGTGTATAGAGGAAACGCATATTGCGGGTATTTCATTTGTTACAGAATCACAGTCTGAGATTTAATTTTGTTAACTTTAGAAGATCTGATTCTCTTTAATGGAATCCACATTAGAATAAAAAGTATCGAATATGTTCAGTGTAATAATCATGGAATGATAGTTTTAAAAAAATTTCACCAAGATAATGTGTCGCACATTATTAATATTTCATAATATATTTTTATATTCAACTATCCAACATTCCTTCCACATTAATTTTCTTTCATTCTCTGTGTTCGTATTTGATCTTTGTGGCTAATTCCCAAAGGATTCTTGTTTTTGTATTAGATTAAAGATTTTCTTTTTCCGTCCATAATCTGAGAAGTGTTGAGAGATGCACAAAATTACCCGCGATTAGACAAATAAGAGATAAAACATGTGAATTGATATGCCTTTGTTCATACACGGACACACGCGCGTGCACACACACACACACACACACACACACACACACACACACACACACACACACACACACACACACACACACACAACTCTATGGCGCAGTGGTAGCATTCTCGGCCACCACTACGGCGGTCCGGGTTCGAATCCCGCCCAGGGCTGAAATAAGTTCAGTATCGCTGTCCTGCGAGTCGTTACTCCAACTCTCGTGGGCGGGGAGTTGGGGATGTGTGCGCGGGTGTAAGGTGATATATGAGCTTTGAGCTCTCTTCCGGGAGGGTAATAGTTGTTGATCACGAGTCCAACACGTGATCCAAAGCCATGGTGAATCACACACACACACACACACACACACACACACACACACACACACACACACACACACACACACACACACACACACACACACACACACACACACACACACACACACACACGTTCGCACGAAAACAGTTTTGGTGAAACGGAGCGCATCTGCACTGCCTCATCGAGACGCATTGAAATGCAATTAATTAAGGATCTGGGAAACGTGGGGCCTTGCTTGATACATGGACTACATATCCCAAGAGGAAATTCTCGTACCCTAAGAGACTCGGTTATTCTCCATAATGCCTAACCAAACGATAAACACGAGAGGAATCACTACTATCGAGGAACAATTTAGAACGAAAAACAGAATATTTGTTCCATAATTAGAGATCAGACTCGGCAACCGTACATTCAGGATGAAATACGGGGAAGAAGAGCAAGGTGGGCTGGAGACTGCGTACGAATGAAGGCAGGCAGACTGCCGAAGAAGGTGATGGAAGTAGGAGTAGAGGGCAGACGACCAGTAGGGAGACCCAGGTACAGAAGGATGGATGGAGTAAAGAAGGACGTGGAGAAGGCGGCATCGGGAGAAGACTTGAAGGAATTGACAGAGGATAGAACCATCTGGAGAGGCATAGTGAAAGTGATGAAGGGCCGTCCGGCCTGACAACCAACAGAGTAAGAGCAAGTAAGTTGTTCCATAATGCATAACCAAATAATAAATAATAATGAGAGAGGAATCACTACTATCTAGGAACAATTAAGAACGAAAAATTTATTATTTGTCGTAACTTTCGTTATGATTCTCCTGGTAACATGTGTAGCCAAATATGAAACGAACGTATTATAATGGTGGCGTCAACTGAAACGTGTTGGTCTCGTATTCGCTTAGTCGCGGGTTCGAGTCCCATACGTCAACTATCCGAGTGCACAGGGCAAAGGTGACGGCTTCGGCCGCAGTTACGCGCCTCCTAGCGTAGGCTGCTTGGTTCAGTTTTTACGACACAATACAAGAGTGTTTACTTTATGTTTGTGAACTTCAAACAAATATACATACTTCGAGTCTTCTTCAGTTGAGTAATTCTTTATTTTTTGTTACCAAAAGCTTCTCCGTGTTAAAAACCCTCTCCGAGTGTCACCATTTATGACGTCACTAGTTGCTGTCAGACGATTCTGTTGTTGAGGAGTAACCTTTTCATTCCTCTGTTAAGAAAGCTAATTGGCAAAAAAAAATAAAAAAAAAAAAAAAAAAAAAAAAAAAAAAAAAAAAAAAAAAAAAAAAAAAAAAAAAAAAAAAAATCCTTTAGAAAGATAAAGTTATGGATATAGTGATGCCAGACTGAGATACACAGACACACACGTCAGGCACCAGACGTCCCCTCGAGCCTCCTAGAGTCTTCTGGAAACCCCAGAGGGCCAAACACCCTTTCCCCCCCAAAGGGACCAAGACCAGCAACAACAACGGACGAGATGTTCTTGGGAAAAGTGTGGGAGAGCATTGTGGAAAGACAACAAGTGGCAGTTGAGGAACAAAAGGCAATAGAAGAAGAAGAGGACGGACAGGCCAAAATAGAAATAGAAGAGTAGGAATATGGAAATAAAGATTGACAAGAGAAACAAGAGGAAGGACACAAGAGGAGATGGGGAAGAGGAAAATTGAAGGAAACATGAAAAGAATGAAAATAGAGGAAAAAGTTTTTAGACGAGTGAAAAAGAGGTAAATTGGAAACATCTTCCGACCACTCAACCACTTAAGAAATTGGTCAACGTTACTCAGAGAAGCTGTAATCGACGTCTCTGTTATGGAAAATGAATAAATATGTGGAAGACAAAATAAACTGGAGAAAATAAATGTATAATGAATAAATGAACACATTAATAGGTAAACAAGTAAATAAATAGATTAATAGAAATATTATTTGGTTAATCATTTAAGTAGTTAGATGAATAAATGAATACAGGATTGTATAGATACATAAATAACCATACATTGATAAGTAAATAAATAATGTAGTAAATAAATAAATCAAAATTAGCATTATAAATAAATTAATAGATAAACAAATAATTATTCAGCGTCATCGTTGTCATCATCAGCAGCATCGTCATCGCCATCAGATTTGTTACGGTGATTTAACCTCTCAGCAATGCCGTTTTCTATTAAATAGCAAGACTCTTTCATCTACTTGGAAGACATTCCTGAAGATAATGACAGAGAATTGGGTCCTCGAACCTCTAAACTCATTTATTTTCAAAGCATTCGGTTCCTTTCAGACTTAACAAATGAATAAAGTATCCTACGATAGCCAGAATGCAATGTATGAAGTGTGACCGTTCCAGAGACGTTTAAACATAAAAGTGCACTTTTACATAAACCTTTAAACATAAAAGTGCACTTTTACATAAACCTTTAAACATAAAAGTGCACTTTTACATAAACCTTTAAACATAAAAGTGCACTTTTACATAAACCTTTAAACATAAAAGTGCACTTTTACATAAACCTTTAAACATAAAAGTACACATTTACATAAACTTTTAAACATAAAAGTGTATACATCACTATAACCACATCACCATTCCCATAAATCATGTGAGCGGTGTCACAATCATCACCCAGACATTCTGTCGCCAGACACATCCGCCCTGACAAGCTGACCCAGCACTTATCGAGCACTCGGAACCAAGATACACACACAGACATACGAACGCACACATAAATGCAGTCAATCGCCAATTCCAAATAACACACGACAACACAGTAGTAATCAACCCTTGCCCCCTGGATATATTATACAATATAAAAAGGGATATAAGAAATAATTTATGAACTAACAACAACCATGTAAAGGGCCGGATTTTCCTATTAAAATTGTTTTCAAGGTGACTAAAGAGCACCTCAGAATTTTACAGACTCGGCACTTCCGCCCCACAAAAACGGAGTGCAGAGCTCCAGGAGCGGTCGGTGTCTGACGTGCCCTGTGTATCATAGTGTACAGAACTGTGCGTGAATTGTGTAAATAAAGTGAAGAAACTGAACATTGTGATTTGTAACCCCGGGGGGTTGGTTACAAAAGTACATTTTTACATAAGACTTTAAACATAAAAGTGCACTTTTACATGGACCTTTAAACATAAAAGTGCACTTTTACATAAACCTTTAAACATTAAAAGTGCACTTTTACACAAACCTTTAAACATAAAAATGCACTTTTACGTAAACCTCTAAACATAAAAGTGCACTTTTACATAAACCTTTAAACATAAAAGTGCACTTTTACATAAACCTTTAAACATAAAAGTGCACTTTTACATAAACCTTTAAACATAAAAGTGCACTTTTACATAAACCTTTAAACATAAAAAGTGCACTTTTACATAAACCTTTAAACATAAAAGTGCACTTTTACATAAACCTTTAAACATAAAAGTGCACTTTTACATAAACCTTTAAACATAAAAGTGCACTTTTACATAAACCTTTAAACATAAAAGTGCACTTTTACGTAAACCTCTAAACATAAAAGTGCACTTTTACATAAACACTTAAACATAAAAGTGCACTTTTAAATAAACCTTTAATCATAAAAGTACACTTTTACATAAACCTTTAAACATAAAAGTGCACTTTTACATAAACCTTTGAACATAAAAGTGCACTTTTACATAAACCTTTAAACATAAAAGTGCATTTTTACATGGACCTTTAAACACAAAAGTGCACTTTTACATAAACCTTTAAACATAAAAGTGCACTTTTACATGGACCTAGTCACAGGGGTGTAGCACAAACGGCACTGTATCTTTGTCCTCGAACCTTTTGAACTAAAAGGCAGAAAATGGCGGCCGGGGTGGGTGGACGTTGTAAGCAAATGTGGAGGAAGTAAAAGAAAAGAGGAAAAACAAAAAGAAAAAAAAAACAAAAGAAAGAGTTCACGAGAACACTGTTGTCAACAAAAGGGATACCAAGGACTGGGTGCCCCGTGTTGGAATAAAGAAGGTTTGGATGCAAAACCGAGGGAGAGGGCGTGGGAAGAGGAAGCAAAATAGGAGGAGGAAGAGGAGCGGAATGGGATTGAGTTAATTCGATGAACAAAGGAAAGGGAGGAGGGAAGGAAGGGAGAGAGGGAAGTAAGAGAGAAAGGAAGGAAGAGAGGGAAAGAAGGAAGGGAAAAGGAAAGAGAGAAAAGAAGAGAAAGGGCGTGGGAAGAGGTAGCAAAATAGGAGGGAGAGGAGCGGAATGGGATTGAGTTAATTCGATGAACAAAGGAAAGGGAGGAGGGAAGGAAGGGAGAGAGGGAAGTAAGAGAAAAAAAGGAAGAGAGGGAAAGAAGGAAGAGAGCAAGGGAAAAGGAAAGAGAGAAAAGAAGAAAGGAAGGTGCAGAGAGGAACGAGAGATATAGGAGAGAGAGGAGCGGAATGGGATTGAGTTAATTCGATGAACAAAGGAAAGGAAGGAGGGAAGGAAGGGAGAGAGGGAAGTAAGAGAGAAAGGAAGGAAGAGAGGGAAAGAAGGAAGGGAAAAGTAAAGAGAGAAAAGAAGAAGGGAATGTATCGGGGTGGCTAATGAGTGCGCAAAATTAAGAGTTAAATTTTATATTTAGATACACACAACTGACACAATCACAAAATGCGTGCACCTGCTTACAAGGCTGCTCAGATACTGACGCCACGCTCCAATTCGCGCCAAAACAAAGGCGCGCATCGCATCTGCGATATACAACACAACCAAATCTTATACCTAATATAAATACATAACATAATATAAATAATACAATAAATAACAAAAGAACAAAATACAATTCTACACCACACCAGCACAGGAAGGTACGGAGAGGAAGGACAGATATAGGAAATGTTTGAGAAACGGAATAAAGGAATAAATTAATTCATACCTAAGGATGACAAAAATATGAAAAAAAGGAAAGAAAATTAAATCAAATTGAAGTCGACACGATTTAAATGAGAAAGATAAAGCGTGGAAGAGAAGTGAAGTAGGTTAGCAAGAGGAACAGAACATATTGGAAGACAAAGGGAAATATTGATATTTGGAGGGACAAGAGGGAAAGAAGAGAAGGCTGGCAATAGGAAAAGTAATATTAGGAGAAAGGGAAGCTGGATAAGGATGAAGAAGAGGATGAAGAAGAGGATGATGGAGGATGACAAGGAAGAAGACGGAGCTGTAGAAGGTGAGGAGACTTTGCCCCTATATGCTCTTAGACTGCTGGGGCAGGTAACAATCACTGCTAGGAATCGGTGAGGAGCACGGGGCTCGAACCCATAACTAACCAAATACGAGACCAGTACGCTTCCGATTACGGCACTTGTGCATGTGAATGTGTTTTATTTATTATTTGTTATAATTTTTATTTATTTATCATTGTTGTTTTTTTTCGTATCCGACCTGGTTGTGGACCAAAAGGTCTCTTGTCGGCATGCTCCTCCTTTGTAATCCTTTGTAATCCTTTGTAATCCTTTGAGAATATGGAGGTACAGACGTCAGCTGTGGAAGTGATAATGATGACCTGGGAGTTGTGGATGTGGTGATAAGAGAATCGATAACTGAAGAAGTAGAGCAAAAGAGAAGAAAAGGAAGGAAGGAAATAAGGAGGGAAGGAAGGAAGAAAAGGAAGGCAAGGAAGGAAGGAAGGAAGGAAGGAAGGAAGGAAGAAAAGGAAGGAAGACAAGGAAGGAAGGAAGAAAAGGAAGGAAGGAAGGAAGAAAGGGAAGAAAAGGAAGGAAGGAAGGAAAGAAAGAGGGAAGGAAAGGGGGAGGAAGGAAATGAGAGGGGAGGGAGGCAGGGAGGATGGACGTATGGAAGTTGAAGTCAAAGAATGAAAAATACAATAAAGTGTGGTAGTTGTATGTAGGAAAGAAAGAGGATAAGAGAGAACACAAAGAAAAGACAAAAAACACGTAGCTGAGGACGGAAATATTGGGCAAAAGCGGAGAAAGATAAATTCCTAAAAGGATAAGATTTATGAAACTGAAAAAAAACATGCGCAGGGCCAAAGCACGGAAAAATATGAAAATATAGAATTGGGAAAAAAAAAGATGGTGAACAATGCAAGAGGATAAGGGAAATAAAAGGAACATGAATAAGAACAAGATACTAACGCTTCCGGCAGACTCTTCAAGACACTAAAGCTTCCGGCAGACTCTTCAAGACACCAAAGCTTCCGGCAGACTCTTCAAGACACTAAAGCTTCCGGCAGACTCTTCAAGACACTAAAGCTTCCGGCAGACTCTTCAAGACACTAAAGCTTCTGGTAGACTCTTCAAGACACTAAAGCTTCCGGCAGACTCTTCAAGACACTAAAGCTTCCGGCAGACTCTTCAAGACACTAAAGCTTCCGGCAGACTCTTCAAGACACTAAAGCTTCCGGCAGACTCTTCAAGACACTAAAGCTTCCGGCAGACTCTTCAAGACACTAAAGCTTCCGGCTGACTCTTCAAGACACTAAAGCTTCCGGCAGACTCTTCAAGACACTAGAGCTTCCGGCAGACTCTTCAAGACACTAAAGCTTCCGGCAGACTCTTCAAGACACTAAAGCTTCCGGAAGACTCTTCAAAACACTAAAGTTTCCGGAAGACTCTTCAAGACACTCAAGCTTCCGGCAGACTCTTCAAGACACTAAAGCTTCCGGTAGACTCTTGAAGACACTAAAGCTTCCGGCAGACTCTTCAAGACACTAAAGCTTCCGGCAGACTCTTCAAGACACTAAAGCTTCCGGCAGACTCTTCAAGACACTAAAGCTTCCGGTAGACTCTTTAAGACACTAAAGCTTCCGGCAGACTCTTCAAGACACTAAAGCTTCCGGCAGACTCTTCAAGACACTAAAGCTTCCGGCAGACTCTTCAAGACACTAAAGCTTCTGGTAGACTCTTCAAGACACTAAGGCTTCCGGCAGACTCTTCAAGACACTAAAGCTTCCGGCAGACTCTTCAAGACACTAAAGCTTCCGGCAGACTCTTCAAGACACTAAAGCTTCCGGTAGACTCTTCAAGACACTAAAGCTTCCGGCAGACTCTTCAAGACACTAAAGCTTCCGGCAGACTCTTCAAGACACTAAAGCTTCCGGCAGACTCTTCAAGACACTAAGGCTTCCGGCAGACTCTTCAAGAAAGCTCCCTCTTGACCCGGGAGACGCAAGCAGAGGTTATTGTGGACAGAAATGAAGCATCAAACGTGTCTAGACATGTTAATAAGGACATGCTCGAACTTTTAGGTGAGGAGGGTGGAAGACAACGGAGAGGTCATTAGGGGCGACAAATTAACGAAGATACGACATGAAGAACGAGCCTGATGCAAAGGAATGAAGGACAAAAAAGAAAATATATGAATCATGTAATATATATATATATATTATATACAAAGATGAGAAAAAAAATAGCTGATAAATCATATAAACTTAGGTCAGCATACTTCAACTCGTGTGTAATTGTTCATAAAAAAAGATCAAAGCTTGTAAGTATATACAAACATCAAAAACCTTTATCCCCTCATAAGAGGAGTGACCTAGTATATCAACATATCAAACAGATTAAATAGATAATGACACATAAACACGGTAAAAGAATCATAAACAAGTAACGACATAAAACAACAAATGTTATTTCTGTAACGTTGTCATACAAGGAATTAAAGAAGTAACAGGTAAAAGATAAGAGACAGCCAAGATTCACTCTATGAATGGAAACATTTGTCAAGTTGTTTGTGTTTAAGTTTGTTTTAATTTGATCTGACTTCAAAGATTGCAGTGTCAGTCTGTGTTTGTTCGCGCGTGTTTATCTTTGTGTATGTTTGTGTTTGTTCGTGTTTTCTGTTTTCTTTTACATGAATGCAAAGGACGTAATCTCCGTGACTCCCCCCCACCACCACCACCCATCTCCAACAAAGTTCACTGCCTTTTTCACGTGTAATTTTCAATTCCTGCGAGGTTTATTTTTCGTTTGTCCTACGTTGTATCTTGTGTTCTTCTCTGTACTCGATTTTTTTTTTCAAATTTAGTCTGAGCCTACGTCCTTTTTTTTTTTTTTTGTCTGACACTTGCACTTTTGTCATCAGTTTAAAAAAATCAAACTACACTTTCTTTGCGGTCTTGGTAAATGTATTTGTATAATCTAAAGACTGAGAGCTAAAAACATCCCCAGGATTTTTGAATATTCAACAAATACATTATACTGTATATGGAACTCCCAGAGGGGAAGAAAATAGAAGTTTGCTGATGTCTTTTGATTTTACATTGTAAATGACTGAGCGGGTTAAGGCGTCATTACTTGCGGCGAAGGTCGAGGGGATGGCGGTTCGAATCCTGCCACCGGCGAAGTTGAACCAAGGGCATGGTTAATTAAATTTCACGCTACAAAGTCCTCTGTGAGGGGCACCGTCCTAGCCTTCCAATAGGCGGGATTTTGTGACGTTACACCATATCATAATTTTTTTTTTCTTTATCTATTATTTCATTTTTTTTTTTTTTTAGCTTTCTATATCCCACAATATTCTATCTTGAGCATTTGTACTTATTACTAGTCTGTAATTTAACTTATCGTTTGTAATCATTCATAAAAACAAAGACAAATTACAAAGGTTTGTTACAGTGATTTAAGCTGCTCAGCAGTGCCGTTTTCTACTAAATAACTAAACGCTTTCATCTACTTGGAAGACATTCCTGAAGATAATGACATAGAATTAGGTCCTCGAGAGTCTAAACCCAGTTATTCGCTTTCAAAGCATTCGTTTCCTTTGAGAGCTGAATGAAGGATGTGAACATCTAAATTTTTTATTATTTACCTAATTTTTCATTTTTTTTTCATAAATTCAAAATATGTTCTTGTGTTCCCTCACAGCAGTTTTCGGTTTTCGATGTACCTCAAAGAACGATAAGAAAAAAATAAGAATAAAATGAAATAAATAAATAAATAAATAAAAACATAAAATGAAAGGCTCTTATCACACCAGCACGGAAAGAACGTAAATATGTTTTATTTCCTGCTAAACATTGAATGTCCGTTTTGTCAACCACTTATCGTATTTATGATCTGTTGAGCTACTTTCAGTTATTTTTCACTGTCATGGACAAACAACATAAAATATATATATATATGTATATATATATATATGCAATAAGAACACTAACAACGCGTGTTTTATAAATGCAAGGTAACCACTTGTTTATTTTCTTAAGTGGTTACCTTGCATATTATATATATATATATATATATATATATATATATATATATATATATATGAAAAACGTGAATCACACTGAATTGATGAGCAAGTGGTCGTGAGTTTAATCCTCCGAATCAACTGCAGGGTTGGTGGGTTGGTTCCCGACAGTCTTGGCCAGGCGAGGAAGCAACCCAACGTCGGCTTACAACCCCACCGGCTTGACGCAACTGACAGGGCTTGATTGATTGGAACCAAAAATTCCTTTCGCCGACGTGGACGAAGGTAAAGTTGTTCATTTCCAGCCGAATACTTAGTCTCGTTCCATGACCATCAACGGACCGAAGCAGCGGACAATCCAGACGATGACCGAGGTTTCCAGTTTGCTCTGGAACTGCTAATCTGGAAAGTTGACTTGTAACAAAAAGACAAGCCAGGTCAGTAACTTCTGTCGGTGAATCGTTGAACAAGTCGAAATGGACGGATATTGGATGGGTATGGAATGGCATATGCTATACTTTCAATCTTTGTGTTGCATGCGCGAAATTGCACATACGCACGCGCGTACACGCACACACACACACACACACACACACACACACACACACACACACACACACACACACACACAAACACTATTAATCAGCGTAAGGTTGAAAAACTTTCAGCATCGCTGTACTGCGAGCCGGCACTCCAACTGTGGTGGGGAAGGAATGTGTGTGTGTGTGTGTGTGTGTGTGTGTGTGTGTGTGTGTGTGTGTGTGTGTGTGTGTGTGTGTGTGTGTGTGTGTGTGTGTGTGTGTGTGTGTGTGTGTGTGTGTGTGTGTAAGGTCACATCAATAACCATAGATAGGCCATATACCAGCTCTGAATACTTATCTGGAGGGGGTGGGGGGTTAATAGCTATCAATCACGAGTCCAGCATGTGATCCAAGACCGTGGTGAATCACACACACACACACACACACACACACACACACACACACACACACACACACACACACACACACACACACACACACACACACGAGACTCGGTGGCGCGGTTGGTAGAGTTGCTGACTGTCACCACGGCGGTCATGGTTCGAATCCTGCCCAGGGCTGAAAATAATTTCAGTATCGCTGTGCCTCGAGTCGTTAATCCAACTCTCGTGGGCGGGGAGTTGGGTGCGTATGTGCGTGTAAGGTCACAGTATTACCCATAGATCGGCCATACGAGCTCTGAGCTCTCTTCCGAAAGGGAAATAGCTGTCGATCACGAGTCCAATACGTGATCCAAAGACCATGGTGGTGAATACACACACACACACACACACACACACACACACACACACACACACACACACACACACACACACACACACACACGAGACTCGGTGGCGCGGTTGGTAGAGTCGCTGACTGTCACCACGGCGGTCATGGTTCGAATCCTGCCCAGGGCTGAAAATAATTTCAGTATCGCTGTGCTTCGAGTCGTTAATCCAACTCTCGTGGGCGGGGAGTTGGGTGCGTATGTGCGTGTAAGGTCACAGTATTACCCATAGATCGGCCATACGAGCTCTGAGCTCTCTTCCGGGATGGAAATAGCTGTCGATCACGAGTCCATTACGTGATCCAAAGACCATGGTGGTGAATACACACACACACACACACACACACACACACACACACACACACACACACACACACACACACACACACACACACACACACACACACAAATATGTGAAATCGTAATTGCTTTCGCTTGGGTACCAGAACATGGTTTGGGTTTTGTTGCCAGTTTGGTGGAATGCTGAGTGTATTCTTGTCGTTCCCGCGTATCTTTGTGACAAACTTTGAAACTAAAAGTCGGACTATGTTAATGGCACGCTTGGAATTGTTCTGCTACCTGAGCCAAAAGTTAGAGATTTGCTTCCAATTACTTGTAATCTTTGGATTTAGAATTCCTTTCTAGGTTTGGTAACTTCTTCTTGAAGTATGTTTATAGTATCAATTTGTTCTTCTTTCTTTATCTATTCATTTATCTATTTTCTATTTTATTAGTTTATTTATTGTATCTATTCATTCATTTATCAACTTGTTTGGTTGTTCATGTATTGATTCAGTAATTTATTTTTTATTTTATTTATTGGGGTGAAATTAAGTTTTTGGAATTAAATGATAGAACGTATATTCATCGCCTTAAATAGGGTGATCTAACCGAGGGATTTTGCTCCTACAAAGACTTACCTAAACGATGTTTCGCTCAAAAAAAAAAAAAAAAAAAAAAAAAAAAAAAAAAAAATATATATATATATAAATATATATATATATATATATATATATATATACTTATATATACATATATATGGAAATAGACTCATCCGCTGGGATTCGAACCCTTGCCTAGGCGGCTTACGTCTTACAAGACAAAGGCCTTACCGACCATGCTATCTCGACCCTACAAAACGAAACGACTTGGTTCACGGCCCAGTCGTTCCGCCGAGGGCACTCGGACAGAACATGATACGTAATGTATTTCATCAAATCCTTTATGCAGGCTAGTCTTCCGACAAGTGTTTGTATCATTTGACATTTTTGGAAATAGACTCATCCGCTGGGATTCGAACCCTTGCCTAGGCGGCTTACGTCTTACAAGACAAAGGCCTTACCGATCATGCTATCTCGACCCTACAAAAACGAAACGACTGGGCCGTGAACCAAGTCGTTTCGTTTTGTAGGGTCGAGATAGCATGGTCGGTAAGGCCTTTGTCTTGTAAGACGTAAGCCGCCTAGGCAAGGGTTCGAATCCCAGCGGATGAGTCTATTTCCAAAAATGTCAAATGATACAAACACTTGTCGGAAGACTAGCCTGCATAAAGGATTTGATGAAATACATTACGTATCATGTTCTGTCCGAGTGCCCTCGGCGGAACGACTGGGCCGTGAACCAAGTCGTTTCGTTTTGTAGGGTCGAGATAGCATGGTCGGTAAGGCCTTTGTCTTGTAAGACGTAAGCCGCCTAGGCAAGGGTTCGAATCCCAGCGGATGAGTCTATTTCCAAAAATGTCAAATGATACATATATATGTATGTATATGTATACGTATATATACATATATATATATATATATAATATATATAATTATGATAATAGTAATAATAATATTAATAGTAATAAAAACAACAATAATGATGATGATGATGATGATGATGATGATGATGATGATGATGATGATGATGATGATGATGATGATGATGATGATGATGATGATGATGATGATGATGATGATGATGATGATAATAAAAATAAATAAATAAATAAAAAACGATTCCTTCAGTACGAGGTCCGTTCCCTCAATTGTCACTGAATCGGGCTGGACTCCATCAAATAGTCTAATATGAGGGTTATCAAATAAATTCTTTTAAAGACGTATTGGAGTTTTATTGGGTGAAATTCGGCCTCCATTCTTGTCTGGATGTGGAAAGAATAGAGTAAAGACAGGTTGGATTTGTGTTTCTTCCACTTGTCTGTTGTTATTAAACACAACGTTAGGCCGGCACACCTGAGTCGAAATAAATGTTGAGAAAATAGAGGACTACAATGTGCACATAGGCACGTGTACACGTGCCTATGTGTACACAAAAACGCACATGTACACGTATTTAGTCACGCGCGCATTTTCTCTCTCACAAACACACAAACACACACACACACACATACACACACGCACAAGTATACCGCACACACACATGCATACACGCACATGTACTCACATACACGCACGTGCACAAGTATACCCCACATACATCCATACACGCAGATGCACTCATATACACGCGCGTGCAGTCACACGCGCTCACAATCGTAAGCGCAGTCACACGCGCACGCGTACTCACACAAGCATATGCGCGCGCGCACACACACACATACGTGAACCTACGCACTCACACTCACGCACACACAGACACACACATAAACGCACACAGCTATCAGTTACGATTGCCATTACCGACACGACCACAGCCGTATTCATCGTCATCAGTAAGGCTATCTTGACCCATATCAACAACTACAAATCACTTTCAGTGTCCGTAACATGTATCACGAACTGCTCACGTGTCTATTTCCTTTGCTACAATAGCGTGTTCCGCAGACTCTTTCCCGGCTAAGTTGATTAAGGGGCCCAATCATATAGTGGTTAGATTGGGGGTCTCGCCTCATTAGTTTACGTTCAGCTTTGCAGTTATATTTCTTCGCTTTGTTTTCCTTTTGTCCCACTCTCCTGTTCTCGACCTGAAGCTGTTTTCAGCTTTAATAGCTTAAGTGGCGCTGTGTGGTTCCATTGTTCCTTATGAGTGTCGCAGCGGGGATGTCGGCCAAAGGGAGGGGGAGGGGAGGGAGGGGGAGAGGAGGAGAGGGGAGGGGAGAGGAGGAGAGGGGAGGAGAGATGAGGGGAGGGGAGGGGAAGGAAGGGTGGAAATGGAGGAGAGAAAAAGAAGAAAAGCGAAGAAGGAGGAGAGGAAAGGAGGGAAAGGGAGAGAAGGGAAAAGGAGGGGAGGGGAGGAGAGGGGGAATGGAGGAGAGAATGAAGAAAAAGAGGAAAAGCGAGGAAGGAGGAAAAGGGAGGGAAAATTAGGAAAAAAGGGAGAGGAGGGAGAATTAGGGAAAGGGAGAGGAGGGAAAAGGAGGGGAGGGGAGGGGAGTTGAGGGAAAAAAGAGAAAGGGAGGGAAAACTATGAAGAGGGAGAGGAGGGAAAAGGAGGGGAGGAAGGAAGGTAAGGAAAGAGAGGGAAGGGGAAACAAGAAGAGAGAAAAAGGAAAATAGAGGGGCAAAGACAAAGAGAGAATGAAAAAAAGGATAGACGAGAATAAGGACCAGGAAGGGAGAATGGGAGGAGAGTAATATTAAAGATGTGAAGAGGAGGGAAAGTCAAACCAAGTATGGAACACAGAAAACGGGGTGAGGAAAGAAGTGGGCATGGAATGAGGACAAATGCAAATAAAAGAAAAATAAAGACAAGTAAAAGAAAGGAGTAAAGAAAAGGAGGACAAAGGATTATAAAGGATTACAAAGGCGGAGCATGCCGACAGGAGACCTTTTAGTCCATAACTAGGTCGGATGCGGAAAAAAAATCATATGAAGTAAAGAAAGGAGAAATACAAGATAGAAAAATGGAAGAGGTAATGTGTGATTGATATTTGAAATTGAAGAAGTACACGAGAAAATGAGAAACAATAGAAAACGGAAGAAGATAATCAATCGAGAAGAAACCAACATTGAGGCTGACGAAAGACAGAGTTGGTTAAAGTTTTGAGTGTAAAGAATAAGTGAAGAGTGGAGAGAAAGGGTGGAAGGAAGGTTGTGATTGATGCGATGGAGAGATGACAGATGAGTTTAAAAAACTTAAGAGGATGGATGTGAAGAAGGTGCTGGGTAATGATAGTGAAAAGATTAAATGGAGATGCACCTTTCGAAAATTCTTCAAGAAAAGGTCACTTTTGGAATAAGTTAATTCTAATACGGAATTTTGGCCATAGAATAATTGAGACTTCTCTTGGCAAATACCAGCTATCTTACTCTGATGAAGGATCTATATAAATAATGGTCAATTTGTATATTCTTCTCGCCCAAGAAGTTTATAAAAAAAATCGAGAAAAAAAACATTCAAGGAAAACTTCCAGGCATAAATAGTTAATCGTTTCAAAATGTTCTCACTTTTTCTTTTCTGTAAATATAGAGCAAAAACAAAGAATCTGAACATTATATATATAAATAATATATATATATATGCATATACATGAAAAAAGGAACAAGGACAGTTTGAATAGGTAGCGGACAATTACGCCCTGTCCTTGTCCCTTTTTTCATGTATATATTATCTATGCATTTCTATTACTATGTGCTTGTTGCACTGAAGATGTAATATACGAAAGCGCTCTGCTTCGTCAGTTTTTTTCCAAGTGGTCTACTTTGCATAAGTGAACACACGTACCCGTGTTCTTATTAGCATATATATATACATACATATATATATATATATATATATATACATACATATTTAGATATATACATACATATTTACATCTACAAAAAAGCACCTCCAAGGAAGAAGAATGAAAAAAAAATTGGGATAGAAATTGCGAGTTGTAAAAATACTGCCATGTTTAATCCATTGTATGTTGTAAGGTTCAAACAAACACTGGACTCAGGGTGACACAACAAAATATCTGAATAGAGATATTGTCCAAACTAATTATAATGTTGCCACGAGGAGTATGTGAAAAGCGTTAAAAAAAAAAAAAAAATCATTAAAATGTATTTTACCTTTATTCAAATTCTTTGGCCCGGCCATATATATATATATATATATATATATATAATCGTGTCTTTACAGATGCCCACGCACACACACGCACGCACACGCACACATACATATACACACACACACACACACACACACACACACACACACACACACACGCACGCACACACACACACACACACAC
>NC_134808.1:42870892-42958392 GCF_046742065.1 Oratosquilla oratoria
GGTGACGGTGACGGTGACGGTGACGGTGGTGGTGGTGGTGGTGTTGGTGATGGTGATGGTGATGGTGGTGATGATGATGATGATGATGATGATGATGATGATGATGATGATGATGATGATGATGATGATGATGATGATGATGATGATGATGATGATGATGATGATGATGATGATGATGATGATGATGATGATGATGATGATGACGACGACGACGACGACGACGACGACGACGACGACGACGGCGACGACGACGACGACGACGACGACATAAAGAGAAAAACGAGAAGGTTAAAAGAGGAACGAAATGCGAGAGAATTTGAAGGCAATTACGATAGACCTGGCGAGATAGGAAACGGAGGAGTGAGGATGATGAAAGAGAAAATAATAAGAGGAGGGTGGCGGGTGGGGAGGTGGACGTGAAGGATATTACCGAAGAAGGTTTTATAAAAAAAGAATAATGAATGAAAGAGGAATATGGAGAAGGGCCAAGAACGAGATGTAAATGAAGAAGAGGCGGAAATGAAGAAGACAATTATCACAGGTCTGTTTGAGATGGAAGATGGTGGAAGTGGGAGGAATTAGGATAATAGAGAGAAGGAAATAAAGAAGGAAGAACATGAGAATCTATATAAAGGGAGAGAGAGGAAAAAGGAGAAAGAAAATGGGAACAAAGGCAAAGACCAAAGAGGAACAGAATAATGAAAAAATAAATCGAAATGAAGAAAGAGTAATTAAGTTTAGGAGACTAGGGGGAAGAGGAGGGGACGAGTTAATCTATTAATAGGAAATTAAAAAAAATATTATAAAAAGCTTATTTCGACCATGTGTATAGATTTCTGATAGCGCATTACTTAAAAACTTCCGTACATATTGACTTATTTTTATTCCTGATTCCGTTTTGGATATCTCTGCCAACTTTAACTTATTCTTTTATCCTTTAATTGACAGTATTCTTGGTGCATTTTCAAATCAAAATAAGTTCATATTTTCTCTGTTTTGAGTGCAGATATGGGAAACCAATGGAATATTTTAATGTAAAGATTATGTGAAACAGGAATTTGTCCGATCTTTCTGGTGCCTCAGTATATTCCAGTATATTCCTGCATGACATTATGAATAGATGTATACAGCCAAGACTGAAGTTAAAATATGGGGAAGATTGAAAAGGTGAATTTTAAAGTATGGACCTTATACGGACGATGTAATTTTCTATTCAAAAGGGAAATTTTTATTTACATATTCCTGTCCTAGACCGAATATTGGATTTTATGAATTTACTAGTACTGATTGGAAGTTCGTTGGCTGAGCGGGTTAGGGCGTCGTTACCTGCGGTGAAGGTCGAGGGGATGGTGGTTCGAACCCTGCCACCGGCGAAGTTGAACCAAGGGCATGGTTCATTAAATTCCACGCTACAAAGTCCTCTGTGAGGGCCACCGTCCTAGCCTTCCGATAGGAGGGAGTTTGTGACGTTAAACTAGTACTGATCAGGCTAGGTCAGGTTAGGTTAGGTTAGGTCAGGTTAGGTTAGGTCAGGTTAGGTTAGATTAGGTTAGGTCAGGTCAGGTTAGGTTAGGTTTGGTTTAGTTATCGCCTACATGAATCTATAAAGTGAGGAACCTTATCTTCGGTCAAAGGAATGGAGTGAATAGGAACATACATCAATAGCAATTATCACAGCCACCAGTACTATAACAGGCATCACTACCACCACCAATACCATCACCCATACCACCACAACCCTTCACACAAACCACCACTGCCCATCACCCATACCACCACAACCCATTATCCATACCACTACAACCCTTCACACAAACCACCACTGCCCATCACCCATACCACCACAACCCATTATCCATACCACTACAACCCATCACCCATACCACCACCACTAATTTCCACCAACACATACCACCAACACCATACCAATACCCATCACCACCATCACCATACCAGTACCCACCACATCAGTATCCACCATACCAGTATCCACTGCTAACACCATATCACAACGCACCAACACCACTACCACCACCACCAATGCCACTACCAAGGTTGAAACAAATAGTAAGCATTGCGACGATGCGTCCCAGGTCATTTAAGGTCGAGAGAAAAAATTAGAAAATAAATGAAGCAATGGAAAAAGAGACGAAACACATAAAAACGAGAATAATTAAGGTAAACGAAGATGATCATCTTCTTCAAAGGAAGACAAGCATCTGCAGAGAAGAGAAATAAAGTAATAGATATTGCGAAGGGGGAAATAAGACATGATTAGTGAAAGAAGGGAGTAAGAAGTGGGCGGGGAGGGAGAGAGGAGAGGGAGGAAGAAGAGGGGGAGGAGGATGAGGGGAGGATGAGGAGGAGGAGGGGAGGATGGGGAGGAGGAGGAAGGACAAGGGTGAAATACCTCAAGAAAATGGAGCGACATGTTGGATATTGCTTAGTAAAGCCTTGTGTAGGAGGGAAAAAGGGAGAAGGAAGACCGATGTGAGGTGGGGAAGGGAAGGGAAGGGAAAGAAAGGGAAGGAAAGGAAAAGACTGGAATGTTAGGGAAGAGAACGTTACGGAAAGGAAGGGAAGAGAACGGAAAGGAAAGGAAGGGAAGGGAAGAGAATGGAACGTATGGGGAAAGAATGGAACGGAATGGAAGGAAAAGTAAGTGAATAGAAAGGAAGGAAAGAAGAGAAGGAAGGAGTAAGGGAGGAAGGGATGGAGGAAAGGAGGATGTAGGAAAGAGTAGACTCGGTAGATGAAGGAAAGAGTGAGTCAGTGAGAGGGGGGTTGAGATAGGAGTTGGTGTGTGTGGGGGGTTAAGAAGGGAGTAATTGAGAGGAAGTATATCTACTTGAAGGGGGAAAGGAGAATAGCATGGGATCGTGTGAATAAATAAGGCTAAAGGGAGAAAAGTCAGATGAACGTATGGGAAGTAAGCGAGGGAAGATACATAGGACAGGATGGAGAATGACAAGATAAGAAGAGAGAAGAGAGGGGTGGAGGGAGGGTAAATGTGTGTGGCTGAGGGACTAACGAGTGTAATAACCAGCGCTTCTATCCTTGAGGGACAATATAGGACCAGAGAAGGCAAGCCATAGAGGTCGTAAAGGGGAGAGTTAGGAGTAGGCAACCGGCGACTATCATTTTATTTTTCATCGTGGCGAAACTTGATTAAAGCTGTGAAGTGTGGAAAAAATACCTAAACTAGAAAAGTGGAAGTTATTAAAAAAATAAATAAAAAGATAAGTCAATGAAAACTAGTATCAAACTAATTATAAACTATATTTTTCATTTATCTATTCATTTATCTGTTATATTCATCTACTTTTATTTACCTATTTACTTTTTTATTCATTAGTTTGTTTTATTTATCAAATGGTGTGTAAACAGTACTTGCAACCGTTACTTTTGTTTGCGTCACACTTTCACTCCCGAATTTCGAACCACATTTCGCCTTTAAAAATGGCGTCCGCATCTGCGTAGGAACAAGTTATAAATAATGTTTTAGCCATAGTGACGCACTTTAAAGACTACTTTATTTACCTATTTACTTTTTTTTCTATTTTATTATTATTTTTCTTAACATTGATGAGGAATGTACGATTCTCCATATACGTTTACTGTGCTCTAAAGTTGCTGCTATCGCAACAACAAAAACAAAAACCACAACAACAGCAACAACAATTGTTGCCTTGATCTCAACTAAGTGGAAAACCCGCCGCCCCACAACGGATGACAACATTCCCTGAACCCTCCCACAGATCTTTCTGGGCAGAACTTTCAAACTCCTGTTTGTATTGTAATGGTGCGGGAATGTTGGCATACCACTGCCTGAGAGTAGGAGGAAGGGAGGGGTCACCGCTTGCCACTCAATGGATGAGGAAGAAATTAACTTGAAATCTATGAAGATCCTGGGCCAAGTCCGGGGACCGAATACCAGCTCCTCAGGGCTGCACGTACTGAAGGAGGTGATTGGGTAGACGGGATTTGAAAATGGGCAGCTTCGCTGGCCACCTTGCAAAGCCTCCACTGAAATATCCTGAAGTAAGACTATGAAATAGAGGTGTACACTATGAAAGCAGCGTTATATATTACTCTTTCATAAGAGAAATTTCAAAGGATAGATGCAAGGAAACCCCAGAAGACTAAACCAAGGTGTTCTCAGCGTCTTTTTTTCACGTACCACCCATATCTATGTACTGCTGTTCTTTACCTTCTTGAAGACCATTTCTACACTGAATGGAATCGTCACACACCCAAAAAATGCTTCTAGTTTTCGGCTTGTGGGTTCCAATCTTGAAGCTCCGAAGCCTCTTTAGTGGTTTAGGACTCCAGGACCTTTGCTCTAAACAGAAACGTACTTCAATGGACAAATTCGTTCATAAATGACAATGATTGAAATTCTGTGAAAACGGTTCCAACACACCATCAGAAGAAACGTGACCGCGCAAGGTATATAGTTATAAATATAAAAACATATAAATGTATATATTCATCTGTATAAACTCTTAATCACCTCATACACTTTCGAAAGGACACTGCCACTTTGTCTGTCTGCATCGAAAATATTACCATAGGCCAGCAGACCTATTGGTTGGTTTTTGACGGGGAACGGACATCAGTGCAGCATTAAAAAAAAAAAAAAAAACGATAGGAAAACAGAAACGATGATTTCAGAAGAAAAAAAGTGGAGGAGGAAGTGAATTTACGCGTGTATTTGTTGACATGGCTGGCGCTAACAGTTTCATTTACTTATCTATTAATCTACTTATACATTTATTTAATAGTCTATTAATTAGTCAATTTATTTATCTATATATTAATTCGTGTACAAATTATATCATTGCCATCAAGATGGGTAAACAAATAAGAATGTGAAAAACTGACTACATCTTAAAAATAAAAGGAGAAACAAAACAAAACAAAAATACAGTTTAGACGAACGACCTACTTACTCGAAGAAAAATAAATATATTCAAGATTTTAGTGTATAATTATTTCAAGGGAATAACTTCTTTTGATGTCGAAAATTCGGTTGCTTTATTGGTAAAATACTCTGGAAGCCAATATGCCTTCGGTAATGATGCTTTCAGATTTGAGTAACTTTGATCTTTTCAATATAAAATTAAAAGACGTTTTCTAAACTTTTTTCCTTGCTTCCTTCTCCTATAAAATCAACTATTAATATGTAGCACTATAACGTTTATTTTATACATACGTATATATATATATATATATATATATATATATATATATATATATATATATATATATATATATATATATATATCAACCACAATTCACTTTAATTCTAAGCCATCAACATCGAGACACTCGAGGAGGCATACATGCAGAAATTGAAACGTGGTACAGCCAAGGACTCGAACCTGCGCTAACTCGTGACAAGTGATAGTGACTTAACCGATATATTATATATATATATATATATATATATATATATATATATATACATATATATATATTTGTACATAAATATGCTAATTTCTCTCAAAAATATATATTACAATCTTTTTAGTTTCTTTGTTTAGTAAAAATTCAATCGTAATTACCAAACATCGAAGTCTAATAGATCGAGATTTAAATGAATGGTGAATTGAAATTATTCACTTGAAATCGCTTTTCTATTTATTTACATCAATCTCCCGTTCTAAATTCTAACTACAGATGATCCAATTAGGCCTGATTGATCACTATTCTAAAATTGACCGGGCAAGCAAATTATATTTTATGTTTATATCTACTGTCAAGACATAAACGGTTTTTGTATAGATTGCATAACTATAGTCTTCCAAAGTCGTGTTTGACTTGTCTCTAGAATGTTGACTAAACTTAGCATTACGATACATTCAGTTGATATAAAATTTTCTGATCAGTGACATGTAATGAAAATCCCAAATATTATAATGAATATCTTATATACTAATGAACGTAGGGATTATCCTATAGTAGAATAAATCGTAATTAAATAACCTATTTTTTCTGTTAAAGAATAATTGCATCTTTATCATACCAAGTTGAAATAATTCTAATTGGAGAATTTTTCATTTTGGGTTAATTCTAAGTATGAGTTGAATACGAAAGAGACATTGCAAAGTTAATTCAGGTTCTTAAGTCACGTGTATTCTTGTACGTGTACCTCCTTACATACATATAACAAAGGCTTTTTCCCCCTACACGGGGGGTAGCCAAAAAGAAAAAGGCATAGAAACCACTCCCACCCATTCCATTTCCTATATATTCCACTCCCCTCCACCCTCCTCCTTCCCTCTTACTTGGCACCTCCTGGATGACGGGTCATCCCTGCATCCTGTCCACTGCCCTGGGTTAGAAGCAGTCTCGCAAGACAATCCACAGCAAGGCCGCTTCATAAATTCGGCGACCCCCCTCTCTCCGTCCCCATATGCAGAAAAGGAGAAGACGGGGAGAAAATTCCTTCGGGCTGCGTCAAAATTTTTTCTCATACATACTTCCTCACCCCCATCTGCCACCCACTCCCCCTCATGCATCTCCTCACTCCTCAATAAATAGAAACAGTCATTAATTTGTACTTAGTCTCTGTTGTACGACCATCACTTCCTCAGCATCTGAAGAAGAAGAAAAAAAAAAAAATCGTCTCGCAAATTCCCTGACCCGTCATATACACTTCTAGTAGCCCAGCAAGGATTCTTTGCGAGTGCCTCATCAGCAGATCCCCAATCGCGATTTACGTTTCCTGAAATGAAAACATTTTTCGCTGTTTTTCGCTCGTTCTTTACAACTTTTTTTGGTCTTCCCACCTGAGCCCCTATACCAGTTGAATTTATAACCTCAAACTTCTTTCTTTTCACCAACAGGGACTTGGCCATTTTTCTTCAACACCCTTCGATTGTTTTATTCATCTTTGGGTCATCTCTTTCAAAGTATAGAGAATTCAGTACTACTTATACATCTAAACACATTCCCAAAACAAAAAGACTGTTCTATTCATCTTTGCGCCATCTCTTTCAAAATTTAGAGGGTTCAATACTACTTATATATCTGAACACATTCCCAAAACAAAAAGACTGTTCTATTCATCTTTGCGTCATCTCTTTCAAATTATAGAGGATTCAATACTACTTATACATCTAAACACATTCCCAAAACAAAAAGACTGTTCTATTCATCTTTGCGTCATCTCTTTCAAAATTTAGAGGATTTGATACTACTTATACATCTAAACACATTCCCAAAACAAAAAGACTGTTTTATTCATCTTTGCGTCATCTCTTTCAAATTATAGAGGATTCAATACTACTTATACATCTAAACACATTCCCAAAACAAAAAGACTGTTCTATTCATCTTTGCGTCATCTCTTTTAAAATTTAGAGGATTTAATACTACTTATACATCTAAACACATTCCCAAAACAAAAAGACTGCTTTATTCATCTGTACCTTATCTCTTTAAAACCATAGAGGGTTCAATACTACTAACACATCTAAAAACATTCCCAAAACAATTTTTTTTCTTCATCTTTGCGTCATCTCTTTCAAAATTTAGAGGATTCAACACTACTTATACATCTAAACACATTCCCAAAACAAAAAGACTGTTTTCTTCATCTGTACCTTATCTCTTTAAAAACATAGAGGGTTCAATACTACTAATACATCTAAACACATTCCCAAAACAAAACAAAAAAAAAACTGTTTTCTTCATCTTTGCGTCATCTCTTTCAAAATTTAGAGGATTCAACATTACTTATTCATCTAAACATACTCCCAAAACAAAAAGACTGTTTTATTCATCTGTGCCTCATCTCTTTAAAACCATAGAGGGTTCAATACTACTTATACATCTGAACACGTTCCCAAAACAAAAAGACTGTTTTATTTATCTGTACCGTATCTCTTTAAAACCATAGAGGGTTCAATACTGCTTATGCATTTATGTATTTTTTGTTATTTACATTATTATGGTTTTGATTATTATTTTATTATTGTCATGATTTTTTTTCGCATCCGACCTAGATATGGACCAAAAGGTCTCCTGTCGGCATGCTCCGCCTTTGTAATCCTTTGTAATCTAAACACATTCCCAAAAACAAAAAGACTGTTTTATTCATCTGTGCCTCATCTCTTTAAAAACATAGAGGGTTCAATACTACTTATACATCTGAACACGTTCCCAAAACAAAAAGACAGTTAACCAATTCTGTCCTTGTTGATAATGACACATTTATTCAGTGTTTATATACATAAGTGGATACACAATGTACAGCCACGAGCAAAAGTTGTGGCTCAGACAGATTTTTTTATGATACAAATTTAGAATTCTTTGTCTAACAGGTTTTTCTTTTATATGTATAAGAACATTACCTAACTGTAAGCTCAATATTTAATACAAAAAACATCTCACGTACTCGACAAAATAAAAATCGTATTGACATTATGAAAACTGCACCTGGGTCAAAACTTATGCCCGTGACTATATTTCTTTACGTAATACGCAAACAAGAGTTAAACAAAGTCTTTGTTAAACCATTCCATTGTTCAAAGTCGAAATTGAAATAAATAAAACGAAAATCGTAGTCGCATGTCATCAGTCATAATTTACTATTCTAATTTCAAATAAACATAGACAATATTGTTTACTTTAGAAATTTATATCCTTTATGAATTTTCAGTTTTAACCCCTATATGTTTTGAAAGATCTATTACATGTTGTACGCTAAATTGTAAGACGGAATGGGAGCGGTAATTTCGTTTTTTGATGTATTCCGTTTTGAGAGTGAGCTTGACCCCATGTGGGTATCTGATTATGTGTGGGAGAGGGTGCAGTGGTAGTCGGGTTCGTTGGTTTGCCATGTACCCCTGGTATCGGATTTAGCTTATTCGGTTTGGTCCTAGAGGGTTGGGGACTGTTTTTGTGTGGGGTAGGGGTTTTTTGTGTGCTGGGCTGGCGCGCTCAGACCTATGGGAGGTCGCGCTGATAGGGCCGCGCTGGCGCAGCATCATGTCGGCGCGTTGCAGGGGGTGGTAAGACCACTGGGCAAACGCACACGGCGAGCCCCATCTGGCCCGTGGGCAGGGGGCCCCGCTTCGGCAGGCGCGGCGCCGCCATAGCAGACGAGATTGGTCACACAGGCACGCGCCCTTGGGGCCCCAGGCCGGATGGCCCTGGGCCTGGCCCGACTATATGACGCGCTTTCGGGGGGGCGTCGCCTGGCCCCGCCCGGCCCCGCACGTACCTGGCCCGTGGGCTCGGCGACGAGAGGCCGGCTCACACAGAAAAGGAGGCGAGGAGAAGAATTAAGCGACCCATGGTACCCCGGGACCGAGCCCTGGGCCCACCGCACGCTTATGTTGCGCCTCGCGTGGGGAGGTCGCGGTGGGCATCCCAAGCCTGCCCAGTACGGGCCACGTCGGGCACTTGGGACCGCGCGTCCGGCGCCCCACGCCCAGGCGGAGCCGGCGCCGCCCTAGGTGCATCCTGCATCGCAACATGGTCCCCAGGCCGGTGCACTGGGACAAAGCCCCGGCCCCCAGTCCAGTCCCTTGCCCCGGGTGGCTAGGGCCCCGAGCGCCGGCAGCGCCCGCCACGGCCGCGCCTGCGTAGCCCTACCTGCTCCCAATGTTACCCGGCCGCGTCCCAAGGGACCCTTGGCCGGTGCCCAGTTCCCCCCCTCAGCTCATATCGCTTCGCCTTGGGTCTCAACCCTTGGTCCCCTCCCGGCCCCCCGTTCCCATTGCCCTATGTTCTATTGCCCCGCGCGCCTGCGCTCCTATCCCTCCCTCTCTTCTGCTCCCAATTTTTTATCCCCTGGCACTCCTTCCCCAAGTTCCCTCATTCCGTGATCCCATGTCACATTCCGTCAAATTTCTCGTCCAACTCTTGTTTCTACTCCCATTTCCCCTCCCTCCCCCATCCTTATTCATTCCCTATTTCTATTTCCTTTCTCTCCTTCTCCCCCTCCCCTTCCTATTCTACTCTTCCCAATCTCTCTCAATTTCTCCTTTCCTCTCCCAATTTCCCCATTCCTTATCCCATTTCCATTCCGTCACACATACTCTCCAACTCTTGTGTCTACCCCCATTTCCCCTCCCTTCCCCTCCCTACCCATTCCCTATTTCAATTTCCCCTCTCTCCTTCTCCCCCTCCCCTTCCTATTCTACTCCTCCCAACCTCTCTCAATTACCCCTTTCCTCTCCCAATTTCCCCATTCCTTATCCCATTTCCATTCCCTCACACATACTCTCCAACTCTTGTTTCTACTCCCATTTCCCCTCCCTACCCATTCCCTCTTTCAATTTCCCCTCTCTCCTTCTCCCCCACCCCTTCCTCTCCTTCTCCTCCCAACCTCTCCCAATTACCCCCTTCCCTCTCTCATTTCCCCTCCCTCACATAATCTCCAACTCTTGTTTCTACTCTTATTTTCCCCCCTCCCCCATCCCTACCCATTCCCTCTTTCAGTTTCCCCTCTCTTCTTCTCCCCCTCCCCTTCTTCTCCTTCTCCTCCCAATTATCCTCCTTCCTCTCTCATTACCCCCTCTCTTTATCCCCATTCCACCCTCCCTTCCCCATTTCAATTTCCACTCTCTCCTTCTCCCTCCCCTTCTTTTCTCTTCCAACCTCTCATGTTTCCCTTCCTCTCCATATTTTATTTTCCTTCCTCTCCCAATTTCTCCATTCCTTATCCCATTTCCATTCCGTCACACATACTCTCCAACTCTTGTTTCTACTACCATTTCCCTACCACCACCATCCTCACCATTCCCTCTTTCATTTTCCCTTATCTCCTTTCCCCCCTTCCCCTTCCTTCTTCTCTCTCCTCCCAATCTCTCTCAATTACCCCTTTCCTCTCCCAATTTCCCCATTCCTTATTCCATTCCCTCACACATATTCTCCAACTCTTGTTTCTACTCCCATTTCCCCTCCCTCCCCCATCCCTACCCATTCCCTCTTTCAATTCCCCTCTCTCCTTCTCCCCCT
Organism: Oratosquilla oratoria; assembly: GCF_046742065.1. NCBI lineage: Eukaryota > Metazoa > Arthropoda > Malacostraca > Stomatopoda > Squillidae > Oratosquilla > Oratosquilla oratoria. The sequence goes on from NC_134808.1 coordinate 42,881,867, forward strand.
GCCCTTCCTCTCCTTCTCCTCCCAATCTCTCTCAATTACCCCCTTCCTCTCCCAATTTCCCCCTCCCTTATCCCATTTCCCTTCCCTCCCCCATCCCTACACATTCCCTCTTTCAGTTCCCCTCTCTTCTTCTCCCCCTCCTCCTCTTCTCTTTTTTCTCCCAACCTCTTCCAATTATCCCCTCCTTCTTCCATTTCCCCATTCCTCATCCCATTTCCCCTCCCTCACATATACTCTCAGCTCTTATTTTTACTCCCATTTCCCCTCCCTCCCCCATCCCTACCCATTACCTCTTTCAGTTCCCTTCACTCCTTCTTCCCCTCCCCTTCCTCTCTTCTCCAAACCTCTCCCAATTATTCCCATCTTCTTTCTTTTCCCCATTCCTTATCCCATTTCCCCTCCCTCCCCCATCCCTACCCATTCCCTCCTTCAATTCCCCTCTTTCCTTCTCCACCTCTACCTCTCCCTATTACCCCTTTCCTCTTCCATTACCTCCTTCCTTATCCCATTTCCCCTCCCTCTCCATTTTCTCTTCCATCTCCTCCCTGACCCTCCCCCCCTCACGCGGGCACGCAAGTACACACACAATCTTCTCTTTTCTTGAAGATTTTTTGTTTTTTTGTTTTTTACAGCCCCACGGGTATGGGAGACCGCCACCACCTTTATACAACGACACAGAGTACATCGGGTACATTGCAGAACACGCAACGGTTGGGGGAGGAAATGCTTTTGAACAAGAACGAGATTGCTGCCTTACGCCCCTCGTGGTCAATGTCATCGACACTTCGTCAACCTTTGGTCGTTCGGTCCGGTACATTTCATCATCTACCACCACCATCACCCACCACCACCACCACCTCCACCATCACCACCACCACCTCCACCACCACCACCACTCACCACCATTTCACACAACATTCCAACAGGGCCCAGTTATTTGCAATCGTTCTGTCAAATAACCCAATACATACCCATGGCAGTTCTAATCGATTTGTCAGCGCTTGACCGCTTCAACGAAGTGTCGTTATTTATGACTTTTGTTCTAGTTAAGGACATGTCGCTTTCTGTAACCGAGGAAGTCGTCTTCGTCCAGAAAGGGGTCTCGATCTTTCAAGACCCTTTCCAGACTGGAGACCGATCCTTCGGGTGAGTTCTTGTTAGGAAATAGATTCCAAAAAGTTCACCACAGTATTGAAGAATAAGTTGTGGTCTACCGACTACGTGATAGCTATCGCAGTCACATGTCCATTTTTTTTTCCTTTTTTTTTCCCGGAAATATATTCATTTTATTGGAGAGTCCCATACACATGGACATGCACTCAGTGACTTCTGTCGGTTCTGGAACGGGAACGAACTCGAAGTCTCTGGGACGGGATCGAACTCGAAGGCCCTGGAACGATATCGAACTCGAAGTCTCTATCGAACCACGCGTCTCGCTTTCAGTCACTCAAACAGTTGTTACTTCGTCTGTGGAGGTGGAAACCCGAAGACCTTCGGTTTCTCAAGACCAAGTTCAAGAATACCCAGTTTGTCATCATCTTTGATGTTCAGCGTGCACACGCGCGCACGCACACATATAAAGCGAATCTTTAAGGAACTCAAGATATCCACTATTATTCCGGATACAGTGGCAATGTCCCTTGGGAGGAAGACCCGGAACAATTGGGGATACTTTGAGTTGCTTGAAGAATCACGCTCACTCTATATGCGTGCGTGCGCGCGTGTGCACGGTGAACATCAAAGGAGATGATAACGGAGACGATGAACACCGAAGGAGAAGTTTGTATTGTCTCTTTCACTGCTTGTTACTTTTTTGATTGAAAGTAATGGTGGGGATATAATGGATGTTTACATTTTGACTTCGCTCCGGAGATAAGGCACCGACCCTCGGGGCCTAAGACTGGAGGTGAGAATACTGATGCGCTTTGAAGGCCTATAGAGAGGGAGCCGATCCTTACCGACGTCCGTCCCATAGGACCAATTATTGCAGGTGGTTGTTGTTGGTTTATGTCAGGCTGGCGACGAAAAGATACATGTAAACAAGAGGGAGAAATATGTATATTGAAAAGAGAACATGAAAAGAGAATATTTTTCTAATGATATTAAAAAATTCTTTGATATTTTACACAAACTCGAAATTATGTTTTTGGAGTCCATACAAAATTAGTCAAAACAGAATTCATCGGTCGAATATGAACGCAAAGCCATAGAGAATTACTGTTCTCATTCACAGTGCATTGTGGAACCTCGAATTGTGTCCGGTTAAATGCATATTAGTTATATCCGGTTAAATGCATATTAGTAATGTCCGGTTAAATGCATATTAGTTATATCCGGTTAAATGAATATCAGTTATGTCCGGTTAAATGCACATTAGTAATATCCGGTTAAATGCATATTAGTTATATCCGGTGAAATGCATATTAGTCATGTCCTATTAAATGCATATTAATTATGTCCGGTTAAATGCAAATTAGTTATATCTGGTTAAATGCATATTAGTCATGTCCTATTAAATGTATATTATTTATATCCGGTTAAATGCACATTAGTCATGTCCGGTTAAATGCATATTAGTTGTGTCCGGTTAGATACATATTAAATATGTCCGGTTGAATGCATGTTAGATACGTCCGGCTAATTGCATATCCGTTGGGTCAGGTTACAGCCACATTTATTGTACTCACGAACTATTTATTTTTAAATCGCGTCACTTAAAGTTATGAAGTATTATTATTTGGATATAAGCAGCCTATATTGATTTAGTTTTCAATAAAATGGACGAATTTATTAAGCTGCAGCCTACTAAGAACAAAATGCTTTCCAAATTATGAAATATTTCAATATTTGTGTGTGTGTGTGTGTGTGTGTGTGTGTGTGTGTGTGTGTGTGTGTGTGTGTGTGTGTGTGTGTGTGTGTGTGTGTGTGTGTGTGTGTGTGTGTGTGTGTGTGTGTGTATGCACTTGTGTGATTCACTATGGTCTTGGATCACGTGTTGGACTAGTGATCGACAGCTCAAAGCTCATATATGACCGATCAACGAGTAATGCTATGACCTTACACGCATACACACACCCAACTCCCCGCCCACGAGAGTTGGAATAACGACTCGCAGCGCAGCGTGTGTGTGTGTGTGTGTGTGTGTGTGTGTGTGTGTGTGTGTGTGTGTGTGTGTGTGTGCACGCGCGTGCATGTGTAAACTCACCTCCAGGTTTCGCATAATTTTCTGCTATGCATTCATTACTGTTCGTAGTTGTATGCATAATGTATCTGATCTTATGAACGATTACTAGCATGGAAATCTCGAAGGTTATTATATGTAGCTGAAATTCTGTATGATTTATTATAAGTTGACGCGAATTTCTTACACCAGGAGGCTCTTATATCTGACGAAATTGAAGCCCAATTGTTGCGGACCCAAAGACATGACCAATGACATTCATATAAAAAAGACACACAGACATATTTTTCCTTTAGATGCATTTAGTATATTTCGAAACGCAACATTTTATTTATTATGTGACTGCATGCATCATTGCATTGATAAATCAATATCACCATAATTATCAATATCTTCATCATTAAGAAGAAGAAGAAGAATGGAAGAAGAAGAAGAATGGAAGAAGAAGAAGAATGGAAGAAGAAGAAGAATGGAAGAAGAAGAAGAATGGAAGAAGAAGAAGAAGAAGAATGGAAGAAGAAGAAGAATGGAAGAAGAAGAAGAAGAAGAAGAAGAAGAAGAAGAAGAAGAAGAAGAAGAAGAATACCAACAACAACAACAACAACAACAACAACAACAACAACAACAACAACACATCTGTATACCTCTGATGCATGACAAGATAGGTTCGGATGGGCCCAATGGTAATCCGTGTATCCCCTCGCGGATGGACACCTGCGCGACAGTCTTGTCCAGATCGCAAAGCCGCGGTTGATTATCCCATTCATAGTGACCCTCTCTTCTTACCGACGCCAGATTATTTTATTCATCTGAATGAAGAAACTCTGCACCAAAATTCACATGATTGGGGCTCCATCTGGTCCAATGTCCATCACTCATCTAAATCAAATTGGTTGGTGCCAGCCAGGGTATTGTTCTGCATAGTGTGTTACAGCGTTGTATGCAATACAGATGATGAGGGTTACATTGAATACAAGTGATGGCTCTTAAATAAAGTTGTGCAACGAACAAAAGACTGGATTTTCTGTGTTATAATCAAACACGTGGTGTATGTGCTATATGTGGTGTATGTGGCATACGTGCTATATGTGGTGTATGTGGCATATGTGCTATATGTGGTGTATGTGGCATATGTGCAATATGTGGTGTGTGGTGTATGTGACATATGTGGTGTGTGGTGTATGTGACATATGTGGTATATGTGACATGTGGTATATGTGACGTATATGGTGTATGTCGTGTATGTGGCGTATATTATGTGGTGTATGTGTCCCATGTGGTGTATATGGTGTATGCGTCCCATGTGGTGTATATGGTGTATGCGTCCCATGTGGTGTATATGGTGTATGCGTCCCATGTGGTGTATGTGTCCCATGTGGTGTATGTGTCCCATGTGGTGTATGTGGTGTATGTGTCCTATGTGGTGCATGTGTCGTCCCATGTGGTGTATATGTCCCATGTGGTGTATGTGATTTATGTGGTATATGAGGTGTATGAGGCGCATGTGACGTATGTGGTGTATGTGCTTTATGTGGTGTATGTGCTGTACGTGTCGCATGTGGTGTATGTGATTATGTGGCATATGTGGTGTATGTGTTGTATGAGCTGTATTAGGTGTAACATTCCTAAAACCCGATACGCTTATAAAACTACATTCGCAGTCATTATAGGTCCGCTAATTAAAAATTCAGATATGATCCACATCAGTGTCCTTTGAAAGTAGAAACTGTTCATTATGTGTTCATGCTTCATTGATAGCTTTGAACTGACCAATAAATCTCAGAATTCCCTTTGGTTCCTTTGTATGTTTTCCCATTATACCATTTTTTATCTAATTTTATTTATTCTTTTATTTATCTATTTATTATTTTAATTATTTTTACTTATTTACCCCATTATGCCACAGCGTTTGTTTTTTCACCTAATTTCATTTAATCTTTTATTTATCTATTTATTATTTTAATGATTTTTTACTTATTTATCCCTTTATACTAATGAGAAGAGTTAATTCAAGTGCTTGTTGATTCAATTGTGGACATTTTTATCAATTCTAGTACATACTTATATAATAGTAGTCGATGTCTTGAGATAAATCATATTATAATAGTAGTCGATGTCTTGAGATAAATCATAATATTACATTGTTGCTGTAGAAAAATACCTATTGGTATTTCTATAGTTTCCAACAGTGACTCTCGTATCATCATATAATTATCTCGTATTCTTTCATCATTGTCACCAGTGTCTATATTTCAATTAACCAATGCCCAATCATATCAGCTATTGATACAGTTTATAGCATTATTATTACTTCTATTAATACATTCCTATTTGTCTAAAGATCTTCAGGATAATCTAAATTCAGTACCGAATCTCACCAATCTCGATATTTCAGTTAATCAGTGCCCTATCATATCAGCTACTAATATTGTTTATATCTTTGCCATTACTTCTATTAACATTTCTATTTATCTAAAGCTCCTCAGGTTAATCTAAATTCAGTACTGAATCTCACCAATATCTATATTTCAATTAATCAGTGCCCTATCATATCAGCTATTGTTTATAACATTATCACTACTTCTATTGATACATTTCTATTTGTCTAAAGATCCTCAGGATAATCTAAATTCAGTACTGAATCCATTACATGCAACTGGCTTTGCAGCAGCAGCAGCTGGGCTCCCACCAAATGACAGCTTGGCAGCTGGTTGTCCTAAATCCAACTCAAACTGACTATATATACCAGTCGTAGTTATATCTTCCCTTGAGATCCAACGACGCAGCTGGGAATCCAATGGTTGACGGTAACATGCTACGATGTATCCAAAAAGAAAAATTCGTATTTTTATCTGTATATTTAAGGTATTTTTTGCATTTCATTGGCTGGTAGAAAAGATGGCGCCAACTGTCAGTTCTTGTGGAAAGAACAAACAAGTGTCAGTTTGTGTGTGTGTGTGTGTGTGTGTGTGTGTGTGTGTGTGTGTGTGTGTGTGTGTGTGTGTGTGTGTGTGTGTGTGTGTGTGTGTGCGTGTGTGTGTGTGACTGTGTGTGACTGTGTGTGTGTGACTGTGTGTGTGTGACTGTGTGTGTGTGACTGTGTGTGTGTGCCTGTGTCCGTGTGTGCCTGTGTTTGTCCTTATCTATATGTCTGTCTACTTGTATTTGTCTGTTTTTCATCAAGTTTGCCTCTCAAGATGACGACTTCGGAGTCAGAACGTGGAGGGGAATGATCCTACCCGACGTCCCTCTTACATATCATATATCTAGCTATATATCCGTCTCTGTCTCTGTCTCTCTCACTCTCTCTCTCTCTCTCTCTCTACAGAGAACTAACACCCTTCAATACTATCTCTTTCCCCTCAGCTGAATAAAATTATCAAACATTGGGTTGTATACACTTCACCAAGTACCATTGAAGAAACGGTTCCTCAACATTAGTTTGTGTCCACCGTTTCTATTCGGAAAGTTCTTCGTGAGAGCCCGAACACTGTTACCAACTACTGTGGAGCTCCAAGTTGTCAGTGAAACTTGAGTCAACAGCTATTATCACCGCGCACTCTAATTAACGTCAGATAATCTCAATTGGCCGAAAGGGGGTCACCATCAAGACACTTCTCATTGCAGGTTACGCCTCTTAACGTGTACAAAAATGGCCAGTGTTAGACAGAATAAGTGTATAAATTCGATTTCTGTTGTTGTATAGGCTGCATCTCTTTGTAGTAGTGAGAATTCTAGAGGTACGTGGGGTGTTGTGCATGGTCTGGAAAGATCTAGGTATCTCTGAGAGTGAGTGAGAGAGAGAGAGAGAGAGAGAGAGAGAGAGAGAGAGAGAGAGAGAGAGAGAGAGAGAGAGAAATAGAAGGTCGTGTAATAAAGAAGACTTATGAAAAAGGAAAAAGACGAGAGTAGACAATATTCAGAATGTGCTTGAATTCTCTATTGCCCTTAGAGCTGCCCACTAAATTATACAACTGTGGTATTACCCAGAACACTATTAAAAGGATAAAAGAACAGCAAACACAGGACAAATGAATCAAAATTAATTTTGTGAAAGATTGAATTTCAAAATATTAGTACACAGAAAATTGTCATAGAAAAGTCAACGTGTTTAGTATATTTGGCTGTCACCGTTTGAAAATTAAAATAGCAACTGCAGATTATTAAGTCTGAGAAGGCAAGAACGATTTTTTTTTATCAAAATTGCTATCAGACCCTTCGACTTTTCGCCGTCCTATTTTCTTTAAATAGGTCGTCCGCGGCAAAACGCCTTCCACTACCGCCGTGGCTCCCTATAGGCTAGTTTTACACGTACCGACTTTTTGCCGTGCGCTGTCCACGATACGACGTCGTGCTGTCAAAGACACCCTTGGTTATTTAAGAGAACGACGTCGTGTCGTGGACGAAACACGGCCAAAAGCCGATACGTGTGAGGCGATCCTGAGTCTCCCTTTACAAAGCGACATGACGTCATATCGTGCACTGCCTGAAACGTACCCAGCAACGTATTGGCAGTTCTAGACAGGCTCGACTTCAACCGTCCCGAGTTGCAGTGGACTGGACACGAAATAATTTCATTGCATACCATTCTGCCAGACACATTTTTATATTCTGTTAGTGTACCTAGGTTGGATAAATCTCCTGGATGATGGAAGACGTCGTATGTATTGATGTAGAACTGATAATCGGCTTGGTGCATTAGAGCATAGACATCTAGGATAAAAGCTTAGATCAAATCAAAGTCCAACAGTAGGAATTAATTCTGAACGTATCAAAGAGACTCCCACTGTCTCTGAGACTAAGGCACATTTTGGATACGTTTCTTTTGGTCTTGAATTAAAATATAGACAAAGAATAAGTTTAACATCTTCTGGACCGGATGATACACTTCCTTTTACGAGTATTCTAGCTGCCAGAAGATTATCTCCATGACAATTCTTTAGTTACAAAAGCGGTTTTATTTGTTGCCGCTAAAGTAGTGAAAACTTAATTTTTTTTATTGGCCACGATTCTTCAATAGAAGACAAACCTGTTAAAGAAATAAATAGATATTAAATAAATAAGTAAATAAATAGAAATAATAATAATAATGATAGAAATAACGACGACGACGACGATGATGATAGTAGTAATAACAATAATAATAATAATAATAATAATAATACTCATAATAATAATAACAATAACAATAACAATAATAATGATAAAATAAAGTAATAGTTACATTAAAAAATGAGAGCGAGAGTGTAAGAGAACGAGAAAGCGAAAGAGCAAGAGTTCGAGAGTGCTCGAGAGACTTCGAGAGACTTCGAGAGAATGGGAGATCGAGAGACCGAGAGATTGAGAGACCGTGGCTGACCAAGGGCGTAAGGAGCACACCATGAATTTGGGAACCGGTCGCCCTCGCAGCACGCGAGTATTGCGAGAAAGCCGAGGAGGACATCCATCATGCATTGGGCGAGATTACCAAGCCCAAGGTAAGGGATGGCCTTCATGTCTGCCAACCTACGCCCACGCCAACCCACACCCACATCCACCTCCACCTCCACCCATTCTTGTCATGATCGATCCAACCACTTCGGTCTTCCAGTCATATTCCACCCTTCCACCTCTGTTTTTTCCCCGACTTCGTTCCCGTTCCATCCAACAATGGCTTCACCATCTTTATCACGTTCTGTCCTTTTCACGTTTTCAATATCGTGATAAGATAAGAATAATTCCATATATGGGAATCGTATGCGTTGTTGGCTTAATAGGAATTGTGCTAGTTTCGCATTCACTTAATTCTGGGTTCGAATCCCGCACTCCTTTCAGATTCCCAGCAGCTGCACTATAATCCTGTGTGCTGTTGGCTTAATAGGAAGTGTGCTAGTTTCGCATTCACTTAGTTCTGGGTTCGAATCCCGCACTCCTTTCAGATTCCCAACAGCTGCACTTGACTCACTCTTTATTTTATTTTGATTTGATTTGATTTGATTTATTTTTTGTTTTATTTTTATCCATGTTCATTAATCCTTCCAATTTCCTCTTTCCATTCCCATCCCATTTTCTTAGATCTTCCCACTTGCCATCCTCTTCACACTTTCCAAATTGTTCTCTCCATCTTCCGTGTCTTTAGGTTTCTCTTCTTCCCTCTCTTAATTTATTTCTCAGGAGGGGCTAAGATAAGAGGGAGGGTGGAAGGGTGTGGAGTGTATTCAGGGATGGAATGGGTGGAAATGATTTTATGTTTTTTCCTTTTTGGCTACCTCCCTTGTAAAGGGGAAAAAGCCTTGGTATATGTATGTATGTATCTCTATTGCCTATCTGTTGTCCCCTTTACTCTTTCTCAACATCTCTCCAAGAAGCTCGTCGAAAGATAGATAGTGCATTTAGGGCAAAGCAATCAATAGCAATCAATAGTCGAGTGACCTACGTTTGGTGGGTCCTTGATAGATGTTAATGCCTCCTTTTTCCTCTCGAGGAAGCAAGCCATCTTAAACAAGTTATCTGGCACTGATGTGAACAAAAGACTAAAGACCTTCGAGGCTTAGGACTCCATTAACCTCAGGGTCCTCCATTCGAGGTCATTCTTCGGGTGACCAATGTTGAATGACGTCATAGATTTAATTGTAGGTCAAATGAGATCCTTTTGAATTTGAGGACCTGGAAATGGGTTGAGTCTTTCCTAAAGTGATAACATTCACTTGCATAAAAACTACATGGAACACACTCGCGTTATGAAGGTGGGAGGTTTAACATCAAAATAAAACTTATGAAATCCCAATTTTTTATCAACTTGTTGTTGAAACTAAATCACATGGAGTCAAATTTCTTTTTAAGATAACACGAAATAAAGTACAGCGTTTTGACATTAAAACACCAACGAAATATAACTTATTTTTTCACTGTATATCCTCTAGCTTAGTCACAGCCCAAGGCCCGTTTTTTAGATATACCCTCAAATAAGCTAATAACACATTAATTACGTCAGATATCTCTACCAAATTTCTGGTTCTTAAATTCTTTCTTAGGTGTTAAAGGATTACAAAGGCGGAGCATGCCGACAGGAGACCTTTTGGTCCATATCTAGGTCGGATGCGAAAAAAATCATAATAATAATAAAATAATAAATGAAAACTATAATAATGTGTGCACCACAAATACACTTATACCAGAATCCCTTATCCTAAGACCAAATAATTTTGCAGAGAAAATTAATTTGAATTGATAATGAAACAAAAGCACTCCCGTCATGTCCTCCTTCCCGAGAGATTTCCTTCCTTCCCTCCTCTACCCTATCCTCATTCCCCTCAAAACCATCTAAACATCTTCCTGCGTAACCCCATCACCCCGAATTAAATTCTGTCATAATTGTTTTGCATATTTATGCTCCCCCAGGAATCACAAGTTTGTCCCCCGACGGCCGCAGCTCAGCAATCCGGATGGAGATGAAATACAAAGCACCGGAAGAGAACGTGGAGGAGGAGGAGGAGGAGGAGGAGGGGAAGAACGAGGAGGAGGAACAAGAGAAGGATAAGGTGCAAGAGGTAGAGGAGGAGGAACAAGAGAAGGATCAGGTGCAAGAGGTAGAGGAGGAGGGGGGAGAGGAGAGGAAAATGGAGGAAGGAATAAGGACCATTATATGGAAAAATAGAAGTAAGCGAAATAGTCATTTTAAGAAGAAACAGGAGGGGAGGAAGCATAGTAATAGTAGTAATAGTAGTAATAGTAGTAATAGTAGTAGTAGTAGTAGTAGTAGTAGTAGTAGTAGTAGTAGTAGTAGTAGTAGTAGTAGTAGTAGTAGTCGTAGCCGTACATTAAAACGATCAGCTCACATCCTCCCTGACAAACAACATTGTGTTAAAAGATCAACAGAAGGAGACCTTCGTGAACGAAATAAGAAAAATTAGAAGAAACACATCAAAGGGCAGGGAAGTGAGGCAAAAGGAGCTTCGCACTTTATTGGATCAGCTATCGAATCATATAAAAAGATATCCATGGCACAGAAAGAAGGGGTGTCCAATTGGCTAACAGCACTACCAATCAGGCAAAGAGATTCAACCTAAAAAAAAAAAAAAAAAAAAAAAAAATGTATGCCATTACCCTGAGCTATGGATGGACATTGGATGGGCTACCTAATAGATGTTCCTGTGGTACACAATTTGATCCAAACCATATGATATGCAAGCAGGGTGAATTCATCTACAAGAGGCATGACGAGATGAGGGATCTCACTGTCCAAATGCTTCAGTGGGTATACAAGGATTGTGACTAGCGAACTAACGCTACTCCACCTAGAAAGGTAGAGCTTCAGGTACCGTACACTCAACACATCAGAAGAAGCACGAGCAGACATGAGCGCAAGAGGTGTCTGGACACAGAGACTATTGGCCTTCTTTGACGTACGAATATTTAATCCAACGGCCTCCTGTTACAAGAACCTAACTGTTGAGGCGTCCCACTCTCAAGATGAGAATCAGAAAATCATGATGTGCGAAGAGCGTATATAGTGTGTGGACCAAGGCTCATTCACACCGATAACCTTCATGACTTCAGGTGTGATGTGCCTAAAGGGAAAGGTATTGTGCACTCGTTCGGCAGAGGTGATGGCAGAAAATAAACAACAACCAAAGAGCAGTATTGTGCCGTGGATGAGATGTAGACTCATTCTCTTATGATCAGCTCTCCTATGTCTAAGAGGTACCAGGTCCTTTTAAATCAATCTAAATTCATAACATCGATTTTGAGCAGACTGTAGTAGAAAGTAGAATAAACGAACTTTTGTATCAAGCTTTATTAAAGTTAGATAATATAAAACATAAAAGGTAAGTCAACCCCAGTCATTGGTGAGAGCAGGGCGAATGAACTATGTCTGTGGGAGACAGATCCTGACTGCTTTCACCACGCAGTTCCACAAGAATGGAGGTAATTTTTTATCTTGTGGTGAAAAGTAGCATGAACATCAGTAGTAGCAGCAGCAGCAGCAGTAGTAGTAGTAGTAGTAGTAGTAGTAGTAGTAGTAGTAGTAGTAGTAGTAGTAGTAGTAGTAGTAGTAGTAGTAGTAGATGTAGTAGTAGTAGAAGAAAAAGAAGTAGTAGGAGGAGGAGGAGGAGGAGAAGGAGGAGACAGAGGAGGAGGAGGGGGAGGAATAAGAGAAGGAAGAGGACAATAAAGAGGAGCAGGAGGAGTAGATGACGGAGGAGCGGGAGGAGGAGGAGGAGGAAGAGGAGGAGGAGGAGGAAGAGGAGGAAGAGGAGGAGGACGAGGAGAAAAGAAAGTAGTAGTGGTAGGAATAAAAGGCCGGAGATGATGTAATTATTCTCGATTGGCACAATCTTCTTTGTACCTCCTTTCATTTACTTCTGTTCTTTGTAGTGGCCACCACCTTCTCCATAAATTATCTTCCATCCCTTTCACATCCTTTCTCGTCTTCTTTTTTCTTTTTCTTTTTTTCTTTTTCGAACTTCGTAATCACAAAACCATCACTGTTCTAGTTAAGATAGTTTCTCAAAAAGATTTCCTTCGAAGTTCTCTTCGTCCTCATTTTACACGTCCTTCTCCCCAGCTTTATTATTATTATTTTTTTTTTCAAAGTTTGTGCCTCTTCTCTCTTTCACTTTGTGTTAAGTGTTTGCTTGCTTTTTTTCATCTCATTATAATTTTATCTAGTATCTGTTATCGACGTTGCATGATTGTTTTCCTTCCCCTAATACTCTTCTCTTCTTTATATAACTATATTTTCTAATCCCAATTTTTCTTCCTCGTTTTCTTCCAATATTTGTATCTAAGTTTATTTTTCATCGAGTACCAGTGAAACCAGAATATTATCTTTTACCATCGTTTCCTCCGCTTTATGCTTTTAATTATAACTTATCTGTAGCCAAAGAGTTTCTTGTGGCGCAAGACCGTTTTTGTACTGAATATCTCGTTCATAAGTGTCAAACGTAACGAGACTCGTAGAAAATCGTTCGCTACGTTTATAACTCGTTCCATCATCTTTACATTAGTTCGTAGGCAAGAAAACTCGTGCACGAGCAGTGGAGACTAAACGAGTGTGACTCGTTTGATGATATCTTGGCACAGTGACATCTTGGCACAGTGACATCGTGGCACAGTGACATCTTGGCACAGTGACATCGTGGTACAGTGACATATTGGCACAGTGACATCTTGGCACAGTGACATCGTGGCACAGTGACATTGTGGCACAGTGACATCTTGGCATAGTGATATCTTGGCACAGTGACATCTTGGCACAGTGACATCTTGGCACAATGACATCTTGGCACAGTGACATCTTGGCACAGTGACATCTTGGCACAGTGACATCTTGGCACAGTGACATCTTGGCACAGTGACATCTTGGCACAGTGACATCTTGGCACAGTGACATCTTGGCACAGTGACATCTTGGCACAGTGACATCTTGGCACAGTGACATCGTGGCACAGTGACATCATGGTACAGTGACATCTTGGCACAGTGACATCTTGGCACAGCGACATCTTGGCACAGTGACATCTTGGCACAGTGACATATTGGCACAATGACATCTTGACACAGTGACATCATGGCACAGTGACATCATGGCATAGTGACATATTGACACAGTGAAGAATCCTTTGTGTGTGGAGCTTCGGCAAATCCCACCTTGGAAGGAGTTGTAAAATCTTCAAAGTGAAGGAAATTTTTTTAAAGAAACATCTTGCAAAGCTGAAATCTTCAATTTACATCTTTGCCCAAGTCATTTTGACAAGAATAACATCTCTCCACAGTAACATTTTTCTGGAATGACATATTGTGAGAGTGATATCTTTTAAGAGTTACATCTTGTCACTAATATCATGGCAGAAGTGAAATCTTACCCCCGTGAGCACCTTTGCACTGTTATATCTTGTCACATTTCTTCTTGTACACGGCCAAACAATGAGTATGTTGCGAGAAGGAAGAAGAAGAAGAAGAAGAAGAAGAAGAAGAAGAAGAAGAAGAAGAAGAAGAAGAAGAAGAAGAAGAAGAAGAAGAAGAAGAAGAAAGAAGAAGAAGAGAAGGAAAGAAGAAGAAAAGAAGAAGACGAAGAAAAGAAGAAGAAGAAGAGAGGCAAAGAAGAAGAAGAAGAAGAAGAGGACAAGAGAAGGAGAAGGCGAAAGAAGGCAAGAAGAAGAAAAGAAGAAAGAAAGAAGAAGAAGAAGAGGAGAAGAAAGAAGAAGAAGAAGAAGAAGAAGAAGAAGAAGAAGAAGAAGAAGAAGAAGAAGAAGAAGAAGAAGAAGAAGAAGAAGAAGGCAAAGAAGAAGAAGAAGAAGAAGAAGAAGAAGAAGAAGAAGAAGAAGAAGAAGAAGAAGAAGAAGAAGAAGAAGAAGAAGAAGAAGAAGAAGAAGAAGAAGAAGAAGAAGAAGAAGAAGAAGAAGAAGAAGAAGAAGAAGAAAAGAAGAAGAAGAAAACGATAAACAATAACTTTAATTCCTTCTATCTGCTACCCTCCATAAATATTGCATGACAACACTTCTTCGGGGTGATATCATCCACAAGAATATAATCATTGTTTACTTCTGAGAAGATATTAAAGAAAAATGAGACGCTGACGCCAAGGAGCACTAAGACATTAACGAAAACTTAAGAGGAGGAACCGTAGTAATGGTAATGGAGAGAGTAGACAAAAAATAAACTTAGAAGTAATCAAATGTATCAATATTCCTTTAAATCAGTGGTTCTCAACCTGTGGTTTATGGAACCCTATTGGGCCAGTGTTAAACAATAGCAATGCATAAGTACGAGGTATACGTGAAAATCGGTTGAGAACCCCAGCTTTAAATAAAGACTAGTATCCTTCATTAAGGAGTGTATGTAACAGAAATTCTTGTAGTACCAACTACATAAACTACAAATGTCCATACACGGGGTAGTTTTTTAAGATTCAAACTACCGGACAGGCTCAAAACATTCTAAGCTTTATGAATTTATACATAAAAGAATTATTAAATAACTGAAGAGGGAAGTAATTAATTACGTAAGTAGCTAAGTCAATCAGTAACAAATAAATGAATTGATCCCTGTTATCCATATAATCAAGTAATGCTTCATTTCTCTTCAATATGATTAAAGATAAGTATCACAACACAACTTTTTATAAATCTCCCCTTTCCCGTCCTTCTGTAAGTAATTGTAATAATTTCATCTTGTGTGAGCCTCCTCTCCTTCTCCTTTCCCTCTTCTCCTTCAAACTTTTTCATCCTTCATCAAATTGCACTCAGCTTCCGAGAAACACTCCCCTCTTGTTCCTCAGTCATCGTCCACTCCTTTGTTTCCATCGAGTGAGAGGGGAGACTTTAATGCCCCTTTCACACCAGGCAACTAGCGACCGTCACTAGTGGCTGTCACTAGTTGCTTAGTGTGAAAGTCTCGGGC
The DNA here is from genome assembly GCF_046742065.1 of Oratosquilla oratoria. Lineage (NCBI taxonomy): Eukaryota > Metazoa > Arthropoda > Malacostraca > Stomatopoda > Squillidae > Oratosquilla > Oratosquilla oratoria. The sequence continues at coordinate 42,897,432 of NC_134808.1, forward strand.
AACTGCAAGCAACCAGTGACTGTCACCGAGTTGTGGAATCCTTTCTCATCATCTCATTAGTCGAAAGAATGGCATCAATGGAGGAGGTGCTTCTGTTGGCTTTGCTGGTCAAGAAAAAGAGACGGTCGGTGACGGAAGCTGCCAGTGACGGTCACTTGTTACCGGAGCGGGCAACAGCCATAGTCTGTTGCGCAACCGGGCAACCGCATTGACGTAGTATGAAAGGTTCAATTTAGAAGAATGGTAGGCAACTAGTGACCGTCATTAGTGACGGTCACTAGTTGCCTAGTGTGAAAGGGGCTTAATACTCGTCCACATGATGACCATGTGAGCATAGTGTAATTGCGAGTGATCTTTGGAACAATACGGCGGGTTTTGCTGAATACTTGGATACAATAGGTTCCCTGCTAGAGACCTGGGGCAGCGGATTAGTTGACTATCGGCCCCTGTGACTACTGAAACTACTTTTGGAGTTCTTTAATCCTTTTGATATTGTTATGGCAGTTTGTATGTTGAGCATAGAAGGGTTTAATGCAGGATCACCGTTCTAACCACCGTGTGACGATGGAGCATATGTACCTCTATATAGTGGCTTAAACCGCCTCCCCCATTTTTTTTCTTCTATTTTATTAATTTATTATTATTTTATTTTTTGTTTAATTTTTGTTTTGTTTATTTGTTTATTTATTTATCTATTTATTTATTTATTTTTTGTCAGGACGGGAGTTGGATTGGAGCTGGTTTTGAGTTTCGCAGGGTTACGAGTAGATACAGCAGTTCATAGGGTCGGAAAACCACGCAATTCTTTACAAGTCCAAACAACTGTAGGTCTATTTAAAACCTCGTCCCTATCAACTCTCAAAAATAAAATATAGAATAAGATTAATCAGTCCAAAAGTGCATTTTCCCTCAACATATCAGAACTGCATCTGATGCCAATATCAACCACTTACGTGAATACACGAGGATTTACAAATGCGTACGAATCTTTTAGAAAAATACTTAAATGCTGTGGATCCTGACAAGCCACTCTGATGCCACATAATTCTTCATAAATCCGAAGATTCTTCGTGAAGCCTTTCGGATTTCGGTTAAGTCGCACAACCAACAGTATATCAATTCAACAATGCATTTCCTCTCTTCGTGACGTCATCTCGTGACAACTTCAGTTTCTTTAGGTTCTTTCAACACTGTTATCTGTTTTCTCGATGTTGCTCCAGCACAAGACAGACGATTTTAAGCTGGTTGGAAAGGGGTGTTAGGTGTCAAAATTGCATGGTACTTTGACGGAATAAAACACAAAGTATATTACAGAAGCGAAGAGACAAGTCAGTAAGAAATGGAATCTTGTTTTGATGCAGTTATGATGGCTTGCAAGGTTTTGTACATCAGTGACGACAATGCTGGTAGAGGGGGAAGAAGAAGAAAAAATCTTTCGTTCTTCAGTACGTTAAAAGACTCTGCAAAAATTGACGGGTCAGGGTGGATCATGGTGGGGTCAAATCAGGTCACAAAGGATTACAAAAGATTACAAAGGCGGAACGTGCCAACAGGAGACCTTTTGGTCCATATCTAGGTCGGATGCGAAAAAAGATAATAATGATAAATAAACAAATAAATAAATGAATAGATAAAAGTTATAACAATGTAAATAATAAATGAAATACATAGATAAATGCATAGGTATAGTTAAATAATAAACAGGTAAATAGTAAATAGTAATGAATTGACACTCGTATAACTAATGATAAATGAGAATTAAGCAAATAATAATAAACAAGCAGACAAATGACAACAAAACAAATAAACAGCTATATTTGTCATAACGTATCAAAAGTAGTCTTGCTTTCTAATCTTCAATAGTAACAGAATCGAGTTGAAATAGACTTCTTCCAGTGCGGATTCTACCCTTGGCTCATCAATTTTTTCATTGTCAGTAGATTGCACGGGAATTTAGAAAACCAATAAGAGTAATTGTACCAAAAATCACTTACTCCGTATACAAGAATATCCATGATAATACTTCTTGATGTTTTTCCAATAATACATTTATCTGGAAGCTCGCTTGCTGAGCGGGTTAGGGCGTCGTTAATTGCGGCGAAGGTCGAGGGGATGGCGGTTCGAATCCTGCCACCGGCGAAGTTGAACCGAGGGCATGGTTCATTCAATTCCACGCTACAAAGTCCTCTGTAAGGGAAACCGTCCTAGCCTACCGATGGGAGGAGTTTGTGACGCTAAACCATATCAATAAAAAAAAAAATGATCTTCATGTTATATATTGTTATAGATAAGTTGGTGTATAGAGAAAGTATTTGCAAAACTAAATATAGGGCTTTGTTGTAAATGCCTGATACATTTTTACGTAGACCTTTCATTCATGCCGTGTGTGTGTTCCCCCTCTCCTGACTTTTGTGTCCTACATCTTTTTTTTCCTTTTCCTTCGACGTTTTCCCATTTTCTTCAATTTGTACTTTCGGCATGGGACCCTTTTGTCAATATTTGCTTAGAAATTCTTTTACCATTTGTCACATCCCTTTTTTATTTTTTTTATTATTTTGTTATTTATCCTTTTTTTTTTCTTTTTTTTTTTTTGTACGGGTCGCGTTCCATATCTAAATACTTCGCTCAGCCCACCTCTTCCTCTTTTGTGTGTTTTGTTCTTGCACTTGTTCTTTGAATTTTCTTTTCATTATTTGTATTCGTTCTCTGACTTGGGTATTTCCTCTCTTTCAAGTTTACGAAAAGATCTTGTACTTCTTTTGTCATGTGTCCCTTGTTTCGTATTGTCCTTTCTATTTTATTCTAAATCAATTGTTCGTGTCTCTTATATTCCGAATTCCATTTCTGCTCAGTTTCATGTGGTTATATATATATATATATATATATTAATATAATATATATATATATTACATATATATATATATATATATATATATATATATATATATATATATCCATACCTGCACACATATATACTGTACATACTCACATATGTATATGTATATATATATATATATATATATTATATATATATATATATGTGTGTGTGTGTGTGTGTGTGTGTTTGTGTGTGTGTGTGTGTGTTAGGAAAAAAGTGGAGCACCGTGAATCTTCACAACGCTTCAGTGCCACGTCAATAGGTTTTCATGATCAATTAATTAATTATTTTTCTATCATCTAGCCATCATATTGGTTGTTTCAACAAAGTAGATCACGCAATATGCAATATACTGCAACCTGTAAATTTTTATATTTTTCCACACTCGTGAGGAGCCAAGACAAGAGGAAGGTGGGGTGGTGGATGGGAGTGGAGTGTGTTGGGGTGGAGTGGGTGGTGGTGGAATTATGCCTTTTGACTTTGGCTACCCCCCTGGTAAGAGGGAGAGAACTCTTGATATATGTATGTACCTCTGAGGTTTACTCGAAAGATAATAAATTTTATTGCTTGTTAACTGATACAGTTACTTATGTTCTTTCCTTTGGGGATTTTGTTCATTTGTGTGGAACATGTGTTCTAGAGAACAAAAATGTTCCCAGATGTGAATTAATTCGATTTTCTTCTTTCATAGGTTCGTGCGGGTTTCTTCTTTAGTTTACAAAATAGATCTTAAGAATAAAGTATAAAGTACATGCACATGCACACGCACACGGGCACACAAACAATCAGACACACATACGCAGTTAGAAACATACACACAATATTTTTTATATTTACAAATTACATTTTTCTTTTTACTCCATTTTCTGACCCTTCTTTTAGACATATTATTTTCTCTTTTTCATCCTCTTCTTTATCTTCCTTCTTCCCTTCTCCTCCTCCTTGTCCTGCTTCTTTTCCTCCTTTTCTTCTTCCTTCACCTCTACCTTCTCTTGCTCATTTTCCTCCTCCTCTTCCTTCTGCTCCTTTTCCTCCTCCTCTTTACTCTCTTCATCCTTTCCTTCTCCATTTCTTTTTTTCTTCCCTGCCTTTTCTCATCTTTCATCGTCTTTTTTTTATAAACAAAGCTTTCTTTATCTGTAACTAACAAGTCTTCCTATACACTTTTCATCTACTTTTTACGTGATCTTATTTTCTTCCTTATCTTCTTTCCTAACACCTCTTCCTTGTCTTCTAACTCCTCTTTTCTACTCCCTCCTCCTTTTTCTCCTCTTCTTTTCCTAAAGTTTCCTTTATTAGTATTCCTTTGTGCTCCGTTTTTTCCTCCTCTTCCTCCTCTTCTCTCTTTTCTACCTCCTCTATACTTTTCTCTACTTCTTTCTCCTCTTCCTCTTCTCACTCTTCTGTCTCTTTTCTCCCTATTTCCTTTCACCCTACTTTCTCCTGTTCCTCCTCTTCTCTTTTTCTACCCTTCTCTTTTCTACCCTCCTCTACTTCCTTCTCTTCTTTTTCTGCTCTATATATTCTTCGTATTCCCTTACACCCTACAATCGAAAAATAAACAAATAAAAAATAATTTGTTCATACACTCCCTTTTCTTGCGATTTTCTTCCTTTTCCTCTTTGTCTACTTCCTGAGCCAACTTAATTTCCTTCCGGCCATTCAAACGTTGCTTCCTTCCCACAAACGTTTTCGCTTCCTTTCCGGCAAACGTTTTTTGACTCCAATTGGAGTCCGGTCCCTTTCTTAACGCTTTAGCACTTTGACCTTCAGAGAAAGTCCATTTAATCGTTATCTTCAAACGTTTGCAGTTCCTGAAGAGAATCTTCCAAGTTTCTGAACATTGTCCAGTTGAACACTCGACTTTTTGAAAGCAGTGAACGAAATCTTTAGATACACGTTTTTTTTTATTTGCGCTCGTATTTTTACTTATTCACTTATTTATGATTTTTAAAAATTTTAAGTAATTTTATTCAATGAGGTTTTGATCAAATTGGCTCTTGGGTGATCAAGACATTTTGTTACGCTCGTTTTTTACAGATTCACTTAATGATTTTTTTTTTTAATTTTTAAGTAATTCTATTCAATAAGGTTTTGATAAAATTGGCTCTTGAGCGATCAAGAATTTTTTGTACCAAGGCCAACTATTAGTTGAATAAAAACTATCCAAGGTAAAAAAAATATTTGGAGATGATGACGGATGGGGTGGGGGAGTTAGATATTTATATATGTCTATAAGTATGTATACATATATGAATATATACATATATATATGTGCATACATGAATACATATACATATATAAATACATATATATAGATATATACACACATATGTATGCATATATAAATACACATATATAAATATATACACACATATGTATGCATATATAAATATGTATACATATAATACACACACACAATTATATATATATATATATATATATATTCTAGTTACTGTGATTTAGTGTTACAGAATATCGTTCCTCCCTATTACGGTTTGAGTTGTTATATTTCCTTTTATCACTCTCCAAGCTGTTTTATTCAGACAAGAGAAATCCCTTCATAATCTCGTATTTTGCTCCGCAGAACACTCCTCTCTTTATTGTAAATAAATAATAACTCTATTCACCAACATGCTCTACCAGCTCTTCTGTTGTCTCTGACTGTCCCCTTTCTTTATTTTTATTCCTTTATTTTTATCTAGCCTTATTTCATCTCTCTCAATACATTACAAGTTCCCATGGTCTTCTACTCCTTCCCCATCTATGTCTTTCTCTCTCACTCTCTTCAACCTTTATTCATTTATGTTTCCCTACGCATGACACATTTGTTTTAACTATTTTAGCGAGTTTATATGCTTATATGTATGTATTCATATGGATCACATACACACGCGTACACGTGTGTGCAAACACATATGCACACATACACGTACACACACACACACACAACGCACGCACGCACAAACACACACACACACACACACACGACTCGGTGGCGCGGTTGATAGAGTACTGGACTGCTAGTGCGTAGGTGCGGCAGTACCTGGTTCGAATCCTGCCCTGGGCCGAAATAATTTCGGTGTCGCTGCGCTTCGGGTCGTTACTCTGACTCTCGTTGGCGGGGAGTTGTGTGCGTGTGCGTGTGTGTGTGTGTATGTGTGTGTGTGTGTGTGTGTGTGTGTGTGTGTGTGTGTGTGTGTGTAAGGTTATAGCATTACCCATAGATCGGTCATACGAGCTCCGAGCTCTCTTCCGGGCGGGAAATAGCTGTCGATCACGAGTCCAACACGTGATCCAAAAGACCAAGGTGAAAGGTGAATCACACTCACACACACACGCGCGCGATAGGCATGTTATCTCTCTGATTTGTAATCAACTTCCTCATCCTATTGTAGATGTTCTTTCTTATTTTTCTTGAGTGTTTACCATCCTCTCCATTTTCGTCTACATCAACTATCGCTTTCACGTATACCTTCCTCGCCTACTTTAATCCAATATATCTTTATTTATTTGTTACCTATTCGGTGTTCCCCACCCCTCCTAGTTTACTCACCTATTGAGTTTAATGACTGCCGTTGATATTCATTTTCTGATCTCCATTTTACATGTGGCCACCCTCCTCTCTGGGGGGAAATTTGCACACAAAAATATCGCCCCGTCGATGTTTGTTTTACACAGAGTTTGGAATCTAGATACAATTTAACATTGATGAATGATTTCTAGTTTTCTGTTTTTTATATTAATGTGAATTTAAACGTACATTACTCTAGTAAGCATTAATTTTCTTTTCTAATTTTTCAACTTGGCCAATCTTCTAATTCTTTTCAATTGTTTTCAATTTCAACATTCAACTGATCTTTCCATTCTTCCTCTTACTCGTTTCGCTTCCATACCCTCACCAAACGCCCCAACCTTCCATTTTCTTTTCACCGTCCGCCTCCATTTTCTTTAACAACCCTTAAACTCTGGGCATTGAGAATCGATAGTCAGAAACCACAAAGGCTAAAACTTGGTTACGAGTTTCCCACGTTAAGGGCATCAGTGTCCACTAAGGCAAAGGAAGGAGAAATAGAAGAGAAACGAAAGTGAAAGAATTGAAAATTCGATTAAAGAAAATGTGGCTTTAAGAAAAGGTGGAATTAGGATGAAGACGAAAGGAAGAAGTGAAATGAAGATGAAGATGATACGAGAAAGATGGATGTGTGTGTGATTCACCTTTCACCTTGGTCTTTGGATCTCGTGTTGGACTCGTGATCGACAGCTATTTCCCTCCCGGAAGAGAGCTCATAGCTCATGACCGATTTATGGGTAATGTTATGACCGTACACGTACACACACACACACACCCAACTCCCCGCCCACGAGAGTTGGAGTAACGACTCGAAGTGCAGCGATACTGAAATAATTTCAGCCCTGGGAAGGATTCGAACCCCGCTGGGACTCTACCAACCGCGCCACCGAGTCGTGTGTGTGTGTGTGTGCGTGTGTGTGTGTGTGTGTGTGTGTGTGTGTGTGTGTGTGTGTGATTCATCACGATATTGGACCAAGGGCTGGACTCGTGACCGACAGTTATTACTCTCCCGGATGAGAGCTCAGAGCACGTATGAGGCCCGATGTACGGGTAATACTGTGACCTTACACAAACCCACAGCCAATTCCTAGTACATCAGGTTTGTAGTCCCAGCTCTCAGAAGAATGATGCTTGAATTTTCAACCCTGGGCGAGACATGAATTTAGATCACTGTGTGTGTGTGTGCGCGCGCCCGTGCGTGCGTGTGCACGTGTGTGTGATTCACCATTGTCTTGGATCACGTGTTAGACTCGTGATCGACAGCTATTTCCCTCCCCGGAGGAGAGCTCAGAGCTCATATATGACCGATCTATGGGTAATGCTGTGACCTTACACGCACACACACACACACACACACACACACACACACACACACACACACACACACACACACACACACACACACACACACACACACACACCTCCCTGCCCACGAAAGTTGGAGTAACGACTCGCAAACCAGCGATACTGAAATTATTTCAGCCCTGGGCGGGATTCGAACCCGGACCGCCGTAGTGACGACCGGGAACTCTACCAACTGCGCCATCGAGTCGTGTGTGTGTGTGTGTGTGTGTGTGTGTGTGTGTGTGTGTGTGTGTGTGTGTGTGTGTGTGTGTGTGTGTGTGTGTGTGTGTGTGTGTGTGTGTACGTACGTTTATCACGTGTATATGAAACATGTTATTATACTTGAAGAAGAACCTATTTGTCCTAGAATAATCACGTAACCTTGATCATGCAACAGACAGCAACCAAGATATAATTAACGAAATTAACCCAATTTACATACGAGAGAGAATCTGTGATGCAACGAAGATTAGATCAATTCACTAATATTATCCTACTATTTAATTCACATGAAGCCTGGGGCATGATATACGCGAAGGTACATTTGCAAATGTACTTTTTTCATTCGAAAGACGTGATATGTATATTAGTCTTGTTCGTATGCTAGAGCATTTGTTCGTAATCCGAGGCATTGAGCATATCAGCACGGGTGTATCTTCCTGTGTTAACCATCAAACAAATCATAAATTTGAGTAAAGAATTCTATCATCTGAGACTACAGTCAGAGTAAACCGAATTTTCTAAACTAAAAATCAAATCTAATGTAAACTGGAGACGTTACATTTCCCTTTGTTTTTGTGTGTTTCAAATATTTCAAATTTTACCCCTACGGACCAGAGACACGTCCTGAACTCGGTTAATATCCATCCTTCCTTTCAGCTTCCTTCTCTACGTTGGTGCCGTAATCATAGGAAAGCTGGTCTCGCATTCGAATAGTTGTGGGTTCGAATCCCGCACTCCTTTCCAATTCCCAGCAGTGAGTGACTGTTGCCTGCTCCAATAGTACAAGCGTATAGGGCAAAAATGACGACTTCGGCCGCAGGTAAACGGCTCTTGGGTAAGCTTCTCAGGCATCATTGTATGATTCCACGTCTCTTTTCCATCAGTGACCAATGCGGATGGATAAGAATACTGCCACAGGGTTCCTGTGCATGTCATAAAAGATCACGAAAGAGGACAGAACAAGGTACCTAGCTACTAGCCCCCTTTTCTGCATTTTCTCAATAACATGTTTTTTTGCATCTACCCCTATTTATAAGGAAGAATTTATATATATATATATATATATATATATATATATATATATGTGTGTGTGTGTGTGTGTGTGTGTGTATGTGTGTGTGTGTGTGTGTGTGTGTGTCACTGCTTCTGACTCAGGGCAGTGGGCGAGATGCAGGGATGACCCGTCATCCAGGAGGACCCAAGAAAAGAGGGAGGGAGAGGTGGTGAATGGGAGTTGAGTATGTGAGGATGGAATGGGTGGGAGTGGATTTTATGCATTTGTTTTTTTGGCTACCTCCCTTGTAAAGGGGAAAAAGTAAAGATGTATGAAAAAGTACATATGTATGAATGTACTCGTGGGAACAGTTATAGAAGAGTGTCAGTCATTAAAAATAAAGAACGTCAGTCATTTTAAGATAAAAAATTATTACTGCATTAGTTAGTATCCGACAATTGCCGGTGGTTTGTACGTGACCTGAAGGTCTAGTACATAGGGCAAAGGTGAGGAACTCGATTGAAGCAATACATCCTTTGGGAGAAATCCTGGCCCCAGTCTATCCCCTTCCCTCTCATTCTTAATTTCTTTCATTTCTCTACATATATATGCATACACACAACATACACACACATATACACACACACACACACACACACACACACACATACACACACACACACACACACACACACACACACACACATACACACACACATATGCACACACACACACACATATAGGCATACACATATATACATACATTGCACACATACATATATACAAACACAAATACATACACACACACACATATACATAATCCAAACATACATACACACACATATACATACAAAAACAAATACACACACACACACATACATACATACACATACATATACATGCATATACACATATATACATGCACACACACACACACACACACACACACACACACACACACACACACACACACACACACACACACACACACAGGCAAAAGGAGAGCTTAATAAGGTAAATATTCCGAAGCAGGTCATATCCATTTAGTAGAACGGCGAATAATTCACAGCATAAGTCGGATTCCTTGAAACCTGATATCAAGGGCAAATTCCTCATAATTACATTTTATGATAGCGGACATAGATGAAAGGGCCTTTCACGAAATATGAACTATACAAGACGTTGAAAATAATTAAATACTTCTGTTCGTATACTTTTTTTTACTAATAAAGGGGTATAATTTCCCAAGGAAAAAGAGATATATTTGAATAAAATCTAATTCGAAATTTTCTTTTGATGAAAAGAAGTAAACCAATTTTTGTTCATTTATTAGGAATAGTATTCTCAGTGCTGAAGTATAAGATAAACGTTAGTCGCATTCTTCATTTCTTTTTTTCTTTTTTAATTTTCATTTTCCAAGTACAAGATGCTGCACAGAAAATCACAATGAGTGATGAAAGCAATTCGTAGAGAAGATTAATTTATTAGTTTTCTTCCTTTGTACGCTAAAAAAAACAAATTTTATGAGTTTTTATTAAGTTTCATAAAAAAAAAAAAATCGCTAACTAGAAGTAAATATTTTGGTGAATTATTTATCCTAAGAATCTAACTCGTATGAAAACTCTTCTTAAAGGTAAAATTTATATCCATTTTGAAAGTATAGAAAACTTCGAGTATTCAAGGCAGCGGCCATGACTAAGCCGTCCTGATGTAAACTATCATCTTATCCTGACCCTATCAATACGTTAACGCACGATATCGTCTTTTATAAACCAAAAAGAAAGTCTATGAAGGACCCCACCGTATTGAATCGGTCTCAGCAAACACGCACGTTATAAGCAACTACTCAAATCATTCTCAAAGCAATGTATGAATATGATGATGATGATATGACTTAACGTCACAAACTCCCCACTATCGGAGGGCTAGGACGGTACCCCTCACAGACGACTTTGTAGCGTGGAATTTAATGAACCATGCCATTGGTTCAACTTCGCCGGTGGCAGGGTTCGACCCACCATTCCCTCGACCGTCGCCTCATGTGACGACGAACCTAACCCGCTCAGTCAGCTTCCTGTATGAATATATCTACACATAAAGTTTATTTACAAATACTGTAGATTTTTAAACTCATCTCCAGGGACAATGGAGTATGAATAGACTTGTTCTTCAAACTCATTTACTGCAATCTGACTTTCCAGTTTACTTTTTCTGTGACCACGAGGGACGCTAATAACGTCATTGTGAAGTTCTGCAAGGAATCTCGTTTTACGTCAAATATTTGAATACTTCCAGCAACCTTTGAGCTTCATTCCGTATTCGCTATACTATGAATATAATGCATCATTAAACCCTTTTTTTCGTGATGTTTACATAAGAACATAAGAATGAAGGAGACTGCAAGAGACCATAAGGCCTACACTAGGCAGCTACGTATCCATCACCACCTGTCATCCCCATCCATAAAGTTGTCTAATAGTTTCTTAAAACAACTGATAGTTTCAGCGCTTACTACATGGTTACTAAGTCTATTCCATTCGTCGACCACCCTATTAGTTAACCAATTCTTGCCTATTTCCTTCTTAAATCTAAATTTATCCAGTTTAAATCCATTATTGCGAGTCCTGCGCTGTTGTTTTAATATGATGACCTTGTTTGCATCACCCTTGTTAAAGCCTTTGATCCACTTGAACACCTCTATTAGATCACCTCACACTCTGCTTGCCTTGCATGGGCATCGCGATCAGAACAGAATGAATTGCACAGAAAAAGGAAATTCTTGTCTTGTTTGTTTTTCCAGCTTTTCTTCTGCGAGTCCTGAGCTGTTGTTTTAATATGATGACCTTGTTTGCATCACCCTTGTTAAAGCCTTTGATCCACTTGAACACCTCTATTAGATCACCTCACACTCTGCTTTGCCTTGCATGGTCATCGCGATCAAAACAGAATGAATTGCACAGAAAAAAGAATTTCTCGTCTTGTTTGTTTTTCCGTCCTTCCTTCTGCACACCCTACAAACGCTCGAAAAGAACATGAAGAGAAACAAAGAAAATTGTTGAAAAACGTTCAAAGACAACGAATGAAATATGAACAAGGTCAAAAGTACTCGATCCATAAAAAAAAGAGTTTTAAAATTCACAAGGGAGGAACGAAAGAATGAAAGAAAAAAAGTGAAATATCAGGAGAGGGATGTGAAAAGGTGTAAAAATCAGAATTGCATAGAAATGTGGTCATATTTTTCTGTGTAATACAAAGCGGTCCAGCAGTTGTGTGTGAAGACCAGCTTCTTGCTGCCAATACACGTACACATGTGTACACACACACACACACACACACACACACACACACACACACACACACACACACACACACACACACACACACACACACACACACACACACACACACGACTCGATCGAACAGTTGTTCCCGGCCGCCACTACGGCGGTCCGGGTTCGAATCCCAAGGGCTGAAATAATTTCAGTATCGCTGCGTTGCAAGTCGTTGCTCTAACTCTCGTGGGCGGGGAGTTGCGCGTGCAAGTGTGCGTGTAAGGTCACAGCAGTACCCATAGATCGGTCATATACGACTTCTGAGCTCTCTTCCGGGAGGGAAATAGCTGTTGATCACGAGCTCAACACGTGATCCAAGACCATGGTGAATCACACACACACACACACACACACACACACACACACACACACAAAGAATCCTCGACAGAAGCGGACACAGACAGACAGACCAGTAGACACCAAAAACCTACTTCCTCGCCCGTCCCATCTCAACCTTTAGGAAATGAAGGTTCATTCTTATCTGTAGCGCACTGTTTGGGTCGAACAACGAAACAGAAGACCCTACCACCGAGCCTTGTTTACATAATGGTGAAGTATATTAAAACTGTTTCGACTCCAAGAGTTTTATGTATCAAGGAAGGACCACATTTGATTCAATAGATTTTACAAGGTTGTCCGAATGTCTTGTTACTCCTACCAATAGAGGTACAAGAATTACAGTAATACAAAATACATGTCCAGGATTCAGTTTATTTACTGTAAGAACGATAGAACAGAATAAGAACACTGGAAGAAAATGTTTCCATAACGGTATTGTCACTTTCGGAGGAGCTGGTTTGTCGAATGTTTTAGTGACGTCATGTCGCACTCTTTGAGTGACGTCATGTCGCACTGCCCCCGTTATGCTCCTGCCTGAATGCACACGCTCATATACCCATACACTTACAAGCAGCCTTAATACAGGACATGTATTTTGCATTACTGTAATACTTGCACCTCTATTGGTAGGGGGTAACAAAACATTTGGACCACCCTGTAGGTTAGTAAAGCTAGCATGCAGGCTAGAGACCGTATTTATCAACACAAGACTGTTTGTCTTCATCTAATAATTCACTACAAGAAAACCCCGTGACCGTTTCTTCAACTACTCTTCTCCCCTAGTCCTGAATAAACCCTCGAAAAGCTTCCAGGCACACACCCAAACCATCCTCTTGTCTCCAGGCATCCACGATTTAAGACATCCACCTCCTAAACTGGAATGAAATAATGCAATTCGTTATATTCTCACGTTTCTTACCAAACGCCAGTTAAGCCTCGCCCTGCCAGTTGCTGGCCTCGATAAACCTTCTCCATTTCGCGCCTCGGTCTCGACATAACACTTTCATCTCCTCAATCGTTGCTCCTCTGTTCTGTGATGCAGACTTCATGTCATCCATTTACTCCTTGGTCGACCAAGTGGATGCCTATCATGTGGATTGCACTTCATATGAATATTGGCTGGTCATTGATCATCCATCCTGTTGACATGTATTATCCATACCACTTATCTTTTATTTATTTATCTATTTATTTATTTGTGTACGTGTGTGTGTGTGTGTGTGTATGTGTGTGTGTGTGTGTGTATATATGTGTGTGTGTGTGTGTGTGTGTGTGTGTGTGTGTGTGTGTGTAATTCACCATGGTCTTGCATCACGTGTTGCACTCGTAATCGACACCTATTACCCTCCTGAATGAGAGCTCAGAGCTCATGTATGACCGATCTCTTTGAAATGCTGTGACCTTACATACACAAACACACACACACAATTTCCCGCCCACGAGAGTTGGAGTAACAACCCGCAGCGCAGCGATAATGAAATTATTTCACACCTGGGCGGGATTCGAACTCGAACCGCTGGGTTAGCAGTTACGAACGCTACCACTGCGTGTGTGTGTGTGTGTGTGTGTGTGTGTGTGTGTGTGTGTGTGTGTGTGTGTGTGTACGTGTGTTCCATGTTCCCCTCTTGAGACGAAGACTCAAACCGAAGAATAGGACGCTTGACTTTCCACAGAATGACGGAGGCAGAAAAGGATGCAATCACCTTTGCCCTCAATGCTATGACACTGTACAGTCTCATTCCAACGTTTGACGAGAATCTCGCAGTATCCTTACGCTGACATCAATACACAAGACTGGTTTCATGTTTGTGCTATTTCAACTTCATTATACCCATTAAAACATGTTTGTAACACTGAGGGTATAGCAATCATATCGCCGTCTGGTACCATATGCGAACAACAAAAGTGTCTTTAAGCTTTTGAATCTCTCTGTATCCGATTTTATTTGGCTGAGGGATTGAGTCACTGGAATATATGTCTTTATCTAACCCTGTGTGTTAGTATCCAATGTTGCAACCCACAAGGATATCAACCAAGCATTTCTATGTCGGACTAAGCTTACCTGAGATCACGCTCGACAGTCAGTAACCTGCGTGGCTCCTAAACGGAGTTCTCGCGGATATCGTTAGTTGACATTAGTAGATTTTGTGTAATAAGGGTTTTATTTACCCTTAAATGATACACCTGAATGAGGTCTCTGTCGGCTCACATCATTATCACGTGTAGTCCATTCAGCCCTCACTTGTTTAACTTTGCAAGATGTTTTCATTAGTAAAATCTACGGAAATAAGTTACAACGAATTAAAATGACAAAGGAAGCCGAATGTACTTTTAGTCCATATCAAAGTTAGACACTAAATAACAATAATGATAATAAAAATAATGATAATAATAATAATAATAATAATAATAATAATAATAGTAATAATAATAATAATATAACGATGATGATTGATGATTGATGATTGATGATGATGATGACAATAATAATAATATTAGAATTAAACTAATAGAAATTAATCAATAAAAAAAGAACGAACGAAGTAAATAAATCAGATTAATCGTACACATTACAGCATGTTACTCGCGCATTGATATTAACAGGAATGTTAATAATCGACGAAATGTTGAAGTATAAACGCGGGAATAATGGAGAGACACGTGCAGGTTGAGCAATGGGCAATGCATTATCCGAAACCTTTGTTCAATTACGCCGAAGATCCTATGAATATGTAGGCCATTCAAGCTTCAAGGCGAGAGAGAATATCGACAGGAAGTCCTTATAAACTCAATGAGGACCTTAATTGCCAAATTAGGCACATGTTCTTCCAGAAGAAACAGAGAGAGAGGGAGAGGGCAGGAAAGAGGTGGTGGTAGAGAGAGGGTCAGTGGGAGGTGGGAGAGAGGGGGTGAGGGGGGCGGAGAGAGAAGGTGGGGAGAGTGGGGGTGAGAGAAAGAGGAATGAGAGAGAGTGGTTGGGAGAGAGAGGGGGGGAGATAGAGAGGGTGGCAAATAGATAGATATAGAGATAGATAGAGAGAGAGGGTGTGAGGTAGAGGGAGGCTGGGAGATTGAGAGGGTGGGAAAGAGAGAGAAGGTAAGAGACAGAGAGTGGAAGAGAGTGATTGGAAGAGTAGGTGGGAAAGAGAAGATAAGAGAGAGAGAGCAAGAGAGAGAGAGAGAGAGAGAGAGAGAGAGAGAGAGAGAGAGAGAGAGAGGGAGGAAGGGAGAGAGGGGGAGGGAGAGGGAGTGAAAGAAGGAAAGTGGACGACGAATGAGAATTGAAGCCTAATTGTATCTTATGTGCAGTAGTTGGGTATCAATTTCAGGACGGAAAAAAACACACAACCTTGAATATTTGACTTTGTCCCTTGTCAATTTGAATTATTGTATGAATTATATATATTCACGACTCTATTTCAGTCACTTTTATTATGCAAGACATAGCACTTCTTCATTTTGAGGGAACATTCCACGTGGCAAATAACCGGAGACGCGACCTTGAACGAAAATTTCTTGAAGAATCAGAGAGGAGACTCAAAATAGAGGACACTGGAGCGGCTCGCATGTCGTCCGCGCGTCTCGACTACGAGCAGTTGGAAGATCAACGTTAACAACTCGTTTTGATGGACCACTGACCGCAATGGAAACGACTCTGACGTCGTGAAGAGCAATTACCGAAGCGATTAAACGTATGACGTCATCAAATGGTCGCCAGGGATTGACAAGGGGAGAATTTCCATGTCTCTTTCTTGTTTACAAATGCAGAATTTCCGCGTCCGACCTTTACAAAATTCCCTTAAATTTTTTTTAATAATGATAGTAAATAAATAAATAAATAAATAAAAATACATAAATAAATAGATAAATAAATAAATGAAATAGATAACATAGATAAATAAATAAATAAATAAATAAGATAAAATAATACATAAAATGAATAAATAAATTGTTAAAAATCTATGCATGTCTTCAGGTGTAAATATTATTTCTCGCATTAGGAAAAATATACAGTATTGGTTTATTCAATCCATCAATTTACTTCTTTTAAGAATATAACCACCCGTACATTGTGCACATACCCGTACGTAAGTTCCATTTGCAGAAAGTTAATCCAGTATAAGTGACAGGCTAGTTTCAGTCTAAAGTAATACCTACCGTAATACCACCGCAAGATTCTGACGGCGGTATTCTTAAAAAATTCTTTCCGTATATAAATCTATTCCTTCCAAGGGTTTATACAGAATTTATATAAGATTTTTTTTAAGAATACCACCGTTAGTTCGAGCCCATTTACTATCAAATATCGAAATTGTCTTAATTGTAGAAGAGTTTGGTTGAATGGTAATATTTACGAAAGAATAATTCGCAGATGAACATTTATATATGGAAACCTGTGCATAACCCATGATCCAGGTGGAAAGGTCAATACCAATCCAGCTGAAAGAAAAGAAGAAGAAAAAAAAAAAACCTGCGTCACAAATACCAAAAATGAAAATTTCTTGAAGATAATGACCAAAATACTCAATGCATGGAAGGTGGTAAGGAGTCTACGCAGTGATGTGCTTAGCTGAATCTGAATCTTAGTTTAGTATTTTAAAAACTATTGAAGTGAAAATTAGTATTTCAAAAAAGTATTGAGTGACAATTAATGTAATCTTGAATAAAAGTAATTAAAAGAATCAGCTCTAGTTGGTGAACTGGTAAGGTTAGATTACTTATTAACAACGCCTTTTTTTGTAGTAATAAAGATATTAAGAGCTGACAATTTCAACACCCCACGTGACCAAGCACATCTGTCCGTAATAACCAGAACTGCACATCAAAGCCAGGTAACTCAAAGGCTACAGGTAATAGGACGACACAGAGAGACCTCCTAATAGTGACTCTCAAAGGAGCCCCCGGTTACACGAACGAGGTCCAGCCCATTTCTTGAAGATGTCAGGGAAGAGTGTAATTATAGTGGCAAT
Source organism: Oratosquilla oratoria (assembly GCF_046742065.1). NCBI lineage: Eukaryota > Metazoa > Arthropoda > Malacostraca > Stomatopoda > Squillidae > Oratosquilla > Oratosquilla oratoria. The sequence continues at coordinate 42,915,085 of NC_134808.1, forward strand.
GGAAAGGGGGGTGAGGAACCTTGAAGGAATCTGAAACGTGTGTGGATGATGAAAGAGATGGAGGGAAATTAAAGTGTGGAATGAAAGTGGCAACGGGAGGTGGTGAACCTCCCCGAAGTCTTGTCAAAATAGTCTCGAAGTCCATCGCGGCTTGTTGAAAGAAGCTGTCTGGGTGTTGGATTTGGCCGAGGAGGTATGCAGAGAAGGGACGGGGAGAGTGGCAGTGGTTCCTTCGGCTTTAGGGAGGTAGAATCGTCGAGGCCAAAATTGATGTCTCTTGTCATCTTTTGGAGTTCATGAAGTGATGAATGTCGAGGTTTTGGTCCTTTTGTTTCCCCAGTCAACTCCAAACCCCCCATCCCCTTAACCCCTCATCCATGGACATTTCTCATCTCCCCAACCACCTCCACCGGTATATAATGATCAATCATTTAAAGTATTCTTGTGATACATACATACATATTATATATATATATAATTATATATATATATATATATATATATATATATATATATATATATATATATATATGTGGGAGTAGGAAACACAGGTGTCTTAGTCTGAGTTTATTCCTGACTAGTTTCGCAGGTATGCAGGATGTCCCTTAAACCTCATATGCTGGACGCCCACCTGTACAAATTCAAGGACAATATGGACGCCTACTCAGAAGAACAAGGCGAGCGAATCAACCAAGATGTGAAAGAGATAGAGCGGAGGTACTAGGGCAACTACAATGAAAAAATAATGGGGGAATCCATGTGAACAAGTTGCATAAACATGGCAAAGGAAACATGGACTGGAAGTGAAGCGTTTATTCCTGACGTTTCGTCTATTGACTTTCTCAAAGGAATGAGCATACTGGATACGTGCAGTATATATATTTATATATATATATATATATATATATATATATATATATATATATATATATATATATGGAAATAAACTCATCTGCTGGGATTCGAACCCTCATCTGAGCGGCTTGGGTCTTACAAGATGAAGACCGTACCATCACGCAATCCTTGTAAGACGCAAGCCGCTCAGGTGAGGGTTCGAATCCCAGCAGATGAGTTTATTTCCAACATGTCAATTGACACAAATATATATATATATATACATATATATATATTATATATATATATATATACATATATATATATATACATATATATATATTATATATATATATATATACATATATATACATATATATAAACTCTGCACGTATCCAGTATGTTCATTCCTTTGAGAAAGTCAATAGACGAAAAGTCAGGAATAAACGCTTCACTTCCAGTCCATGTTTCCTATGCCGTGTTAATGCAATGATGGGGAACATGTCTGGCGGCTGATGCAGGAGCGCAACCTGAACTAAATCTGTAAACCCAGGAAATCCAGTAAATTCTGGTGTGTTTATGTTGCTTTGTAACTGTCATTTGTTTGTTTTTGTTTTTGATAAGTTTGAGTCATAAAATAAATATATACTCTGTTGATTTGATTATATGAACTGATAAAAAATATTGAAAAATATCAAAATTTCAAAATATCAAAGTTCTGACTATAACCCAAAACTTCTGATCGTTTTTTTTTTATCATTATCATTAACATCATTATCATCATCAATTATCATTATTATCATTATAATTATCATCATTATCATTATTATTATTATTATCATTATTATTATTATTATCATTATTATTATTATTATTATTATTATTATTATCATATAACAAACTAGGAAATGACACTTAGAACCGGGAAACAAAAAATGTGTTACACGGGGTTAATTGAGTGGGTAACCCCAACTTGACTGAATCAGCAACAACATAGAAATGATTAAGATCCAAGAAAGTGAATCAATGAGCGAGAAGCAGGAAATAACATCAACAAGAAAGAATAAGAATAAAAAACAAAATCTACAACGTGAAAATAATTATCTTAGGAATAATTGAAGAGACATAAAATATATACTTGAGAGCATTACATACACAAAAGATAATACCATAACCACGAATTGAAATGCATCTGCCAAGTGACAGAAGAGATTAAATTGAAGACGTATAGTTTCTTTAGTGTTCCACAATGGAAGATGACAGATTAATGTAAAATGTGAAAAGCGGACAGGAAATGAGAAAACGAAAAGGAAATCAACAACTGTAGGCAGGGATGTACCACTGGTTTGAGAAAAAGAACAATCATGACATTTCGAATGATGGAAGACAAAAATAATGAAAATAAATAAACGAATAAATAAAAGGAGGTGACTCGAGAAATGGATCTAAGGCTGAAGCAAAAGGGATTTTTTTTTTTTTTTTAATTGTGGTGTCATTTTTCACAAATATGGCTGAGCACCCACGCATGTATGCGCATTCCAAATATACATATACATATACATGTATATATATACCTGTATATATATGTATATATATATATATTTATATGTGTGTGTGTATATATATACATATGTACACATATACATGTGTACGTCCCTTGTAAAACATATTTTCGAGAGTTTAGCTGAAATGAACTATCTGAAATTAATGACAATGAAATATATTTTAATGCTGAAGTAAGCATACACCAAAAGCCCTACGAGAAGGCGTCATTTTTTCATTTCATATTTTATTTATTTCCTTGTGTATGTGTATATTTGATCCGAAATAAATCTGCAAAGGAAACTTGTATTCAATTTTACCTTTTCTGTTTGTCAGCACATTTGACTGACTTGGCTTTTCTCTTGCAGTATTTCAATCAATTTCAATGAATTTATGTTTCTCACTTTCTCTATTTCGTTTATCTCTTTCCCAAACAACTTCTTCTCCACAAGTGTCTATCTCTCTTTTTCCTTCAAGTTCTTTCTCGCCTCCTCTCTTCCTCTCTTTTCCGTTGTAACACGATTTGTAATGTAGAAAGATAGCACCAACAGTTCAACTCATTTTCTTTATAAATTCATCTAAATCAAAACCTAATCAAATAAAAACTTAAACACTTGAAGAAAAATCCTATCTGAGCCTAAGAACAAGAACATACTCTCAGACATAGTTAAAAGGATCCAACTCCATGGCAAAATAATTTGATTCTCTTCAATGAAATGGGAATCCAAAATGGATGAGAACACGCAAGACTGATTTGAGAAAAAAAAAAAAAAAAAAAGTTTGTGGGGGAGGGTCATCTTCAAAAGAAGAAAAATGTCACAAATTGAAAATTTCGTGAAGAACGTTTTCGAAAAGAATGACATCAGGCAGATGACGCGTGTTAAGGAGAAAAAGAAAACGGGAGGACTCGCGCAGATGATTACTTTGCAATACGATAAGACAGATTTAGTTCGCCGCCTCTGCTCGCCGAATCTTTATGGTTCGTCGAAGCCTTCTTTGTCGCATCTGTATACGAGGATTGCAATTAAGTTTTTGTTCTGCAACACATACAGTTCTGTACATGCAATATATATACAATTATGTGTGTGTGTGTGTGTAAGAGAGAGAGAGAGAGAGGAAAGAGTAGGAGAAAGAGAGAAAAGAGAGCTGGAGAGAGAGTTTCAGAAAGAGGGTGAGTTGCAGAAAGGGTAGAGAGAGAGAGAGAGAGAGAGAGAGAGAGAGAGAGAGAGAGAGAGAGAGAGAGAGAGAGAGAGAGAGAGAGAGAGAGAGAGAGAGAGAGAGAGAACAAATATGGCCCCTTTAAATTTCCTATTCATACAGTTTATGCTAACAAATTCTATGGGTAGATGTATTCCTAATACAGCATTATTCCACAGCGTAAAGCTGACATATAAACAATATTTAGAAAAAAAAATAATAACAGTAACACGCACACACGCACGCACGCACACACACACACACACACACACACACACACACACACACACACACACACACACACACACACACACACCTCTCATGGCGCTGTGGTTAGAGCTCTGGCCTGCCACTACGGAGGTCCGGGTTCGATCCTCGCCCGGGGCTGAAATAATATCAGTATCGCAGCGCTGAGGGGTGTTACTCCAACTCTCGTGGGCGGGGAGTTGGGGGTGTGTGTGTGTGCAAGGTCATAGCATTACCCATAGATCGGACCTACGAGCTCTGAGCTCTCTTCCAGGAGGGAAATAGCTGTCGATCACGAGTCCAACACGTGATCCAAAGACCAAGTGAATACATACACAAAGAATACAAAGAGCAACGGCAAAGTTGGTTGCAACATCTGCAAACCTAACAAATGAACAGAGACTGGCAGAACTGGAATTACCAACCCTGGAACAAAGAAGAGAACGAGGGGACCTAATAACCATCTACAGAATTATGAAAGGAAAATAATGCCTTGATAGAGAGGACCTATTAAAACGGAACAGAGGAAAAACAAGAGGGCATGCAATGAAACTCAAAGAGGATAACTACAGAAGAGACCTGAAAAAGAACAGCTTCCCACATAGAGTGATATATGTATGGAACAAAATGGATGAAGAAATAGTCTGTGCAAACGCAATACAACAATTCAAGAACAAACTTGATCTCGCGAGATACAAAAACGGGTCACGACGAGCATAGCCCCCCTTCCCGTATAATATAACTAGGTAAATACACACACGCACACGCCTTCCAGATCCCAATGCTCATTCCATTAGTAACCAATTCCTTTGCTACTTCCTTTTCCTTGTTCTCCAGTTCTTTTCATCTATTTTAGTCCCGTTTTGTCTTTCGCCATTTGTTCAACCTTTCCCTCTCTGCTCTCCCCTTTTCCCTCTCCCTCTTTGGGGTTCCCCTCCTCGCCCGTGTAACGAAGTCGGGTTTGGTTTTATAATACCCGGCTCCCCCGGAACGGAGGATCTGGAAAAGGCAATGAACACGGAGGCCGGGGGGTTGAGGAGGGTTAGGGAGGAAGAGAAGGAGTAGAAGGAAGGGGAAGAGGAGGATAAGGAGGAGGAGGATAAGGAGGAGGAGGAGGAGGAGGGGAAATGTAGAAGGAAGAGGAAGGGGATGAGAAGGAGGAGGAGGGGGAGTAGGAGGAGGGGGAGTAGAAGGAGGAGGAGGGGGAGTAGAAGGAGGAGGAGGAAGAGGAGGAGGAGAAGGAAGAGGAGGAACAACAGCAATAGTAGAAGGAACAGGGGGAGTAGGAGGAGGAGGAGGAGGAAGAGGAGAAGGAAAAGCAGATGTAGAAGGAGGAACAAGGAGAGGAGGAAGAGGACCAGGAGGAACAGTGGGAGGAACAGGAGAAGTAGATGGAGTAGAAGGAAGAAGAGTAGATGGAGGAGTAGGAGTAGACGGATGGGTAGGACGATTAGGATGTGTAGGAGGAGGAGGAGGAGGAGGAGGAGGAGGAGGAGGAGGAAGAGGAGGAGGAGTAGGAGGACCACAAGGACTAGAAGACTGGGAAGCACTTATGTAGAAAACTTGTAGAAAAATAAATATGAAATACAGCAACATAAAAGATGAAGAAAAAGGAATAAGAGTTAAATAAAGAATGATGAGGAAAACGATTGATTGAAAGAGTAATTCGGAGTAGGGAAGGAAAAAGAAAATAGAGGGAAGGAAAGGAAAGGAAAGGAAAGGAAAGAAAAGGAGAGGAAAGGAGAGGAGAGGAAAGGAAGGGAAATGAGAGGAAAAGAAAGGAAAGGAAAGGAAAGGAGAGGAAAGGAAAGGAGAGGAAAGGAAAAGAGAGAAAAGCTAAAGAGAGGAAAGGAGAGGAAGGGAAAGGAAATGAAAGGAGAGGAAAGGAAAGAAAAGGAGAGGAAAGGAAGGGAAATGAAAGAAAAAGAGAGGAAAGGAGAGAAAAGGGGAGGGAAGGAAAGGAAAGGAGAGAAAAAGAGAGGAAGGGAAAAGAAAAGAAAGGAGAGGAAAGGAAAAGAGAGGAATGGTAAAGGGAGGAAAGGAAAGGAGAGGAAAGGAAATGAAAGGAGAAGAAAGGTAAGGAAAGGAAAAGAGAGGAAAGGAAAGAAAAGAGTGGAAAGGAGAGGGGTGGAAAAGAGAGAAAAAGAAGCGATAACAGCAATGGAAAAAAGGGGGAAGAGGAGGGAGAAATGGCGAGAAAATGTAGAACATATGGAAGAGGAGAGAAACAAGAAGATAGAGGCGGAGAAGGAGGAGGAGGAGAGGAGGAGGTGGAGGAGGAGGAGGAGGAAGAACATGAACTTGGGGGAGATCAAACATGCCGGAGAAGAGTGAGAAAGAGAAAGTGGGCGAGAGACAAGTACAGGTGTGTGTATGATGCAAACAACTAGACGGGCTGGAAGTGGGGAAGAGAGAAGGGAAGGAGAAGGAAAGGAGGAGAAAAGAGAAGGAAGAGAAGGGGAAGAGAAGGAGGAGGAGGAGAGAGAGAGAAAGAAGGGATGAGGTGAAGAAACAAGGAAGAGAAAAGGAATAAAAGAGAGAAGAGAGAAGGAAGAGAAAGGGAGAAGGAGGAGGAGGAGGAGGAAACAAGCAAACAACTAGACGGGCTGGAAGTGGGAAGGAGAAGAGGAGAGAGGAGGAAGGAGAGGGGAAGGAGAGGAGGAGAAGAGAGAAGAGAGAAGGGGAAGAGGAGGAGGAGGAGGAGGAAGAGATGGGGAAGAGGAGGACGAGGAGAGAGAAGGAAGAGATGAGGAGGAGAAGAGAGAAGGGAGAGTGTGTGTATGATGCAAACAACTAGACGGGCTGGAAGTGGGAAGGAGAGGAGGAGAGGGGAAGGAAAGGAGGAGAAGAGAGAAGGAAGAGAAGGGGAAGAGAAGGAGGAGGAGGAGGAAGAGATGGGGAAGAGGAGGACGAGGAGAGAGAAGGAAGAGATGAGGAGGAGAAGAGAGAAGGAAGAGTGTGTGTATGATGCAAACAACTAGACGGGCTGGAAGTGGGAAGGAGAGGAGGAGAGGGGAAGGAAAGGAGGAGAGGGGAAGGAAAGGAGGAGAAGAGAGAGGAAGAGAAGGGGAAGAGAAGGAGGAGGAGGAAGAGATGGGGAAGAGGAGGACGAGGAGAGAGAAGAAAGAGATGAGGAGGAGAAGAGAGAAGGAAGAGTGTGTGTATGATGCAAACAACTAGACGGGCTGGAAGTGGGAAGGAGCAGAGGAGAGGGGAAGGAAAAGAGGAGAAGAGAGAAATAAGAGAAGGGAAAGAGGAGAAGGGAGAAGAGGAGGAGGAGGAAGAAGAGAGAAGGAAGAGAAGAGGAGAAGAGAGAAGGAAGAGAAGAGGAGAAGAGAGAAGGAAGAGAAAAGGAATAAAAGAGAGAAGGAAGAGAAGAGGAGAAGAGAGAAGGAAGAGAAGAGGAGAAGAGAGAAGGAAGAGAAAAGGAATAAAAGAGAGAAGAGAGAAGGAAGAGAAAGGGAGGAGAAGGAGGAGGAGGAGAGAGAAAGAAGAGATGAGGAGGAGAAGAGAGAAGGAAGAGAAGGGGAGGAGAAGGAGGAGAGAGAGAAGGAAGAGATGAGGAAGAAAAGAGAGAAGAAAAAAGGAATAAAGTAAGAAAGGAAAAAGAGGGCAGGAGAGGAGAAGGACAGTAGAGGACTAGGAAAAGAGAAGTGGAGGACAGGAGATGAGGTGGAGGACAGCAGAGAAGGAAAGGGACAGAAGAGGAGAAAGACAGGAAAGGAGAAGGACAAGAGAGGAAAACGAGGGGAGTGGTAGAGGAGACGAGGGTGACGTGAGAGGAGGACGAGAACAGGAGAGGAGGACGAGGAGGACGGGAGAGGAGGACGAGGAGGATGAGAACAGGAAAGGAGGACGAGGAGGACGGGAGAGTGGATGAGGAGAAAAGGAGAGGAGGACGGGAGAGGAGGACGAGAACAGAGGAGGAGGACGAGAACAGGAGAGGAGGAGGACGAGGAGGACGGGAGAGTGGATGAAGTGAAGAGGAGAGGAGGACGGGAGAGTGAACAAGAAGAGAAGAGGAGGACAAGGAGAAGAGGAGAAGACGAAAATGACGGAAGAGGAGATGGAGAAAGAGAGGAAAAGGAAGGGCACAAAAGTAAAAGATAAGTAATAGTAGAAGATAAAAATAAGAAGATGTGGAGCAAGCGAGAGTAGCGACGCGAGTTGGGGTGGGAATGGTGTGATACGTGTTCTCGAAGTACAAGAAGAAGGAAATCTCCCTCACGCTCAAGTCACTCGCCCCGACTCGTAACCTTGACTAGACCAAACGCGTGGACGGAGGGTGACATGCAGGAACCAGGAAGGATTTTCCGAAGCTGAGGTGAACGAGAGGTCTGAGACAAGGACGCTCTTTTGTGGTTCGATGCTGATAGCATCGTCATCAAGAGACGGACATCAAGAGAACAAAGAAAGGTATCGATTGTGTTTAAGGTGAAGGGTGAACGAGTAGGATGGTTCGCAAATAAACCAATATGCGAAACGTCTGTCTCTAAAACTAACAAGATATTTTAGTATAAAAATTTTGTAGCAGAAATAATTTGACGAATCGAAAACAATATTGTATATACACATTTCAAGATACCAAGTCGAGTAACCGATGTGAATCTCTGATTCAATGTTTTATTTTCATCTTTTAAGTGTTCCCATGTATTAAAAAAAAATTCATGGTAACGTCATACCTAATAATTTGCCGTTCATTCCCCCAACTGGTAGTAGGCTCGCGCGCACGAGTGTGTGTGTGTGTGTGTGTGTGTGTGTGTGTGTGTGTGTGTGTGTGTGTGTGTGTGTGTGTACGTATATGCGTGCATATGTGTATGTGTGTGTGCATGTGTATTTGTGCATGTGTATGTGTGATTCACCGTGGTCTTGAATCACGTGTTGGACTCGTGATCGACAGCTATTTCCCTCGCAGCGCAGTGATACTGAAATTATATTAGCTCAGGGCAGGATTTGAACCCGGACCTCCGTAGTGGCAGCCGGAAACTCTATCAACTGCGCCACGTGTGTGTTTGTGTGTGTGTGTGTGTGTGTGTGTGTGTGTGTGTGTGTGTGTGTGTGTGTGCATATATTTGCATGCAAGCACAGTGTATGCATATCGGTCAGGATAATTAAAAACGATAAGATACTGACATATGAGTGGAGGACAGTGTCACAGGTAAATCAAAAACACTGACGAAAGGAGTGTGTATAGTGAGTTAGAGGGGGTTTACACGGTCGAACGCGGTTCGACAGACACGTGTTTAAAGTGATGTGTGAACGTATGAACGGAGTATTTGGGGTTTAACGAACGTGTTCGACAACCAAATACCCCGTTCACACGTTCACATATCACTTTAAACACGTGTCTGTCGAACCGCGTTCGGCGAACCGTTCGACCGTGGAATATTGAACTGTAATCTGCTGGAAAAAGAAGGAGAAAGACTATACTGTTTCTCACGAGCTGCAAGGCAGCAAATCTCACGGTATTTGAGTGTCTTCATCAAAGACTGTCTTCAACGCTTTAGCTCTCTCACGGGACTATACTGTGTGCTGCACATGGCAAATCTACAATTTTAGATTTTGTGCTGACAAAAAATATGCTCGTGTTCCATCACACATATCTATGTTCTAAATAAAAACACAAAAATGTAATAGTAATGCTTCTTCCTTAGGCCACCCTAGGCACGTAATTAAAAACATTAAGAATAAGAAGTTTCAGCGCAAAATATTTGAGTTATCCTGAAAGCCTGCCATGCAACTTGAAAAAAAGAAATGTTGTCAGAATATAAAACGGAGAAGGGAAGGAGAAATATCAAATTCTTGATTTTATTCCATGAGTGAAATGTTCGACAGATATGAACGAATGATAACGGAGAAGGCGTAAATATAGCATGGAAACACGAATGTGTGAAAGTTTTTATGTTAGGAGAATATCATTTCACTACAAGTTATTGGAGTGGCTGGCGTTTTGAAACTTTTTCAATCCTCCCATGTCTGTCTGTATGTTTTATGCGTTTGTTTTGTTTGTATCGATATATTTATCTTATATACATTTTTCGTATGAATTCTTTATCTAACAAGTTTCCCCATCCCTTGACTTTGTGACTTCCACTTCGTATTCAGAGACAAAATGGTAAATTATGAACAAGTCTTAGAAAAGGACACAAGGGGCAGTGATACATGTTAGACCAGCGTTTCTCAACCTTAAGGTTCCGCAAAAGGTCCCTATGGGTTCCGTGAGAACAAGTGAGATAAGCTAATGCACTTTTGATTTTTTATTTAATTTCATATACGTAATATAATCAAACACGCACGACATATTCTTGGTTACTGTAATAATGTAATGTAGACATCATCCTTTGTAACCTATTATTACGATGAAAATAAAATGAGAAAGATGTTTTTTTTTTTTTTTTTCTTTTAGACCTACAATTTGTTTTAAAGGTTACGCAAGGGTAAAAAGGCTGAGAAACGCTGTGTTAGACTAATGCATGCAAACTAATATTTTCCCATATCAAATCACATCTGACGATTCTTTTGTGGTTAGGAAACGTTAGAGGGACATAGTCTCTCTTCATGTTCTTGTTCTCCTTAACATTACTGATGGATTAAACGAAAATATATTTATTTAGTGTCTAATTATAATAAGACACAGGTAATTTAGTAATGAGTTATATGTTTTAACATGTGAATAGAAAACTAGCGTATATAATGACTTGTGCTCAAACATGTGAACTTTTATTTAATTTTATTTTTTTTCTTCTTCATTTTAAATCAAAAAGTCCCTTTCAATTCAATGCAAGGACGATGCCTTTGTCTAGACACCATTAGATACATATCTACACTTCCCAATGTTTCTTTATGTAGAGTTACGCAACCTTTTGGTTTCATTTGATCTCAGTGTTTTTGTCCTGACCTCTATTTTCGAAGGTCCTCAGGAGACTATGGCCGAGAACGTCAAAGAGTCTTCGAAAGCTTCTTCGTGAAAGAAACTCTTCACCAAAGGAGGAAACCTTCATCTTGAGTTCTTTCCTTTTCTCGGAAAGAAAACGTTTGATCCAAATTCGTAAAAGAGGTTTGATTATTTACTACGAAGAGCTGAAGAAAGGAACGGGATTAGTCATATAGATATGTGCGTTTGCTAGATTAATATTCGAAGACTCTTGAGCTATTTGGGGGTATATATCTAATCGCTCTGACTTGATCTAATTAAATGAAACTCATGATTTTCTCTCAGACGCTAAAGGTCAGATTCTCTTTTATCCTCCACTTTTTCCTCCTTTACCCAATTCGATCTCTATATTCATATCTTTCCCCAAAACTGGGTCTTATATATTCATTCTGAAGCCTACTAGACAATTTTTAATTCATATATATATATATATATATATATATTCTATATATTTTTGCGAATAGACAGTTTCTTAAACTGATCTTGATTCACCCATTTCCATGCAATTTAGATGAACGTTTCTGATTATTTTTAGGGACTTTATTCTGTTGAGGAAAAATCGTCTTGTAATCAACACATTCAAGACCTGACTACTCAGCAAATAAATAGTTTAATAAAATAGAATAAAAAATAGAATAAAACAAAATAAAATAGAAAATAAAAATAAATAGGTAAATAAATAAATAAATAAATAAATGAAAAAATGATCTCCTATATACCAGCTGCTCTTGAAAAGAATATCATCCCCCATAACTGAGCCGCTAGTTGCCAGTTTGTTATCTTATTCAGTTCAACTAAGTGGAAAGTTTCTTATGGTCTTTGCCACTTTATCTCGTTCATGACGTCACCTTTTCCCCTTACATGACATTATTATCATTATTATTATTATTATTATTATTATTATTATTATTATTATGATAGAGAGCCAGAAGGAATACATGTCTTTATATAACATATGACCCCCATCAACACGTATGTTGTTCACATATCCAAATGTTAACAAGCGAAGTATACTTGTATATAATGTCAATCTTTGTCTTCCTTAACTTGTTAAAATGTAAATAAACAAATAGATGAATATATGAATAAATAGATGAGTAGATAGATTAGCAGATAAACAATAGATAAGGGAATAAATTATAACAATAATAACAATATGGTAAGCACGTGCGCACACACACACACACACACACACACACACACACACACACACACACACACACACACATACACACACTTTTTTTCTTTCTTATAACGAGTGTATCCAAAAGGCCCAGACCAGATCAATACAAACTCTCTAGCATGATTTAGAAACTTTGCCTCTTCCTCTAACTCCAAATTGCGTTCAAATCTAACAGCTCCAAACGAGTTCTTCCTCTGGGAAGTCTTAACACACAAGTCAAAGGTGACAGCAAAGGACCTAGTGACTGCCTGTATCCTCTTCAAAGCCGAAGGCCACAGACCTTGAGGCGAAAAAGTGTTTAATAGTTTCCTTTCCAGTCTGGACTGTTACCACGTGCTGTCCCGCTAATCAAGACCACTTTAACTTTTTTGGTCCTCAACAGAGTAAGAACTCTGGACGAGAATTCTCGTTCAAAATTCAGTCGGAGCAAGTTTTTGACGTCTGCGTCTCGGCCTTGAGGTCTCTTGGTGTCATCTTGGTCGTCAAGCGAATGGAGTCCGTGCGGGTCTGTCTCTCTTTCTCTCTCTACCTCTCTCTCTCTATCTCTCCTTCTCTCTCTCTCTCTCTATCTCTCTCTCTCTCTCTCCCCCCTCTCTCCCTCTCTGTCTCTCTCTCTCCCTCCCTCTTTCTCTCTCTCTCTCCCCCCCCTCTCTCTCTCTCTCTTTCTTCCTCTTTCTCTCTCTGTCTCTCTCTCTCCCTCCCTCTTTCTCTTTCTCTCTCTCTCTTTCTTCCTCTCTCTCTCTCTTTCTCTCCCTCTCTCTCTACCTATCTCCCTCTGTCTCTCTATCTATCTCCCTCCCTCCCTTTTCCCTCTCTATCTCGCTCTCTCTCCCTCCCTCTCTCTCTTTCTCTCCCTCTTTCTCTCTCTATCTCCCTCTCTCTCTCTCTATCTCTCTCCCTCTCTCTCTCTCTCTCTCTCTCCCTCTCTCTCTCTCTCTCTTTCTTCCTCTCTCTCTCTCTCTCTCTCTCTCTCTCTCTCTCTCTCTCTCTGTCTCTCTCTCTCTCTTCTCTTGGTTCTTTACTATTTTTGTTAGAAAATTTCATTCATCTACTGTCTCTTTATTCCTCTTTATTCTTTTCTATGCACCTCACTTTTATATATTCCCTCCTCCTCTTTCTCACTCTCTCTACTTTTTAGGTAATTTCTCTGAATGACATTTGGTAACCAGCGAATTCATATCGAATATCACAAGAGTAAATCTTAAAAATAGAAGAAAACAGTCTTTGGTCATTTGAAAAATTCTTCGAACTGCTGAATCTATTCGCATCTTCAATGAGAAGTTGAGCCCAATAGGTGACAAGAATTGAAAAAAAAAGTAAAATAAATTAAAATAAATTAAAATAAAATAAAACAAACGAAAATAAAAAATAAATTGAAATATAAATAAAAAATAAAATAAAATAAAATAAATCTTAACCTCCTCCTTCCCCCCCTCCCCCCCCCAAAAAAAAAAAAAATCACGGTAACTGCACACATTGTGTCGCAGCCACCTTCGCCGCTGCCCATTTCCGATGACTTTAACTGTACATTTCCGACAACGAAACAAAATAATTCACAGACAATGAGTTTCGGGTAACCCATAACTCGTGAGGAACTGCGCACTGTCAACGAGTCGCAGAATAAATCTCGGAGCGTCGTCGTCGTTGTCGTCTTCTTCGTTGTCGTTGTCGTCGTCGTTTTCTTCATCGTTGCCGTCTTCTTCGTTGTCGTTGTCGTCGTCGTTTTCTTCATCGTTGTCGTCTTCTTCGTTGTCGTTGTCGTCGTCGTTTTCTTGATCGTTGTCGTCTTCCTCGTTGTCGCCATCGTTTTCTTCATCGATGTTGTCTTCTTCCTTGTTGTCGTCGTCTTTGTCGTTGTCGTTGTCGCCGTCGTTTTCTTCATCGTTGTCGTCTTCTTCGTTCTCGTTGTCGCCATCGTTTTCTTTATCGTTGTCGTCTTCTTCGTTCTCGTTGTCGCCATCGTTTTCTTCATCGATGTCGTCTTCTTCCTTGTTGTCGTCGTCTTCGTTGTCGTTGTCGTTTTCTTCATCGTTGTCGTCTTCTTCGTTGTCGTTGTCGCCATCGTTTTATTTATCGTTGTCGTCTTCCTCGTTGGTTGTTGTCTTCTTCTTTGTTGTCGTCGTCTTCGTTGTCGTTGTCGTCGTCATTTTCTTCATTGTTGTCGTCGTCTTCGTCGTTGTCGTCGTTTTCTTCATCGTTGTCGTCTTCTTCGTTGTCGTTGTTTTCGTCGTCGTTATTGTTGTTGTTATTACTGTTGTTGTTGTTTTGATAGTTGTGATAGTGGTGGTGGTGGTGATGTGTGTGTTGATGATGATGGTGTATGGTGTTAGCGATGGTGATGGTGGTGGAGATGGTGATAGAGACGATGATAGTGGTTGTTGTCGTCTTGGCTGTCATTCTCGTCGTCATTATCATCGTCGTCGTCTTCGTCGTTCTGGTCGTTGTCGTGGTGTTGGTGGTGATGTGTGTGTTGATGATGATGGTAATAGCGATGATAATGGTGGTGGAGATTTGTGATAGAAATGATGATAGTGGTTGTTGTCGTCTTGGCTGTCATTCTCGTCGTCATTATCACCGTCGTCGTCTTCGTCGTTCTGGTCGTTCTCGTGTTTTTCCTCATACTTCAAGAACCGAAATACACTTACCTCTTCATTCAAGTGACGTTCCTCCTCAGCTGAAGAGAACTTACTTTGTTCAGCTGGATTAAATTCTATGAAAAGAATCGCCAAGTAGGCTAATACAGATGTAGTAAATTCTTCAATACAGTGACGCCAACCGTTTGATAGCTTTAAGGTGGTATTCTTAAAAAATATTTATATATTTCCTTATATAAACCTTATATAAATCCTTGGAAGGGAAAGATTTTTTAAGGATACCACCGTAAGATTCTTACGGTGGTATTCTTTAAAAAATATTTCCTTATATAAATATTTCGCTTCCAAGGATTTATATAAGATTTATGCAAGATATATATATATATATATATATATATATATATATATATATATATATATATATATATAGATATATATATATATATATATATATATATATATATATATATTTTTTTTAGGATATCATCGTAAGCACGCTGAGGGGTAATTTTAACAATTCTACTCTGGCTAATGTTTAACCATCGATTTTAACTTAAGTAAAGCTTCTCGCCTTCAACAGTTAAAAATACTTCTAATTCGCTGGTGGCGTAATCGTAAGCGTGCTGGTCTCGTATTCATTTAGTTGTGGGTTCGAATCCCGCACTTCTCTCCGATTCCTAACAGTGACTGCTACCTGTCCCACAATGCAAAGCGCATAGGGCATTGATGACGGCTTCGGCCGTAACTAGACACCACCTGGCGTTGCCTCCTCCCTTTCCACGGACACAATTTCATTTTTTATATGAAAAGAATACGAACAAGGTCAGTGGAATCTATCTAGTTAGTAGAACTTGAAGGTACAAGTGAAGAGAGTAAGAAACTATCATAATGGGTGTTCTTAGATCAGCGTTTCACAACCTGGGGTGCTACCAACCCCTAGAGGTGCTGAAATCAATTATAGGGGATGCTGGAAAGTGATGCACACAAAAACCACATTAACATATGTATCACTGATTACCCAGTTGTGCATATTTGACTTTTTCCATGCTATTCTATTTTCCTAGGGTGTTGTTATTTCTTCTTAAAACAATATCGTCAATTTGTTTCAGTTCTAAGGAATCAATAAAATAAATCATCAAGCAGTACACTTCACTTTCTTTTATGCTTCTAGTAACAATATAGGGGTGATGGACTGCTTAGACATGACAACAGGGGGTGCTATGGTCGGTAAAGTTTGGGAAACGCTGCCTTAAGGGGCATTTAGACGGTCAAACGGTTTAACAAACCCGGTTTGTCAAACAAGTGTTTGAAGTGATGTTTGACTGTGTGAATAGGGTATTTGGTTATCAAGCATGTTCGACAAACGTGTTTGACGACCAAATACCCCATTCACACGGTCAAACATCACTTCAAACACTTGCCTGACAAACCGGGTTTGTCAAACTGTTCGACCGTGTAAATGGCCCTTTAGAGGGTATGTAATATGTCTACGGGCCAGTAAAGCCCCTGATGGCTTGCTCCTCTATTGAGTGTCCGTATTAAGTGATAAAACTTGGCTTCAGAAAGACAAGTGAAGACGCACACGCTATGAATTAAAGTGGAGAGGGAATTATGTTGGGGGGCGTAAATTAGCAAGGAGTAGGATCTAGGCTAATGGGTAGTGAGGAGGAAAGATTGGGGTAAAGGCAGACACTCGGGATGCAAGATAGCCATTTGCTTGAAGAATTACTTAATAGGGATTTGTAGTAATGGAAACTGGAAACGGGGAATTTAACTTCTATAGCTATCCTTCGAGGTACCTTGAGAGTAAAAGTATGAAAGCGTGAGAGTGTGAGAGAGTGAGAATGTGAGAATACATCAAACCAGCTTCTGGGCATCAAGCTTTGATTACGCTAAGAACGAAAGCAACGGTTTGGTTATTAGTTATTAGTGGCAGCAACTTGTCCTGTCTCTTATATACGTACGATAAATGTGAGAACTTAGGCCGGTGCTTAGTGTCTTCTGTCCTTGTTACACATCTCATATTTTTTTGAGCAATGGTCACAAAAACGTGAAAAGGGGGACGGACAAAATGTGGTCTTAATCGACCAAAACTGCGTTTTGGACTAAACTTGTCCCACAGCAGAAACTGTGATGTAAAAAAAAAAGGAATATTATGATAATCCAGGTCACTCTTTATAAGCTTTGGATTCCAGAATTAGTAACCTATAGTGACTTGTCTCCATCAGTGATGCCCAAATGCTCTCTAGTTTGATACTATGACTCGGACTAAGTTTGTCCATCATTCTTGGTCTGTACTCACTCTTTTGAGATACCTACAATTTTTTTTTTTATCAAAATACGATTTATTTTTCGGCCAAGGTTTGTAAATGTTTACTATAAAATCTCAAATTCATGGAGCTTCACTGTTCTAAAAACGTGTTCTGTTGATTCTCAGTTTTAACATACAACCAAGGTCACGTTAAAACTATGCTACTTTATTTACTTTTTATTAGGATTTATTCTAAATTTTTTTCTACCAATATTCTATCTTGTCTTATATTCATTTCCCCTCGTGATATTCATTTTTTCCCCTCTTCAATTCTCTCACCCAATTTAACTTTTTTTTTTTTAATAATTTTCTATCTATCCTCCATCCCTACTTTTTCCCACAATCTATTTCTTTCTTTAGACAATTTTCCATCTACTCTCCACCCCTCCTTTCTTTATCCACTCCTTCCACCTTCTTTCTTCCTCCTCCCTCACATCCTTTCCGACAGACCAGCAGAGTTCCTTAAGGAAGTTAATTTAGCCTAAAAGTCTTCTACGGCCCCGATGTGCCTCCGGACGCTTCCAGAAGATTCCTGTTCTCCCGGAACGCCGCCGCATCGTCACGAACAAGAATGACGTCATTCTGGGCTCCAAGATGTGCCAAGTTCGTGTATTTACCTTTACCTAGTTATACTTACCTAGTTGTATCTTGTGGGAGGAGAGCTATGCTCGTAGTGACCCGCCGTTGTAGCTTTCCGCATCCAGTTTATTCTTAAAGTCATGCATAGTTTTAGCACTCACTGTTTCTTCTTTCAGTTTGTTCCAGATATCTATTACTCTGTGTAGAAAGTTATTCTTTTTCAGATCTATTCTGTAACTGTGTGTGTGTGTGTGTGTGTGTGTGTGTGTGTGTGTGTGTGTGTGTGTGTGTGTGCGCGCGCTCATATATCCAAAGCCTCACTTGTATTGTCATTCGCACATGTAAACATATTCACAGATTATATACGCGTACATGCACACACACGCACACATACACACGCACACACACACACACACACACACACACACACAAATACACGTACACATAGACACACACGTACACATACACACACACGTACACATACATATACACGTACACACACACACACGTAGACACACACACACACACACACACGCGTACACATACACACACACGTACACATACACACACACACACACGCACATATATACACACAAAAAATCTATCTGTTACAATTAGCGCTTTGCGGAAGACTCGACTGTGTTCTAAATGTTTTCTATTTACTGTCTTCTGGTACGGTTTGATAAATTTAGTCTCGAATCTTCTCCAACTCTCCAATCCCATTGCTCCGTTTTCTGTTTCGTAAACTATTACAGTAATTCAAAGATCTTTCCTTTGTTATAATGATATATTCTACATACTTCACTCTGTCTAATACTAATTCATTATTTATCTAATTTCTTATGGTCTAGCGTACGACTATAGCATCACTTATGTATAATTAATCACAATAAACCTTTCTATGGGACTTGTTTCATTATCGAACTTATAAAGCGTAAGTCTTTCTTATTTGTAACAGTGTTTCGTAACTTGGAATAGATTTGAATTTTCAAGCTGAAGACTGGAAAGTAAAGGAGGAAATGTGATGAAGAAAGGAGGAAAACAAAGGATATAAGGAGGAAGAAGAGGGAAAAATGTAATGAAGGAGGGAATGAGGGAGGTAAGCAAGAAGAGTAATAAAGGATCAAGTGAAAAGTAGGGGAAAGATGGGTAAGGAAATTTAGAAGAGAGTCGCTTTTTTGGCCTTATTTATGGTTTTATTGGGAGAGGAATTTGTATCATTTTACTCTCCAAAACTTGTGCTTGCTACCAAATTTAGTATGTTTATTTTACTGTCGATTTTAAACATTAGGTATTAAGGAGCCACATTCGATTAAACATCTTCAGCATGGTTCCCAAAATGAAGATAACAGACATCCTACAATTATATGATATATATATATATATATATATATATATATATATATATATATATATACATATTAGAATTATAGAAGTATGTACCAAAGTCACCCTGATATAACATTCAGAAACTAAAGTCCTCCCCAAAGAAAATGTGAAGTACACAGTTCCCTGCAAGAGCTTCCACACATGTACTCTTCCTTTCTTGTGTCAGTTGTTTCATAATTCAGGTTTATTTTTCAGATCAGATCCTTGTCAACAAAATATATTTGGAAGATTGTGTTTCCATAGCTACACGTTTCTAAGACCGTGGCAATGTTATTCAACTGGTAAATTGCCTCAATATCACTGTATAATCTGGTGCTTATTCGAGCAGAATGAGTTTCCTTTGACCTTCAGTATATGAACATGAAGATCTCGTTTTATTATACTAATATACATTCAGGGATGGCAAAACTCAGCGGTAAGAGATGACCTTGTTAACTCTACGGACATGACCGCCCGATTTTACGGTACGTAAAGTAGGGCCAAGAAATTTCATTCAATAATACATCTCTCCATATTCATACTGAGGACATTCTTACTCAAACTTTCAGCTCCCATGATATAACCTGAATATACTCCTCACTACATTGTGGCTTGCCTCCAGATATTCCTTGCTGTATTATGTCTGCCTGTGTGTATATCATGCAGGTCCTTGTGCGTAAAGACATAAGACATGCAGAAGCTCTCCTCTGTATCTGGGTTTTGTTGGGCTGTCATCAGCGTTCCAAGAGGATGGGTGTTTACGATGCCTACAGATTAATACTACTGAAATGTAACGTACACTCACTAAAATTTACACAAGAACGCGAGAACACATGCATGAGATGAAGGCATACACACGCACGGACTCATGCACGCACAGATACACACACACACACACACACACACACACACACACACACACACACACACACACACACACACACACACACACACACACACGAGGCGATGACGCATGGGTAGCGTTCCCGGCCTCCATTACAGCGGTCCGGGTTCGAATCCCGCCCAGGGCTTAAATAATTTCAGTATCGCTCCGCTGCGAGTTGTTACTCCAACTCTCGTGGGCAGGGAGTTGTGGATATGTGTGCGTGTAAGTTTGCAGCATTACCCGTAGATCGGTCATATATGAGCTCTCTTCCGGGAGGGAAGTAGCTGTCGATCACGAGTCCAACATGTGAACCAAGACCATGTTTAAAGACACACACACACACACACACACACACACACACACACACACACACACACACACACACACACACACACACACACACACGAGGCGATGACGCAGTGGTAGCGTTCGCAGTCTCCACTACAGCGGTCCGGGTTTGAATCCCGCCCAGGGCTTAAATAATTTCAGTATCGCTCCGCTACGAGTTTTTACTCCAACTCTCGTGGGCGGGGAGTTGTGGATGTGTGTGCGTGTAATTTCAGAGCATTTCCCGTAGATCAGTCATATATGAGCTCTCTTCCGGGAGGGAAGTAGCTGTCGATCACGAGTCCAGCATGTGAACCAAGACCATGTTTAAAGACACACACACACACACACACACACACACACACACACACACACACACACACACACACACACACACACACACACACACACACGCTTCTACACCTAAACAAAAGGTAACCTAATACGACAGACCAGTCATGTTATCAAGGGCAAAGACGTAAGGAGACCCCGAGCTGGAGAAGTTTCAGTTGAGGATTTCAAGAGAAAGAAGAGATATAAAGAAAGAGAAGAGTGAGAGGGGAAGAAAAAGGATTAGGAGGAAGAGGAGGAAGAGGAGGGGGAAAGGGAGAAGAAAAGGAGGAGAAAGAGGAAAACGAGGAAGAAATGAAGAGGAGGGGGAAACGAGGAAGAAAAGGAGGAAAAGGAGGAGGAAAACGAGGAAGAAAGGAAGAGGAGGAGGAGGAGAAAAAGGTGGAAGAAAAGGAAGAGGAGGGGGAAAGGAAAAAAAGGAGGAAAAGGAGGAAGAAAGGAAGAGGAGAGAAAGGAGGAAGAAAAAGAGGAGGAAAAGGAGGAAGAAAAGGAAGAGGAGGGGGAAAGAAGGAAAAAAGGAGGAGGAAAGGAAGAGGAGGAAAAGGTGGAAGAAAAGGAAGAGGGAGGAAAATAGAAAAAAAGGAAGATAAAAAAAGGAGGAGGAAAAGGAGGAAGAAAAGGAAGAGGAGGAGGTGGTGATGGAAAAGAAAAATTGAGGTTGAAGAGGAGATACGAGTTGGTAAAGTGGATTACAAAACTTGAAATTTCATAGAAAACGAACGGGGCCACTGAGCATGTAAGTGGAGGAACTGGGTGCGGCCGAGGACGAAACGAATGGATTGGAATCAGATGAGAAGTCACGATTAAGAAAACGAACGAGGGAGAATGGATGGAGAGGTGTGATGGGTTGGTCGGAAATTTAATGTTTTCGTCTTTAATCTCGTTCAATCCAGTTAAGTATTTTTTTACGAGTTACTGACATATCACTCAATAGTTGAGATGCCAGGACTGATATTTTAGTAGTTTATCTAAGAAACAGCCCTTGAATTAAGATATATATATAGTTTTCCCTCTAAGAAACAGCCCTTAAGTTAAAGTATATATATAGTTTTCCATTGCGTATCAATTAAGATTCTCCCGCGGTAATTCCCACGATTCAGTAGCCCCCACTCTACGAGTATAAGATTCTGCAAAATTTTTATTTTCTTGTAGCTAACAAGGTCACCTTATTTTAGGACTGGATTTGTTAAGAAATAGGCCATAAGTGTTTCTCTTGCATTTCCACAAGACACAAATTCCTCTTCTTTCCTTTACAGAGGCCGAACTGGGTACGGATCTTAATTCCCTCACTGGCTTCCTGACCTTATAATGATCTATGTAGGCGTGTGCCGATTAATGGGCATCAGTATCGGCAAAAATCGGCACATTTTTGGTGAATCGGTATCGACGAGAATCGGCTTATTTTGAGACTCATCGGGCAAAATATTTCCATGACGATGCATATTCTAAAAAAAAAAAAAAAAAAAAAAAATCTCGCCGATGCAGATTCGCAAAATAAAGCTCAGATTCTTGCCGAGGCCGATGCCGATTAATCGGCACATTCCCAGACCTATGACGTCTTATTTTAACTCCTCCAATCGGAGATCTTTTTCGGGGACAGCAGGATTCCCTGTAGATATTCCGACCGAAGTTTTTAAGAACACAACACCAATTGATCATTCAACTATTGTGGTCGATGATCTCTCGCTGAAGTCTTGATAAAAACTCCACCGAAGAGCATTAGACTTCTCCGAACCCTTGGTAAGCAGAGAGTGACTAGTAGTCTCTCTCTTTTTCTCTCTCTTCGTCTCTCTCTTTGTCCCCTATCTCCTCTTTCATTCTTCTCTCTTTTATTGTCCCGTAACTCTTTTCTCTCTCAGTATCATCATCTTGTCCATGTTTCTCTTAATAAATTTTCTTTTGTCTCTGCGTCCATATCGACTTCATTTTTTTCAGTTTCGCTCCATCTTTTTTTTTTCAATTAAACTTAATTGCTCCTCCCTGTCCATCATATATTGCTTTATAAATTCTCTCACATTTCTAACGTTTTCCGTTTATTAACCCCATTTTTATTTCACTGTCATTCCTTGCCCACATCGTTAAATATTTTCCTGGACAATTTTTCCTTGTTCCTTCTTTCATTTGATCTAAAATATCGTAATTAATTCATTTCCTTCTCACTTCGTTCATTTTTTTTTCTAAAATGTCCCGGTTTTAATATTTTTTATTTTCAGAAAAACACTAGACAATTTCGATAAGATGGGTCACCTTTATTTATTTATTTATTTATCTATTTATTTGAAATATACTAGACAATTTTGCTACGATGGGTCATTTTGAAGATTTTTTTTCAGAAAAATACTAGACAATTTCGATTAGATGGCTCACTTTTATTTTTTATTTATTTATTTATATATACATTTTTTTCGGAAAAACACAAGACAATTTTGCTACGATAGCTCATTTTGAAGTTTTTAAAGATAATCACTAGATAATTTTGTTATATTAAAAGTGAACTTGGTAAGGCCTAAGAGGTTAACTCTATTTTAACCGTCTCACCAAACTGACGCACCTGGTGTATTTTGTTATAAATAAAAATAAATTTCATACAGCCATGACCTCTGTAGGCTATCGTTATTGTTCTCTAATTGTGTATATGGATATATATATATATATATATATATATATATATACATATATATACATATATAATATATATACATATATATACATACATAATATATGGACATTTATATATATATATATATATATATACATATATATATATATATATATACATATATATATATACATATATACACATATATATATACACATATATATATACATATATATATATACATATATACACATATATATATACATATATATATATACATATATATATACATATATACATATACATATATATATACATATATATATACATATATATACATATATATATATATATATATATACATATATATATATATACATACATATATATATACATATATATATATACATATATATATACATATACATATATATATAAATATATAGACATATATATTTACATATATATATATATATATATACATACACACTTGTGAGTATGCAAGTATGGTATCTAATTAGATATGTATACATCAGTGTATACATTTATAGTATGTATTATGTTAGCATACATATGTATGTATTTTTCTACAAGTTGTAAGTATATAGACACAGTACTGCAGTGGATAAGGTGCAGGGATGACCCGTCATCCAGGAGGTGCTCAGATAAGAGGGAGGGTGGAGGGGTGTGGAGTGTATTCAGGGATGGAATGGGTGGAAATGATTTTATGCCTTTCCCTTTTTGGCTACCTCCCTTGTAAGGAGGAAAAAGCCTTGGTATATGTATGTATGTATGTAAGTATATATGTATTGTGTATGATTAGGTATTCACTCATATACACAACACTATGTATTTACAGTATGCATTTATGTTTGCATATAATTTTCTCATTAACATCGCATTTACTGCAACGATCTAATAGAATTATCATCTTGGCCTCTTTTATGACTTGATACTTTACATTTTATATTTTTAATCCTTAGTAGTCGAATTCACATGAAAAGGAACTGCCTTTGCGTAAAAACAGCTAATTCAATTACAACTTTTGTTTCTCTATTGTTGGATTATAAAACAATCGGTAATAAATCAATTGAAGGACACGCCCGATGTACCCTACAGGTTAGACAATTGTTCATATCCCTTTGTTCAATTTTGCAATTTGTACGGTTGTATTCCAAATCTCATCAATTTTTATTAACAGATGAAAAAATCATTACGTTTTGTTTAGTTGAAAAAAGGGAAAAAGAAATGTGCCATGAGTGTTAAAAGTCCGAAGAGTTTTATTTCTCTTTTTCCATTCCTAATTACAAATGAACAAATAAACAAATAAATTAATAGATATATCATAAACAAGTACATGTAAATGTAATAACAATCACTCAAATTGACTAAAATAAATTAATAAAAAGATGAATAAACGATTACCAATAAGTATAAAAATGAAAACAAGTAAATTGACTTTTATATTACCTTGCTTTTTCATACAATGACGAAAAGATTACTTCGTATATAAAGAAGGATACTAAGTACGTCAGAACACACACACACACACACACACACACACACACACACACACACACACACACACACACACACACACACACACACACACACATACACACACACACACACTACGTATCCATATGTAAAAAGAACTGAATTAGTGTATTCACAATATCCAACAATGAAATAAATTCATCCTCCCATCTTCTTTCCAGGTCAGATGGTTTTGATCTAATCTGAGATGTTCCAAACTTCCAGAGACTGAAGACCTCCTGGAAACCCTCTGTCTGTAGTGTTGGTGGGAGCGCAGCGTGGAACCCCTAGAGCAAATATTTTCTTCTTCGTGAGACACCCTCACCCGACAAGATCCTCGTCTCAAGGAATACTTAGCTCTCCACATTCTGTCTGCAACGCCCAAGAAGAAGATATTGCGCTCCACAGGCGAAGAAAACCCGAAGAACTCAAAGAGCGTCACAGTGATAACGACTCCAGCTTAAGACTCTTGGGTCACTCTCCGCCCATCGAGGAACCGGAGGATATCGGACGCCTTTGGTGGTTCTTCGATCGAGACTTCGGCAAGAGCCCGACCAAGTGTCCCGCGACCACAGCGGTTGTATGGACAGGTCGGTGCTGTCGAGACTTCGGCCGAAGAACCCACAGGGGTGTCTGGTATCCTTGGGTGCCTTGAGACCGCTTGGAGAGTGATCTCAGTCTTGAGTGAGTCGCGAGCGAAGAAGGTCACCTCAGGTCATTATAGATTGCTGACCTGCTTGACCCATGGAAAGAAAAAAGGACTCTTGGGTACTCTCGTGAAACATCGTGCAAGAATTTAATCAGCCGAGCTCGGTAGCCTATGTTTTTTTTTTTTTTTCCAAGGCCACTCTCGAAAGAACCTGGAACTTCAGAAAATTTGTAATAAATAAAATTTGAGACCGCTTGGAGAGTGATCTCAAGGTCTTGAGTAAGGCACGAGCGAGGAAGGTCAACATAGGTCACTATAGATTGCTGACCTGTTTGACCCATGGAAGGAAGAAATAATTCTTGGGTCACAGAGACGAAAGAATTGCCACTACGGTCTTCCTAAAAGGTTCATACGGTTGACCTTTTAAAACCGATAACTTGAATGGTACTCTCTCGTGAAACACTGTCGAAGAACTTAAGAAGCCGAGCTCAGAACCCTACGTTTTTTTTTTTTTTTTTTTTTACCAAAGCCAGTCTCGAAAGAACCTGACACATCAGAAGATTCACAAAAAAAAAAAAAAAAAAGTGAGCGAAGTAAATAAAAGAAATTAATGAATATAGAAATGGATAAACATATCCACTCCTGCAGTTCGAGCGACAACAGTTTCTTCGGAAAACCAATTTCCTCACGTAAACGAACTCGCCTTCCATAAAGGCCCGCAAAAGATAATCATGGAATTGTCCTTTGCATTCATCAAGGTTCTTATTATATCTTATCTAATGATAACTTGTTTCTATTCTCATACTTACAAAAAGAAAAACAAATGAAAAGAAATTAACGGTGGTATTCTTAAAGAAAATATATTTCCTTATATAAATCTTACACAAATCCTTGGAAGGAAAATATTTATTTAAGGAATTATTTTTTAAGAATACCACCGTAAGAATCTTACGGTGGTATTAAAAAAATATTTCGTTATATAAATCTTTCCTTGTATAAATCTTATATAAATCCTATAATAATGTAAATAACAAATAAAATACATAAATCCTTTCGTCTTTAATCTCGTTCAACCAAGTTAAGTCCTTTTTTGCGGGTTGCTGACATATCGCTCTATAGTTGAGGTGCCAAGACGATCTTAGTTCATCTAAGAAACAACCATTAAGATTTAAAAAGGTTTAGATATACAATACGTATCAATTGGATTCTCCCGCGATAATTCCCACGATTTAGTGGCCCCCACTCTACGAGTATAAGATTCTGCAAAATTTTATTTTCTTGTAGCTAACAAGGTCACTGGTTTATAAAGGACTGGATTTCTTAAGAAATAGGCCATAAGTGTTTCTCTTGCATTTCCACAAAACATAAACTCCTCTTCTTTCCTTTAGAGAGGCCGAACTAGGCACGGATCTTAATTCATCACTGGCTTCCTGACCTTATAATGACCTATGTAGGCGTGTGCCGATTAATGGGCATCGGTATCGGCAAAAATCGACACTATTTGAGGAATCGGCATCGACGAGAATCGGCTTATTTTGAGACTCGTCATCGGGCAAAATATTGCCATGACGATGCATATTCTAAAAAAAAAAAAAAAAAAAAAAAAAAAATTCTCGGCGATGCAGATTTGCAAAATAAAGTTCAGATCCTTGCCGATGCCGATGCTGTCGGCACACCTCCAGACCTATGACGTATTATTTTTCACTCCTCAAATCGAAGACCTCCTTCGGGGACAGCAGGATTCCATGTGGGTCTTCCGACCGAAGTTTCAAGAGCACAACACCGAATTGATCATTCAACTATTGTGGTCGATGAGTTCCTGGTCGGGCTGAAGTCTCGATTAACCCATTAAACTCCGATGACAAGATTCTTGTCATTTGGTCAAATAAAACAAAAAATCATAAAACACCAAAATGTTTGATCAAACACCAGAAAAATATGACGTCAGTCCTCGCTTCGCTCGCAGCAAAGCGAGGACTGACGTCATATTTTTCTGGTGTTTGATCAAACATTTTGGTGTTTTATGATTTTTTGTTTTATTTGACCAAATGACAAGGAATCTTGTCATCGGAGTTTAATGGGTTAAGATTGCGCCGAAGAGCATTAGACTTCTCCGAACCCTTGGGAAACAGAGAGTGACTAGTAGTCTCTCTCTTTTTCTCTCTCTTCGTCTCTCTCTTTGTCCCCTATCTCCTCTTTCATTCTTCTCTCTTTTATTGTCCCGTATCTCTAGTCTCTCTCAGTATCATCATCTTGTCCATGGTTCTCTTAATAAATTTTCTTTTGTCTCTACGTCCATATCGACTTCATTTTTTTCAGTTTTGCTCCATCTTCTTTTTTTTTTTAATTAAACTTAATTGCTCCTCCCTGTCCATCATATATTGCTTTATAAATTCTCTCACATTTCTAACGTTTTCCGTTTATTAACTTCATTTTTATTTCACTGTCACTCCTTGCCCACATCGTTAAATATTTTCCTGGACAATTTTTCCTTGTTCCTTCTTTCATTTGATCTAAAATATCGTAATTAATTCATTTCCTTCTCACTTCCTTCGTTCGTTCGTCTTTTTTTTTTTTTTTTTTTTTTTTTTTTGCTACAATGTCCCGCTTTGAAGATTTTTTATTTTCAGAAAAGCACTAGACAATTTCGATAAGATGGGTCACTTTTATCTATTTATTTATTTATCTATTTATATGAAATATACTAGACAATTTTGCTACGATGGGTCACTTTGAAATTTTTTTTCAGAAAAACACTAGACAATTTCGATTAGATGGCTCACTTTTATTTTTTAATTACTTATTTATATATACATTTTTTTTCGGAAAAAAGACAATTTTGCTACGATAGCTCATTTTGAAGTTTTTATCGAAAATCACTAGATAATTTTGTTATCATTAAAAGTGAACTTGGTAAGGCCTAAGAGGACTTCATCTTAACCGTCTCACCAAACTGACTCACCTGGTGTATTTTGTTATAGATAAATAAAAATAAATTTCATACAGCCATGACCTCTGTAGGCTATCGTTACTGGTTTCTACGTGTGTATATGGATACACACACACACATATATATATATATATATGTATATATACATATATATATATTGTCAGTGTATTTGGGCAGGAGTTTTTCTCTAATGCATGTTTCATTAAAAGTGATGGCTAGTTGTACATTAATAATTTTCTTAATGGTATTTTCCATATACCTTATCAAGGATTTGTTTTCCTTAGGAAGGAAATTTATGACTTGGCTGTATGTAGTCATATTAGCTAGATCGCGATTTCGGGTTCAAGACCCTTCTTCAGTAGCTATATGGATAAGAATTATCCAAAGATTCTAGTAAAGATCTAAGTTTTATACTAGAGTTACTATACTTGCTAATCACTGGGGGAGGTCACCTGGTATTACGGGCAGGGACGAAATGTCACGTGCGCTAGGGAGCCTCCGAGTTTGTGTTGTATATATATATATACATACACACTTGTGAGTATGCAAGTATGGTATCTAATTAAATATGTATACATCAGTGTATACATTTATAGTATGTATTATGTTAGCATACATATGTATGTATTTTTCTACAAGTTGTAAGTATATAGACACAGTACTGCAGTGGATAAGGTGCAGGGATGACCCGTCATCCAGGAGGTGCTCAGATAAGAGGGAGGGTGGAGGGGTGTGGAGTGTATTCAGGGATGGAATGGGTGGAAATGATTTTATGCCTTTCCCTTTTTGGCTACCTCCCTTGTAAGGAGGAAAAAGCCTTGGTATATGTATGTATGTAAGTATATGTATTGTATATGATTAGGTATTCACTCATATACACAACACTATATATTTACAGGATGCATTTATGTTTGCATATAATTTTCTCATTAACATCGCATTTACTGCAACGATCTAATAGAATTATCATCTTGGTCCCTTTTATGACTTGATATTTTACGTTTTATATTTTTAATCCTTAGTAGTCGAATTCATATGAAAAGGAACTGCCTTTGCGTAAAAACAACTAATTCAATTACAACTTTTGTTTCTCTATTGTTGGATCATAAAACAATCGGTAATAAATCAATTGAAGGACACGCCCGATGTACCCTACAGGTTAGACAATTGTTCATATCCCTTTGTTCAATTTTGCAATTTGTACGGTTGTATTCCAAATCTCATCAATTTTTATTAACAGATGAAAAAATCATTACGTTTTGTTTAGTTGAAAAAAGGGAAAAATAAATGTGCCATGAGTGTTAAAAGTCCGAATAGTTTGATTTCTCTTTTTCCTTTCCTAATAACAAATGAATAAACAAATAAACAAATAAATTAATAGATATATCATAAACAAGTACATCTAAATGTAATAACAATCACTCAAATTGACTAAAGTAAATTAATAAAAAGATAAATAAACGATTACCAATAAGTATAAAAATGAAAACAAGTAAATTGACTTTTTTGTTACCTTGCTTTTTCATACAATGACGAAAAGATTACTTCGTATATAAAGAAGGATACTAAGCACGTCAGAACACACACACACACATACACACACACACACACACACACACACACACACACACACACACACACACACACACACACACACTACGTATCCATATGTAAAAAGAACTGAATTAGTGTATTCACAATATTCAACAATGAAATAAATTCATCCTTCCATCTTCTTTCCAGGTCAGAGTATTTTGATCTAATCTGAGATGTTCCAAACTTCCAGAAACCAAGACCTCCTGGAAACCCTCTGTCTGTAGTGTTGGTGGGAGCGCAGCATGGAACCCCGAGAGCAAAAATTTTCATCTTCGTGAGACACCCTCACCCGCCAAGATCCTCGTCTCAAGGAATACTAAGCGCTCCACATTCTGTCCGCAACGCCCAAGAAGAAGATATTGCGCTCCACAGGCGAAGAAAACCCGAAGAACTCAAAGAGCGTCACAGTGATAACGACTTCAGCTTAAGACTCTTGGGTCACTCTCCGCTCATCAAGGAACTGGAGGATATCGGACGCCTTTGGAGGTTCTCCGATCGAGACTTCGGCAAGAGCCCGACCAAGTGTCCCGCGACCACAGCGGTTGTGTGGACAGGTCGGTGCTGTCGAGACTTCGGCCGAAGAACCCACAGGGGTGTCTGGTATCCTTGAGTGCCTTGAGACCGCTTGGAGAGTGACCTCAGGGTCTTGAGTGAGTCGCGAGCGAAGAAGGTCACCTCAGGTCATTATAGATTGTTGACCTGCTTGACCCATGGAAAGAAAAAAGGACTCTTGGGTACTCTCGTGAAACATCGTGCAAGAATTTAATCAGCCGAGCTCGGTAGCCTATGTTTTTTTCCAAGGCCACTCTCGAAAGAACCTGGAACTTCAGAAAATGTGTAATAAATAAAATTTTAGACCGCTTGGAGAGTGATCTCAAGGTCTTGAGTAAGGCACGAGCGAAGAAGGTCAACACAGGTCACTATAGATTGCTGACCTGTTTTGACCCATGGAAGGAAGAAAGAATTCTTGGGTCACTACGGTCTTTCTAAAAGGTTCATACGGTGACCTTTTCATACGGTTGACCTTTTAAGACCGATAACTTGAATGGTACTCTCATGAAACATCGTGCAAGAATTTGATAGATTTTTTTTAACCAAGGCCATTCTCGAAATAACCTGGCACTTCAGAAAATTCGCAATAAATAAAAATAAAAATTCAGACCGCTTGCAGAGTGATCTCAAGGTCTTGAGCAAGTCACGATTGAAAATGGGTCGCCACAGGTCAGTATAGATTGCTGACCTGTTTGACCCATGGAAGGAAGAAAGAATTCTTGACTCACAGAGACGAAAGAATTACCACTACGGTCTTCTTAAAAGGTTCATAGGCTACGGTTGACCTTTGAAAACCGAGAACTTGAATGGTACTCTCGTGAAGCATTGTCGAAGAACTTAACAAGCCGAGCTCGAAACCCCCCCCCCCCTTTTTTTTTTTTTTTTTTTTTTTTTTTTTTTTTTTTTTTTTTTTTTTTTTTTTTTTTTTTTTTTTTTTTACCAAGGTGTCACTCGAAAGAACCTGACACATCAGAAGACTCACAATAAATAAAAAAAATAGCGAAGTAAATAAAAAAAAATAATAAATAGAGAAATGGATAAACACATCCACTCCTGCAGTTCGAGCGACAACAGTTTCTTCGGAAAACCAATTTGCTCACGTAAATGAACTCGCCTTCCATAAAGGCCCGCAAAAGATAATCACGGAATTGTCCTTTACAATCATCAAGGCTCTTATCATATCTTATCTAATGATAACTTGTTTCTATTCTCATACTTACAAAAAGAAAGACAAATGAAAAAAAAAAAAGAAATCAACGGTGATATTCTTAAAGAAAATATATTTCCTTATATAAATCTTACACAAATCCTTGGAAGGAAAATATTTATTTAAGGAATTATTTTTTAAGAATACCACCGTGAGAATCTTACGGTAGTATTAAAAAAAAATTTCGTTATATAAATCTTTCATTGTATAAATCTTATATAAATCCTTGGGAAGGGAAAGATTTTTCTAATATAAGATAAAACACCAAAACCAAATACATTTGGATTTTCCCCCCCAATACCCAATTGTATGCAATTAACCGGATCCAGAGCTTCTGCAAAAAAATATTTCGTTATATAAATCTTTCCTTGTATAAACCTTATATAAATCCTTGGGAAGGGAGAGATTTTTTAATATAAGGTAAAACACCAAAACCAAATACATTTGGATTTTCCCCCCATACCCAATTGTATGCAATTAACCGGATCCAGAGCTTCTGCAAAAAAATATTTCGTTATATAAATCTTTCCTTGTATAAACCTTATATAAATCCTTGGGAAGGGAAAGATTTTTTTATTATAAGATAAAACACCAAAACCAAATATATTTGGATTTTCCCCCCAATACTCATTTTCATGCAATTAACCGCATCCAGAGCTTCTGCAAATTCTATGAACATAAGACTTCACGGATTCAATTCTAGGCAACTTCTGTCGATTTTATTTGGTTTGGGATTTCTGTTCTTAGACCAAAACTATCAATTTCATTCAATTTAAGATTTCTGTTCGTAGACCAAAACCATCAATTTCATTCAGTTTAGGATTTCTGTTCGTAGACCAAAACCATCAATTTCATTCAGTTTAGGATTTCTGTTCGTAGACCAAAACCATCAATTTCATTCAATTTAAGATTTCTGTTCATAGACCAAAACCATCAATTTCATTCAGTTTAGGACTTCTGTTCGTAGACCAAAACCATCAATTTCATTCAATTTAAGATTTCTGTTCGTAGACCAAAACCATCAATTTCATTCAGTTTAGGATTTCTGTTCGTAGACCAAAACCATCAATTTCATTCAGTTTAGGATTTCTGTTCGTAGACCAAAACCATCAATTTCATTCAGTTTAGGATTTCTGTTCGTAGACCAAAACCATCAATTTAATTCAGATTAGGATTTCTGTTCGTAGACCAAAACTATCAATTTCAGTTTAGGATTTCTGTTCTTAGACCAAAACTATCAATTTCATTCAGTTTAGGATTTCTGTTCGTAGACCAAAGCCATCAATTTCATTCAGTTTAGGATTTCTGTTCGTAGACCAAAACCATCAATTTCATTCAGTTTAGGATTTCTGTTCGTAGACCAAAACCATCAATTTCATTCAGTTTAGGATTTCTGTTCGTTGACCAAAACCCTAAATTTCATTCAATTTGGGATTTCTGTTCGTAGACCAAAACCATCAATTTCATTCAGTTTAGTATTTCTGTTCGCAGACCAAAACCATCAATTTCATTCAATTTAAGATTTCTGTTCGCAGACCAAAACCATCAATTTTATTCAGTTTAGGATTTCTGTTCGTAGGCCAAAACCATCAATTTAATTCAGTTTAGGATTTCTGTTCGTAGACCAAAACCATCAATTTCATTCAATTTAGGATTTCTGTTCGTAGATCAAAACCATCAATTTCATTCAGTTTAGGATTTCTGTTCGTAGACCAAAACCATCAATTTCATTCAGTTTAGGATTTCTGTTCGTAGACCAAAGCCATCAATTTCATTCAGTTTAGGATTTCTGCTCGTAGACCAAAACCAATTTCATTCAGTTTAGGATTTCTGTTCGTAGATCAAAGCCATAAATTTCATTCAGTTTAGGATTTCTATTCATAGACCAAAACCATCAATTTCATTCAGTTCAGGATTTCTGTTCTTAAACCAAGACCATCAATTTCATTCAGCTTAGGATTTCTGTTCGCAGACCAAAACCATCAATTTCATTCAGTTCAGGATTTCTGTTCTTAAACCAAAACCATCAATTTCATTCAGCTTAGGATTTCTGTTCGTAGACCAAAACCATCAATTTAATTTAGTTTGGGATTTCTGTTCGTAGGCTAAAACCATCAATTTCATTCAGTTTAGGATTTCTGTTCGTAGACCAAAACCATCAATTTCATTCAGTTTAGGATTTCTGTTCGTAGACCAAAACCATCAATTTCATTCAGTTTAGGATTTCTGTTCGTAGACCAAAACCATCAATTTCATTCAGTTTAGGATTTCTGTTCGTAGACCAAAACCATCAATTTCATTCAATTTAAGATTTCTGTTCGTAGACCAAAACCATCAATTTCATTCAGTTTAGGATTTCTGTTCGTAGACCAAAACCATCAATTTCATTCAGTTTAGGATTTCTGTTCGTAGACCAAACCCATCAATTTAATTCAATTTAGGATTTCTGTTCGTAGACCAAAACCATCAATTTCTTTCAGTTTACGATTTCTGTTCGTAGGCCAAAACCATCAATTTAATTCAGTTCAGGATTTCTGTTCTTAAACCAAAACCATCAATTTCATTCAGTTCAGGATTTCTGTTCGTAGACCAAAACCATCAATTTAATTCAATT
This sequence comes from Oratosquilla oratoria, assembly GCF_046742065.1. Taxonomy (NCBI): domain Eukaryota; kingdom Metazoa; phylum Arthropoda; class Malacostraca; order Stomatopoda; family Squillidae; genus Oratosquilla; species Oratosquilla oratoria. The sequence goes on from NC_134808.1 coordinate 42,949,140, forward strand.
TAAGATTTCTGTTCGTAGACCAAAGCCATCAATTTCATCCAGTTTAGGATTTCTGTTCGTAGACTAAAACCATCAATTTCATTCAGTTTAGGACTTCTATTCGTAGACAAAACCCATCAATTTCATTCAGTTTAGGATTTCTGTTCGTAGACCAAAACCATCAATTTCATTCAGTTTAGGATTTCTGTTCGTAGACCAAAACCATCAATTTCATTCAATTTAAGATTTCTGTTCGTAGACCAAAACCATCAATTTCATTCAATTTAGAATTTCTGTTCGTAGACCAAAACCATCAATTTCATTCAGTTTAGGATTTATGCTTGTAGACCAAAGCCATCAATTTCATTCAGTTTAGAATTTCTGTTCGTAGACCAAAACCATCAACCTATTCACGTCCTCTCAACTCTGCTCTAATTATTTAACTTTCTCTAAACTTGGGCTCGAGTTACCCAAGCTTGGACTTTACAACTTGTTGCCGGCGAGTAAGAACTGCACGTTTTAATTCAGAGTCACGTTTAATTCTGAAAATATTCAGTAATTGTTCGCGTAAGGGATTATGAAGAATTTTCTATTTTCTATTTCAAATACGCAGACAGAATACTGATATTATTGTTATCTTAGATATGACTGATAGGTAACCAATGCTTCTGTTCTTGTATCCGACCTAGATATGGACCAAAAGGTCTCCTGTCGGCATGCTCCGCCTTTGTAAAATCTGCACTATGCTGGTCTCGCTTTCGCTTAGTCGTGGGTTCGAATCCCGCACTTCTCTCCAATTCTCAGCAGGGACTGTCACCTGCCCCAACAGCCAAACTACATAGGGCAAAGGTGACGGCTTCGGCCGCAGCTACTCAGCGCCTCCTTGTGTAGGCACCTTACCTTCGTTTGTAACTAATCCCTTTGAGCACTTTTGAGCCTAACAAACAAAATGAATAAATGAATAGACAAGTAAATGAATAAATGAAGACATAAATGAATGAATGAATAGATCATTATAACAGTCTTTACCATAACTCTCACTCACTCTCTACATATTGATTAAAATACCTTCTGTGGAATAATATACAAGAATGACGAACGCAAAGTCGTATATCTCGTGAACCATCACATTCATCACACATTACCACACCATCGCATCTTCCTTCACAAAACAGAAATAAACTCACGGAAGCATTCTACACATTGATATATTTATACATAAGCCCAACCAGTGTAACAGAACACATCCATACAAAACTTACGAAGACATTTATCACGCAACAAGGAAGAACAGATCAAACAATACCATATAAAAAAAATCGCAGATAAAATGCAAAGGGTGAATATTAGTTCGTGTCCGATTAGATCACCAGCCAGCAATGTACGATTGAATTATCGTCAACACAAATCTGGTCTGTCTCGAGAAAGCCCATCATTGAAGTTACCCAAGACCAAACATTGACATAAATATTTGAATTAGAAATTAGAATAATAAATGAAGAAGCAAGATGCTTAGAATCAGTACTTAAATACATCCATACACATTTACCTACATACACGTGTATTCGAGAAATATTGCAACTTAATCAAAATTGTTACAAATTACTAGAACAAACACCTGCCTGCAGCTTGTTAAGATAACAGTGTAAAGCATCCAAAAATCAACATAATTGATTATGACATCAAGTGCATTAAAAAGAAAGCGCCATCATGAGTTTTTCCGCTTCAAATTAGATCTAAAGAAGAAATTTTGCAAACGATTTCTCCAACGAGCTGGAATGAGCGAAATTAAATACGATGAAATATACGATTTATCGAAAATGCGGAAGTAAATATGATATATATTGAGATGCTAAAAGTGTTTTTGCTCTGCTTAGGAAGGGTTCGTTTGTGTAAATATGTGCTCGCGTACGCACGCGCACATACACACACACACACACACACACACACACACACACACACACACACACACACACACACACACACACACACACACACACACACAACAATATATACGAATATAAGCACACACACACACACACACACACACACACACACACACACACACACACACACACACACACACACACACACACACACACACACACACGCACAAACATACACAGACATACATTCACACACAAACACACACATGAATATATACGAGTAGAAGCACGCACTCACACAGACACGCACACACGCACACACACACACACACACACACACACACACACACACACACACACACACACACACACACACACACACACACACACACACACACACACACACACACACACACACACACACACACACTGCAATAACCATCGCTTCTTTCCTTGTGGAGTGAGGCAGATGACACCGAAAAAGAAAACTAATTAATATTAGAGACGTTGGTATAGTGTATTCAGGGGCCAGAAAAATCGAAGGATAACTAAATAGAAATAAACAATTAAAATAAATTAATAAATGGATGAATGAAAAATAAACAAATGAATGAATAAACGAATAAAGAAAATAAATGTATAAATGCACAAGAAATTAATGATTAAATTAATAAAAATGAAAGAATGAATAGAAAATTAATAAAAAAAATTACGAAAAAGATGAATTAATGAACGATTCGATAGAAAACTGATAAAAAATGAATGAATTAATAATTGAACAAATGAATTAATAACACAAGAATAAATGAACAAACGAATGAAAACAAAATAGACGTATATAGGCACAAACACAACAAATTAACGCCTTCCTCTGATACAGCATTAGGATGTCTTCGCCCTAACTTCAGCACAACATTGCAGCCTTTCTTTCAGCCAAGTTGGTTGTCAGCTGGTTGCTCAGAATGTTAACAACCTCACTAAGCCGCCAATGACCGATTTTTTTCCTGAAACACGAAGCAAAGTCTTCTACCTGCTTCCTCTTCCCTTTTATTCAATTACGTAATTCTCTTAACTGCCCTTGCATTGTTGCCAAAGAATAGAATATTACCTGATGTTCCTTAGTCGTTTTAAAGTCTGTTTATAACTGTAGTCGTATTATCCATGACTTTATTAAAGTGAATATACGTCTCATAGAGAAAAGGTATCATGTTGTAAGTACTGTAGTCGTGTTGAATAAAGTTGTGTGGTACAATGTACGTGATGATCATATTTCGCCATCTTAACCATAAGAAGATGAAGGTAAGGAGTCTACGTCAAGATGATCGTATCTGCGGCCGAAACAGTCACATTTGCCCTTTGTCCTTGGACTGTTGAGCCAGTTACTGCTGGGAATTGTAGAGATGTGTGGGACTCGAACCCACAACTCAGCGAATGCGAGACCAGCACGCTTACGATTACGCCACCAGTACACTCTTGGTTATTAGATTCGAGCTATTTGTTATGTTGTCAAATGCTTAAGTACAGTCACATTCGAAAGTGTTGATAAAGTAATACACTTTCCACTGGTATTGGCTTTTTGCGTCTTTGTTCTTGTTTGCCGTCATGTGATTTTATTCAACCAATGGGGAACTTCCATGCGTAAGGAAGAAGATAATTGCAACCACTAATGATGCCAATGCTCTGTATTTGTGTCGATTCTTTGGGAATGGGTCTATATCAACGATGGGATTTAAGATGAGGACAGGAATTGAACCCTGCACCCAACTGTGCTAGATGCCAGATGGGAAAAAAAAAAAAAAAAAAAATCTTAAAAAAAATAAAAGAACAAGAAGTCAAAGTCAAAATAAATTCTTTCTAAAAAAAGAAAAGAAAAAATAAGGACAAGAAGTCAGTCAAAATAAAGTCTTTCTCAAAACTCTACAGCCCATGATTTAGAAAGGTCTGTTCCCTGGAAGATTTCCAAATGTCATTTACATTCTTATGCTCTTTCCAAACGCAATGGATTGCATCAAATTTTAAACTTCGTTAGATGTGCTTGTCAACCGGTATTGTAAAACAAATAATGACATTCTCTTTTTGATTGTCCATCAGTCATATAAAGATTATCGTTAAAATGATCAAATTTGAATCTCATACGCTTTTTTATTTCATGAGTGAGAATTGCATTTTCTGTAACGTCAAGGAAGGACAACGCTACATTTTGACTTCAGATGTCAAATTTTCGTAAAACAAAGAAAGAAATTAGATCGATAGATAGGCTGATTGGTAGAAGGATAAGTATGTAAATATATAATGTAGTCTGTCAGTCTACTTTCATTTGGAATAGTTCAATATGGTCCACGACATAAGACAAACTACATATTATCTGAAATTAGCTTAAAGCTTCTCAATCTATCTCCCCAAAATGCATCACCTGAAAAGATATCCCCCCAAAATTATCCCCTTTCAAAAATATATGGTTGCAATAAATTTTCAAATAAATGGATAGATAGATAACGAGCTTCTATTTCGCCTGAGAGAAATGAGTTTGAACCATGCCATGTTGTTTGTATTATTGTTTGATCTGACCCGCCCCCCCCCCCCCCAAAAAAAAAAAAAAAAAAAAAAATCACTGTGTGGTAGATTAAGGGTTATCGTAATTGTTCCAGTATCGCACTGCAGATTTTATTCCGACTATTTCCACATGATTTTATTCATATAACTGTAAAAATGTTCTAAACAGGAATTCGTACATTTGCTGAGAAGGCAATTCCAGTACAACAAAGTGTCTAAAAATGTAAACCAGGAGTAAAGGATATGTTTTTCAATAATGGAAGATGTTAATCCAATTTCAGTACAAGTTTTTTGTCAATTACCAATTCTATAAAACTGATGATGAATATGTTAGTCAGGAATGAATAAAAATGAACTTGTCACTTTGCACGCAAGAAGAAACGTCATCTTATTTCTACAATTCAAAATTTCGAAATACTAAAAAAAACTAATTGAGTTTAATGGTTCGAATCGTCTTTTCAGTAAAGATGACAATTCGAATCCCCCAGGCTTCGAATAATTTAAATCTCAATTCTAACAAAACGCCAAGGCACAGTCACGTGTAAAAGTTTTGTCCTACTTACAGATTTTCATGATACAAAATTAAAATTCTTTACCTGACAAATTTTTTTATTTATTCGAAAAAATGATAATTGAGAAATATAACACATACCCGCCAAAAAATAATCACTCAAAATGTGATCAGAAATTATAATAAAAACTTCAAAATTATAATAATAAAATAAATAAATAAATAAAGATATAATAATACAAATAATAATAAATAAAATAAATAAATGCATAGGAATAGTTAAAAAATAAACAGGTAAATGGTAAACAATAATAAATTGACATATAACTAATAATAAATGTGAATCGAGCAAATAGTAATAAACAAAACAGACAAATGATAACATAACAAACAAACAAATAACATAAAATAAATGACAGTCATCACAGCATTTGACGTTCTGGGCACTCCATCGTGGGTCAAAACTTATGCTCGTAGCTGTACATGACAGACCTCCACTTGGGGAAGCAAAGGAAATATTTTCGCACAAATTATCAGACATGTTGGCAATTCGCGGAAGATATAGTCAGCTTTATCTCAAAATGCTTAAGAAGCCAATCTCCCGAGCTGTCACTCACGTTATATTCACAGACAATTTCTCAATTCATAATAATGTTTATGACCTGTGTGTGTGTGTGTGTGTGTTTGTGTGTGTGTGTGTGTGTGTGTGTGTGTGTGTGTGTGTATGCGTGTGTGTGTGTGTGTATGCGTGTGTGTGTGTGTGTGTATGCGTGTGTGTGTGTGTGTATGCGTGTGTGTGTGTGTGTATGCGTGTGTGTGTGTGTGTATGCGTGTGTGTGTGTGTGTATGCGTGTGTGTGTGTGTGTGTGTGTGTGTGTGTGCGTGCGTGCGTGTGTGTGTGTAAGATAGCGTCTATGTCTTTGTTTATAGATATTCTTTCATCAGTCAGTCAGTCAGGCTACTAATAACCAAACTATTCCATTATGCCACCCACCCAATAAGTAAACAAATAATCGATCATAAATTTTAGCAGTCATTTATTATATAGACCTTGGTAATACCCCTACGGAGATGAGGTACGCGGCACTCAGATAGGAAGTTAATCTCATCTCAGGAAATATTACTGAAAGCACTCGACTCTCTTTTCTCGTCCTTGTAACAAATGTAAATATATTCTTTATCACCTCAAAGATAGAAACATTGGATATATATACAATGAAAAAAAACCCATCGTTCAATAAATCAATCTATATACCGTATATACTCGTGTGTTTATCTATCTGGCTGGCTGTCTATCTCACTATTTACCTCTAATTCTCTCTCTCTCTCTCTCTCTCTCTCTCTCTCTCTCTCTCTCTCTCTCTCTCTCTCTCTCTCAGTCACTCTTTCTCTCAGTCCCTCTCTCCCTCAGTCCCCCCCCCTCTCTCTCTCTCTCTCTCTCTCAGCCCCCACTCTCTTCCTCAGCCCCCCTCTCTCTCTCAGCCACCTCTCAATCTCTCTCAGCCCTCCTCTCACTCTCTCAGCCCCCTCACTCTCAATTCCTCTCTCTCTCTTTCTCAGTCTCTCTCTCTCTCTCTCTCTCTCTCTCTCTCTCTCTCTCTCTCTCTCTCTCTCTCTCGGTCCTTCTCTTTCTCAGTCCTCCTCAGTCACTATCTCTCAGTCCCCATCTCTCTTTCAGTCTCTCTCTCACAATACCTCTCTCAGTCCCCATCTCTCTTTCAGTCTCTCTCTCACAATACCTCTCTCAGTCCCTCTCTCATTCTCTCTTAATTCCTCTCTTCCTACTTTATTAATCTTCTTTTTATCAGTTTTAATTTTACATCTCATTCCTTTGACTCTATCATCAACTTCTCTTCCCTCCTCCTCTTCCACCTCGACAACCACGTCCTTCACTACCTCGTCCACTTCATTCTCCACCACCGCCACCACTCCTACTCCTACTCCAATTTAGGGAGAGGTCGTTTGGGGAGAGAGAGTACAGGCGGGGAAACGAGTATGGCAGTATTGGGGTGAGACTGAGCCCTATGCCGTGAGATTTTTCTTTTTTCTCCTTTCTAGGAAGACCTTCCTAGTCACGTTCAGTCAACACTACAAAAAAGAAAAAAAAAAAGCGAGAAGAAAAACGCGAAGAAAAACGCGAAAAAGAACGCAAAGAAGAAGAAGAACGCGGAGAAAAAGAAGAAGGCGGAGAAGAAGAAGAAGAAGGCGGAGAAGAACAAGAAGAAGAAAGCGAAGAAGAACGCGAAGAAGAACGCGAAGAAGAACGCGAAGAAGAAAGCGAAGAAGAACGCGAAGAAGAAAGCGAAGAAGAAGAACGCAACGAAGAAGAAGAAGAACGCGAAGAAGAACGCGAAGAAGAACGCGAAGAAGAAAGCGAAGAAGAACGCGAAGAAGAAAGCGAAGAAGAAGAACGCAACGAAGAAGAAGAAGAAGAAGAATGGTGGTAAGGTGTCCGTCTTGAAAAGGTTCCTCGAGTCATTGACATAAAACTTAGCCTATTGAGTTTTAGTGTGATTGAAATGCGTATCTCGGTGTGACCTTCCAGATGACGATGAGATATATACTGGAAAGGAAGGGCTCTCTCTTTTTCGATGTATCGCCATCTTCGATAGGATGAAGTAATTCAAAGACGCCTCTCTTTTCTAGATTGTTTCCTAAGATGAACAAAACTATGTCGTAGTGACGGGTATACTGTCGTAACTAGATCCTGTCACGATGGTAAGGAAATCTACAGAAGTTAACGTGGTTATCGTTGATTAGTTTAATTTCTCCATATGGGGTGTAATGAAAAGGATAACACACATACATTCACATTATATAGAAAAACACATACATACATACATACATATATTACATACATACATACATACATACATACATACATACATACATTACATGCATACATACATATACAAACATACACATACACACAAACATATACATACATATACATATATACATGCATTACATATACATACATACATACACACATACATAAACATATGCATATATACGTATATATGCATACACACATTCATACATACATGCATATTGGTATAATATATACCGGACTCGGAAATAGGTACTTAAATTCCGACGTTTCGATACCCTCTACAGTTTTCGTCCTCAGGGGTTACAATGGTGAGGCAGATAGATTCTTCTTTATATACATAAACTTAAAACATGTGGTTCAATCGGAGAGGAATGGGGGAGAAATATTTAATACACACACACATACATACATACATACATACATACATACGTACTGTACATACATACATACATACATACTTTCATATACACACAAACATGCATATCTACATACACCAATACATTCATAGATTCTTGCATTTATTCATCCATACAATGATAGATTCTTGTATACATATATAAATACATACAAACATACATACACCAATACATTCATATATTCTTGCATATTCATCCATATGATAGATTCTTGTATACATATATAAATACATACAAACATACATACACCAATACATTCATATATTCTTGCATATTCATCCATATGATAGATTATTGTATACTTGCATACATACGTTACATACATACATACATACATACACACATACATGCATGCATATATACATGAATACACATATACATAAATCCACACATACATAAATGCACATATACACGTGCGCTTTGGTGAATAAAATCTTTTGGCCTTGGTCACAACAAAGCCAGTATCATATAACCTTAGCAAACGGTCTAATATCTAGGTTGACGAGTTGCCACTTGGCTTGGGAAGGATCCAGCTTCTCCATTTGGCCAAGTTATTGATGTAAAAAGCGACGTCATAACGACTCCATGAATTGGCCTGAAGCCATGAATTGACCTAAAGTCTTCACAAGAGAAGCGAAAATGGGAAGAGGATCTGGCGGGCAAAAAACATGTGACGTCACATAATGGAAGCTTCATATGTTAAGAGAAGATGGGAATACATTTTCCAAGTTTATGGTAATATTAATGTCAAGTAATAAGCAATAATATCATTTTCACGCATCCCAAGCTGTTTCGGGTCTTCGTTGCTTCAGCTTCTCATTCTCAGTCTCTCTCTTACTCTCTATCTCCTTCCTTCTCTCTCCCTCTCTCTCTCTCAATCTCTCTCTCTCTCGCCCTCCCTTTCTCGCTCTCGCTCTCCCTTGTTCTCCTTCCTTTTCTCTCTCTCTTTCAATCTCTCTCTCTCTCTCTCAATCTCTCTTCCTCTCTCTATCTGTCTCCCTCTCTCTCCCTCTTTCTACCTCTCTCTCTCCCTCTCTCTCTCTCTTTCGTCCTTCTCTCTTTGTGTAATCTCAAA